>NC_143478.1:52809192-53132791 GCF_027475165.1 Benincasa hispida | reverse complement strand
GCATAAAAGTAGCTAATTTACTTATTTTGTGCAAGAAAAATGCATTGGCGCAAGTAAAATTGCAATCCAACGAATTAGGCGACCGCGCGCTTGAAAGATTGTGATCGCAAAGTCATGCGATCGTATACGATCATGAGAAGTTACTCAAGAAGGCAGCCGCATAAAGAATGTGCATCAAGGTGACAGCACAATAAATCACGATGGGACGGAAAGCTGATGACGGTCAAATCTAAATTTAGTTGACAAGTCGTTAAAGCCACACTGTAGTAAGTACACTCAACTTTCGGTGACCATTAATCAGCGCATCAGAGCAGGAGATTTAATGACTACCAATCATTGCAATCATTAGAGAGAAAGGCTGCTTCACCTTGAGCTCTATAAATACCGAAGGCAACCATTGTAAAAAGGAGTTTTAGAATCGCCATATAGAAAAGAGAATAAGTTAGAGAGCCGTTAGTCTATTCATATTCATACTTATACTTAGAAGACAGAGACGAGCTGAGAGACGAAGAAGCTGAGAGATCATTCCCGGGCAAATCGAGAGACTGCCGGGAAGCACTACAAAAAGGAAAGAGGGCCAACACTTGCGAAAGCAAGGATATTCATCTAGACAAAGTTGGAGTGAACAAGACAATGTAAAAGGCCACGGGAAGCAAGACATTGCTACCGGGCTTCTTAACTCTACATTCCATTGCTATTCTATATTCTGCATTTTATTTATTGAAAATGGAAATCTCATTTCAACTTATGTTCAATCTCTCCATACTTTGCATGAGTAGCTAAATTTCCGAATAGGTTGAGAAGTACTTAACTAGCATGACCTAAGATTTACAGTTTATGCGATCATCTTAACTTATGTATGCGTTGTTCACCCTTTAGGGATACTTGAGAGAGTAGTCTAAAGATAGAATCTAAACTTGAGAGAGGCAAGCTGCAAATGATAGTGATGAGAGGAAAGTTGATGACGGTTGAATCCGAATTTAGTTGACAAGCCATAAACGACAAACTGTAGCAAGTACATTCAACTTTTCGGTGACCATTAATCGGCGCATCAGATAGAAGATATAATGACCAACCTTCATTGCAATCATTAGAGAGAAAAGCTTCTTCACCTTGAGCTCTATAAATATCGAAGGCCACCATCGTTAAAGAAGTTTGCCATATATAGAAGATAGAGTGATAACTTGTAGAAATACAAGTTATTTATATCGTTTTTATTTAGATTATGCGGCAAAAAGAAGGAAAAGTTGCGTCGACAGTATAGAAATTGGCTTAGAAATACGAAAATTGTAAAGTGTCATGAGCACACCCGCTAACTCCAATTCGATGGCAAAATGGAATGTCCAAGTCTTCGTTTTGCAGAAAACAGGTCACCGGATGCGACAATCGCTCGAGGACAAAAAGAACAATGCATTATCATTGCATGCGGCAACCGATCAAGTACGAAAAAGAACAACGCAATTGCAACGCATGCGACGATCGATCATGGATTCAAGAGATCAACACATTTCCACCGCATTCGGCAATCGATAAGAGCTCAAAACAATTACACCGATGTGGCAATTGATCAAAGGTGTGAAGAGCAACACATTTGACGGAGTGTGCTTTTCTGTTCTACGATTCTGACAAATCAATCGTGGAGCAGAGCAGACGTTTCCACCAAGCTATGGCAGGAATTATTAGATTTTCAAAGTGGGACCACTAATACAGAAGAAGCAAGGTCTATAAATAGCTTACTCAAATTCAATGAAAATGAGGCTGGTCTGAAGAGAAAATCTAGAGAAAATTCAAGAGAACGATGAGACAAGACTGAAAGGTATGTCTTTGAGCAAGAAATTATTTCCATCCTCAAAGAAGAAGCTCTGTGAAAGAGGACACTTCTACCAGGAAATCAGGCCTGAAAGAGAAGCTTTCCACTCCAGTTCTTCCACACGCCGGCAAGCACAACGTCTCCGATCAGGATCTGTGTCAAGACATTGACACTCTTTTCGTATTTGTTCTTATTTTCAAATTCATCTACTGTGTTCATCTATCTTTAATCTTTCATTCACCATCTGTAACAAATGCTGATCTTTAGATTTAAATATCATTATTGTAATCCTCGTCGTTTCTCTGTTCTTTTCCATACATTCATCATCCATTTTCTCCATCATGTGTAACTAATCCCCAGGGTAAGGGGAAGGATTATGCGAGTGAGTTCATTCTTGTTAAGGAAATCGGCTGAGTTTAGCTAAAGCATGCTCGACGGCATCTTCACCTGTGAAAGCAAAAGTGAAGATGTTATTCCGCCTATCGAAAGAAGGTTGGAAGAATGCGTTAAGTAAAGCGAGAAGTATTTCCAGAGATGGAAACAACCTTGCGTTCATCACGCTCATCCGTGTTTCACCATAGACATATGGGAATGCGGCCGTTCACTGAAAGGTGTAAGCCAAGGGAAAGCGGAACCTTAGTTGCGTCCTTAGCAAGATTGACGAACTTGCGATGTTCTTTCCCTCAACCCATTCTCTTTCTGACTCACTTCTTAAAACTTGCCATTGCATTCATCAGATTCTTTTGCACAACTTCACAGCCAGTCCTCAACCCTTATATTAATAGTTTATTCATTTATTTTATCACCGCAATCTATTTTACAGCACTTTATTTTATCACAGCAATTTACTTTATCGCATTTTATTTTTCAGCGCATTTTATTCTTTACCGCAATTTACTTTTCATCGCAATTTACTTTTACCGCATTTTACGTTTTCACAAAACCCAATTCATTATTCTTTATTTTAACTGGTTGCATATACCACATTAGTATCGCATTAATCACAACAATCCCCATGTTCGACGTCAGATCACTCTGAGAAACTTGCATTGGAATTATACTTCGTTCCAGCGTAAGAAAACTTGTGACACACACTACACGAACGCATACTACGAAGCATTTAAGCATCATCACATACATTTAGAACGTAGTATCACAATATCATAAATCATAGTGCATCATTCAATCATTCATCATTTTTAAATCTTTACAAGTTTTTGGCGCCGTTGCCGTGGACAAGAACTTGAATCAATATAATCATCAATTTTAAAATATTTACATAGAGCATATACAAATTAGTTAGCCATTAGTCTGTAGTTGTTCTTATACTTAGAAGGCGGAGATGAGCAAAGAGAAGAAGACACTGACATTCCTGAATAGCTCGAAAGACTGCCGGGAAGCGCTATAAAAGGAGAGAGGGTCGACACTTCCGAAAGCAAGGATATTCTTCTGGGCAGAGTAGAGTAAAAAGACAGTGTAAAAGCCACAGGAAGCAAGACATTGCTACCAGGCTTCTTATCCCTACTTTCCATTGTTGTTTTGTATTCTGACTTTATTTATAGAAAATGGAATTCTCATCTCAACATCTGTTCAATCTCTTCACATTTCGCATGAGTAGCTAAATTTCCGAATGGGTTGAGAAGCACTTAGCTAGCATGACCTAAGATCTTCACTTTATGCGATCATCTTGTCTTATGCATGTGTCATTCACTCTTTAGAGATACTTGAAAGAGTAGTCTAAAGAAAGAACCTAGACTTGAGAGAGTCAGGTTAGAATCTAGGCTTGAGAGAGTCAGATTAGAATCACATACGCAAGAGATAGAAACCTAAACATAATTTTTGTTTGCTATTAGGCATCGTATGCACTTTAGAAATAGAATATGATAGTATGTAGTCACCTTGTGTATCTGTACATCATTCATCATCGCATAGACAAGAATAGAGGCTTAGACATAAGTCCTATCGACGTTATGGTTTACATCGCATGCGTCCTAGAAATAGGAACTATGGCATTTGCATTGAGAGATGACATGTTGTTGTGTGTGTGTAGCATGATCGCATAACTTGAATGCAATCTTAGGAAGTGTTAGCTAAATCCCTTCTCAACCCATTCACCGCATACTCATTGCAACTCTCGTTTTCATCAACTCTTTACTTGAATCTGTCACATAAGAAATATACTTAAACCACACATCAACCAACTTATGTGTTTTTGCTACTGCAAAGGAATCAATTTTACTGTCGCATAGTAACTTAGTAGTCCCTAAGTTCGACCCTGGACTTACCAGGAAACCTAGTAAGATTTATACTTGGGTCTTACTAGGAAAACTTGCATATGCAACGCATAACTCATCACCAAAATTCCATATTATTATTTCATCACATTTATAACGCATCAATGATATGTTGTTGTTTGTGTGTAGAATGATCGCATAACTTGTACGTAATCTTAGGAAGTGTTAGCTAAACCCCTTCTCAACCCGTTCATCGCATACTCATTGTAATTCTCGATTTCATCAACTTTTTATTTGAACTCCGTCGCATAGGAAATATTCTTAACCAAAACACCATCCAACTTATTTGTTTTCGCCACCGCAAGGGAATCAAATTTACTGTCTCATATTTACTCAGTAGTCCCTGTGTTCGACCCTAGACTTACCAAGAAACCTAGTGAGGCTTATACTTAGGTTTTATTAGGAAAAGATGCATGTGCAACGCATAACTCATCACTGCAAATATACACCATAACCGCATCACATTTACAACGCATCAACTCCCTCTTGAGTTTTTTCTTCCACACTTAAAACATTGAAATGGCGCGGATGAATTGCTCATACCATTCGCCCCAATTGCCTATTGATAGGCCTTCAAGACCTCCCCGTTCCCCCCAACTCCTTATGTCGTTCAAAAGTTCGTCAGGAGATCCTCTCTCGAAGGATTTCTCCCGACCAAACTCTCGACGACCGTTTATGCATCAGGAGATCCTCTCCTGATAAATTTTTCACACTTTCCCGACAAAACATGACGTCGGGAGAAGCCAGAATTCCTATAGTGCCATGCGTCCTCCATGACTTGTCTTAACTCATCGTCTAGTAATGTTGCCGCATAGCGACTCGCCTATTGCATAGCACACAGCCTACTGCACAGCTCTTACACATCGTGTAGATCTTGCATCTATCGCTTAGCTACCGCATCCATCGCTTAGTGTTGATGCCTTATCGTCAAACGCATCTGTCTATCGCTTAATGACATCGCACTAACGCCTGCGTGTATCGTGCAATGCTCATCGCTTAGTATTCCGCCTATCGTGTAGCACTGATGTTCATCATGAAATGCCAATGCCCCATCACTTTACGCTATCGCTTATCGCATAGCGCTATCGTTTATCACGACTCTTCGCATCGTCTAGCGCCACAGCGTGCCACACGATCGCCGACCACATCGTTTAGCTTAACGCATTTGCTACACGATCATCCAGCATCTGCCTACCTCATCGTGTAGTGCCACTCACTCACTAGATGACCACATACCCGTCGTGTAGCACTGCTCTTTTGCTACACGATTGTATACCTCATCGTGTAGCACTACTCATTCACTACACAATCGTCCCGTGTGCGCACCTCCAGCGCCCAGCACCCATGTTCGCGCAACTTGAGGCTGCAGCATGCTTTGCTAACCTGTGAACCCCGAATCCTAATTTCTCTACGTGAGTATGTGCCCTACTGAGACTAGTGTGGTGAGTAGGTTAATGTGGAAACTAGTGTAGAATGATAGGGAAAAGGGTTAAAAAGTAGAAGAAAAGAGGAAATTTGGAAGCTTGACTTTTGGGGAAAAACTTGGAAATTTTGGCTAAGTATAAAATTTTGTGTGGGATGCGTTGGAAGGGACCAATGCGGCTCAAGGAAGTGAAGTGATGCATTGGAAGGGACCACTGCGGCTCAAGGAAGTGAAGTGATGCATTGGAGGGGACCAATGCAGCTCAAGGAAGTGAAGTGATGCGTTGGAAGGCTGACCATGCATCGAGCGGCCATGCCAAGCACCCCTGCCCATGCATCAAGCACCCAGCCATGCGTCGAGTGCCCTGCCAAGCATCAATGCATCGAGTGACCTGCCAAGCGCCCATGCGACTGAGCAAGCCCTGCGAGCAATGGCCAGTGCCTATGCAGCACGCCCATGCATCGAGCGACCAGCGCCTATGCCAAGCACCATGCGCCCATGCCGAGCAAGTCGTGCGGTGATACCTAGTGAGCCATACGTCGAGGATGAGCAGCCATCCTATGCGATGGTGATGGCTGGCTCTTGCGATGGTTAGGACTTGTGGTGGCTAAGTTGGGTTGCTAGGCATTGAGTAGTGGACTATGCGTTGATGGCACTATGCATTGAACATCCAAGGGTGGTGGACGCATATGAAAGATGAGCTCACATAGAGGACGTCATCAAACATGTGTCTGCTTGAAAGGAAACTTTAAGCCTTAAGAATTTGGGGTGGTTGCATAAGAGGACATGCAATTTGAGCCCCTTGCATTGGCTAGCTAGGAGAAGGACGCTTAGAATGCGTTGATCAAAAAGTTGTATTGTTAGTGTGAGGAGGAAACACTTGGACATGCAGCCAAGTAGGAGGTGTCGACTTTGGAGAATGTTTGGATGCCTATAAATAGTTCCAAGGATTTTTATTTCATATCACAGCTCAAAATACATTTAAGAAGAGTGGGAAAGCTGAGTAAATATTGCGATGAGAACAAAATCCATGCGTTGATCATAAAGCTTCAAAGAGGACGCATTGGACAGTGAAGTCTGGAAAACAACATCAAATTGAGACAAGGAGTTCTCCCAAAATACTCGTGCGTTTGGAGTGATTTCAAAGCCACCTGAAATCTCTGAAAGTCTAGTTTTTAGGGTAGGGTGACCAGAGAAAAATATCTAAAGTATTGGGCTGGAAACAGAGAAGAAGTCAGAAGGGTCAGGCTGTCGGATAAGCTTGGGCCAGCCTTGAAGATTTTGATATTTCGGCCAAACCACGAGAAGTTCTGAACTCAATTTTTAAGGTAAGATTCCGAAGACATTTTAGAATATTTTTGTAGAAGGAAGTATCTCGAAATAAGGCCTAGAACTAAGAGTAATATGAGTGAAAAATTGAATCTAGATTCTAGGGGTGAAAAAGGGAGCCTGAGGAAGACAAGGAACTACTAGAGTGAATAGTTCCTAAGCGATCAAGGTGAGTGACTAAAACATTTGACTAAAATGTTTGATTTATATTGTTTTACAGAAAGTATGTTTTAAAGAAGATTATTCTCATGCCAGCTAGTTTTATAAAGTGATTTCCAAGCAAACCATGAGTTATGTTTTAAATGCATGCATATGTGGGAAGTTTGTTGAAAAGCTATTTATATGTGTTAAATATACCCAGCATGCGTTAGTATCTTTAAAGCCATGTTTTTATATGTGTTATACTTTACATGCTTTAAATAGAAAGTCATTTATGACTAGTTTTACTTAAAACGCGATATCGAAGGACATTTGAGAAGGTATCCGCCCAACTAGATACTGAAGGACATTTGAGAAGGTATCTATTGGTACTGAAGGATGTTTGAGAAGGTACCAAACCAACCGGATACTGAAGGTCATTTAAGAAAGTATCCTAGCAGCTCGATACTGAAGGACATTTGAGAAGGTATCTGAGCAAAAGTACCTAAGGTATGACGGTACTTAGTATGGTCACGTGCACGTAGGTAGTTAGAGTCAGAGATTGAGCAAAAGGGTTCTCTCTTGACTAGCAGTTGGTGTTGGGATTATTTTTACCAACAGTGGGGTTATTCTCAACTCAGAAAGAGTTTTAATGTTTTATGATTAAAACAGCTATATATGCTTTATGCTTGGAAAATGTTTATACTGTACAAGGTACTGTAGAAAGCTTATATTTCAGTTAAACTCTTTATTGAGATTTTTGCATGAGAATCAATTATCTTTCTTAAGTCATTCCCTGGGCTAGCAAGCTCACCCCGTTTTCAAATGTTTTCCTTTCCCCCAGGTAACGGTCAAATCCTCAGAAGATAGCTCTACATCTGCTCTGCCACTAAAGGATTAAGATATTGTAACCCGTCAGTTTAGGTGGTTACTGTAAATATTGTACACATGTTATTGTAGTTCATATAGGGACTAGGGTTTTTTGGCTTTAGGACTTATGAATCTAGTGTTGTAATGACTCTAAACATGTTATGTTTTTGAATTAATAAATTTTTGGCCTAAAAGACATTCCCCTGTACATGAGTTATATCTTGGTATCAGAGTTATTCTGCAAGAGTTATTAGGCAGTAAGTGTCAACAAAAGGGTTGATAACTGCTGCAGTCACGCCCTTTCGTAGGCTAAGAGGGTAGTCTGGGGCGGGGTGTGACATAACCTCTCAAGACATTAGCTGTCGCATGCTTGTCCATGCATAGTTTTTTCTCTTGGCCATATCTTAGCCTTTTTCAATGCCCAAATAACCTCTCAAATGTTGGTGTCCAACGCATTGTCAAATACTTAGCTATTTTTTCTAGCTTCCAACGCATGGGTTATATTTAACCAAATTTTCACTAGTTAAGGCTTATCTCAAAGCTACTAAACAATCTATTTAAACACTTAGAATTTCTTTCTCTTTAACGTAGGTTTTAACTTTCACCTAGTTAATCCTTTTTTTCACCTGCTTAGGTAGGGAAATTGAAATCCAGGTTTCACATTAAACTTGTAAAACTAGGGTTACAAACTCAATCGGTATATAATCTTGTCGAAGGTTGGGGGTATTTATTTTGACGATCTACCGAACACCTTCTACTTGGGGATTATGGACGAATAATTGTGTGTTGGTAACCAGTTTTTTGAGTATTCGTGAGCGATGTGAGATAATAAAAGGGTTTATCACCTAGACATCGTAGGTTTAAGTCCAATTATAAGAGTTATACTTAGATAAACCACATAGACTTAGAGTTGTTTCTTTTATTAGCCAAAAAAGAACCTAAGTACAAGTTTACCCAAAAATTAGAACACTTTAGTGGTAGTTAATAACTTCTATATGATAAAGTTATTAGAAAATTTCAGCGGGAGATTAATAACACACACGATATGTTATTCTTAGCTCTCGCGTCCCTAAGAGTTCACAATCTGGATTTAAGTGGTACTTCGTGTCACCCTGGAAGTGACCTCCCTTCGGAAAGTATTTTTTAGCTTAAATTTAGACTCTGGTGAATAAGGGGAAGTTGTTCGAACAGAAATCCAGTGTACGATTTCAATTGCCACATCTCTGTTGGGGTTGATGCCCTAAAGTCTCGTGTCCTGTAGTTTGTAAACATTATATATGAACACCAGTGATTGTTAATATATGATATTTACATCAAATCTTGTTTTTTTGCTCAATTATTTGTTTTATTTTCTTTACCACAAACCAATAAACATAAAATCCCTGGTTATCTGTATGTGACTCAAGCATGTACGTGGTGACATACAAGTGGATCATGTCTTTAGTGGTAACCAAAATGGTCTATAGTATATGGATATAGGAGGGAAACCTTATCCTGGTAATGCTACGAACGTGGCCCGCTTTGTGGAATGGTCACAAATGTTGTGACTTGCTACAAATGGTCTGATCCTGATCATTCGTGTTGGGGACATGCGAGTAGGGGCGTCCTATACCAAGAGTTTGTATAAGACATGACCAGGAAGTGTTAATGTCTCGTTATATAACACCGTTCATGATAGAGACTTCACTTCACTAGGATGACCATAGGTAACATGATCTTAATCCTGAGTGAGTTGGGAACTCCTGCCATTAAGGGCAGTCCTTTGATTTGTATTGGTGTGAGTAGCCAAATCGCCGATTCAAATCTACCATTTTGGCGATTCGTCTAATTTGGGAGCTGGGAACTCAGCTACACAAGATGGAATTCACTCCTTCCCCGAGGCAAGGGCAAGTACATAGATGGCTCCCTTAAGGGTTGATTCTAGGGCTTGAACGATGTGGCGCCACACATCTTCTCTTGGCCCGAGAGGTGTTCACACATAGTTGGACTATGTTGTATTGTTCATTAGAGGAATCAGTGGTATTTAAGGAGTGAGATGTAACTATAGGGGCAAAATGGTAAATTGGCCGAGCTGTACTTACGAGCATCTGTGAAGGGTCATCGTACTCATGATTGGTTATATCCGATGGAAACAGAAATATATATGTGGTAAGAAGAGTTCAGCTGTTGGTCTTTAGTGGAATCACTGACAGTTAATGGATGGTGAATCTCGTGGCTAAAGAGTTTAGTCAGCTATTCACATACCGTTGAAGCTTCGAGCACAAATCCATTAGGTCAACTGGGTAGCTTGGATAAAGTCGAGAACCAATGTTTGGGTTAATTTGAAATGTTCAAATTGACTAGAGGAAGTTCAATTATATATGATATAATTGGACTGGTTAATTATATATGATATAATTGGACTGGTTAATTATATATGATATAATTGGCTAAATGTATGAGATACATTATTTTGGAGGAAATTAGATATAAATATGATTTATATCAAGTAGAGGAGAAATTACTATAGTAGATATATGATATCAAACTAGAGGATATAAACATAATATGATTATATTTATTAATTAAATTAATTGATTAATTATTTGATAATTAACCGATTAATCCACGTTCGGACGTGGGAAGTGGGGTTGTGAAGGTTATGGTAACCGGCGGGTTAAAGCTATGAAAATCGTTTTCATTTTATTATCCAATCGTGCATTCGTATCGCCCACACCCAAAAAGAATCTGTGAAAGAGCGATTGCAAGAGCCTATACGATAGAAGCTCGTTCGTCTAAACGATCGTCTAGTTCACATGTTCTCTAAACAATCGTATACATCTTTTTTAAACGATTGTTCAGTTTTTCCTAAACAATCGTGTAGCTCTACTATACGATAAGAATTTCCGCTAAACGATAGCAGAGTTCATCTCCCACTTGCTTATCGTCTATACGATGTCTTCTCCTCCGTCCTCTACCAAACTCACTAGAGCCCACTCTTTGGATTTTTGACACCGAGGATACCCGAGATTCTCTTGTGGTGGTGTTGTCCCTGTGGCATTGTTCATGTACGTTCGGATCGTGATGTTGCAGTCGACAGACTCGCCAGGTGCTAGTAGATCGATGGGAGGTTTTTCACTGCTTTGGGTTTAGTCGTTCGAAGAGTGTCTTCATCTAGTATGAACCCTTTCCTTATGTTTTATTGTATTCTGAGCATGTCGATTATGAGTTTAATATGCACAACTGTTTGTATGGAATGTATATCGTTTATGTTTCAGTCACTATGAAATCGGAGCGATCTAAGCCCACTCATGGAACTCTCGGTATGAGATCCTTCAGTCTCCATATAGTTCACACCATGAGATTCATATGATGCTTCGTGTCACCCTGGGAAAGCCTTCCTTCGGAAATTTTTTGTATGCGTCAATATCAAGGTGAATAGAGGAAGTAGTTCATAGTAAGTGGGTGAAGGAAATATGTCAACATATCCTGCGGTCTCCTCCATTAGTATGAACCGTGAGATTCCTATGTTGCGCCTACTGGTTAGCTTTAATTGGCGCTTTGCTAGTCGTTTAACGATGACTATCCCTACTGAGGATTGTAACATAGGATTCAGAACAACCAAGGCTTCAGTAAAATGAATAGAGTCTTATAGTTCCATCTTGGGCATTGTCTTCTATTTTGGAGGCATATTCATACCGTTCTATAAGATCAGAAAATGGCGGGTCTACACTTATAGAATTATTAGGTGTTAATAATGTCTGAGCAAAAGTGGTATCTAAATGACTATCGAAATACGAATTATTCTGGAGGTAGTATTTAGTCAAGAATGTCTTGATATAGTATCGTTGCAAAAGAATAATCTTGGGTACATTATTAAAATTGCTAAAACTTGATTAGATTTAAAATTTCAGAAAGATGAGTTCAATAATAAACTTGACGGGGATAATTATGTGAATTAGAAATCAAATTTGAACACGATACTTGTGATAGACAATTCTTGTTTGTCTTAACTGAGGATTGTCCTCCCATTCCTAGCTCTAACACAAATTAAAATATTCAGGATGTATATGATAGATGGGTCAGGGTTAATGATATAGCCCGTGCTTATATATCCTCACCAGCTTATCTGATGTGTTGACAGAAGAAGCATGAGGATATGAGTACTGCCAAAGAGATTATGGAATCTCTATGAGGGATGTTTGGATAATCATCCTTCACCCTGAGGCATGATGCCATAAAGTACGTTTACAACAGTCGCATGAAAGGTGGGACAAATGTTCGTGAACTTGTCCTAGACATGATGGACCACTTTAATATGCGGAAGTAAAGAGAGTTGTCATAGACAAGAGAAGTCAAATTGGTTTTATTCTAGAATCTCTTCCAAAGAGTTTTCTACAATTCTGAATGCATTGATGAATAAATTTTGACTACTCTACTAAATGAGCTACAGGCTTACAAGACATTGTTGGGAGCAAAGGGTCTGGTGTCAGAAGTAATAGTTACTATTGCCAAGAAGAAAGGAATGTCCTTCAACCCTGATGTTGCCTCCCCTTCAAAGAGTAAGAGTATTCTTGTGAAGAAGGGCAAAAGGAAAGGGAAGAAGAAGCCTACTGGATAGAAAGGCAAAGATAATGCTGCAAAGGGAAATGTTTCCACTGGAAGGAAAAAAGGACACTGGGGAGACACTGCCCTCAATATCTTGTCAAGAAGAGAGTAGAGAAAGGTAACCAGGCTAACTTGATGATAACTTGTAGAAATACAAGTTATTTATACTGTTTTATTTGATATTGCGACTAAAAGAAAGAAAAGTTGCGTCGATAGTATATAAATTGGTTAAGAAATGCAAAAATTATAAAATATCGTCAATACACCCACTAACACCATTGTGATGGTAGAATAGAATGTTTCTGTTTCTGTTTGCAGGAAATCAGTCACCGCATGCATTCATGGCTCAAAGATAAAGTGAACAACGCATCTACGTCGCATTGTGCCCATCAATCAAGAACGAAGAAATGATCGACGTAATGATGGCGCATGCGACAATCGATCAAGAGCTTTAGCGATCAACGCAATTTCAACCGCATGCGGTAATAAAAAATAACACCGCATGCGGCGATCGATCGAAGATGTAAAGAGCAACGCATTTGCGGAGGATTCTAACAAGTGTACAGCTTTCAGTTGTGCATTTCTGACGGGTAGATTGCGTAACAGAAGGAATTTCTCATTCTGCCATTTCAAGAACTACCATAACCACACAGTGGGGACCACACATTCAAAGAGCCAAGCCTCACCTATAAATAGCTTCTGCAAATTCACTGAAAGATATACATGAATACATAGAGACGTGCATATACTGATTCTGATAGAGAGACTGGTCTGAAGCGACTTACAGAGTAGATCCGGGCGAACCATGAGACAATGCCGAGAGATGAGTCTCCGAGCAGAGAATCCTTCCAATTCCCGTAGCTGAAGCTCTGTGCGAAGATCAATTCTACCAGGAAAGCAAGCCTGAGAGGACGCTTTCCTCTCGACTACTTTCACATGCCGACAAGCACAACCTCCATTCAGGATCTGTGTCAAGACGTTGACACTCTTTCTGTATTTGTTTCTAATCTCTATTTCATCATTTGTATTCATCTTCTTTACTCTTTCATTCATAACATGTATCAGACGCTTAATTTTAGTATTAAATGTTATGATAATTTCCATTGTCATCTTTCTTTCTCTTTCCGTACATCCATAATCCATTTTCTCCATGATGTATTCTTAATCCCATGGGTAAATAGCAAGAATTAAGTGAGTAAGTTAATCTGTATTAAGTAAATAATTAAGTTTAACTAAAGCATGCTCGACGACATCTTCACCTGTGAGAGCAGAAGTAAAGATGTTATTCCGCCTATCGAGAGAAGGTTGGAAGAATGAGTTAACTAAAGCAAGAAGTATTTCCAGAGATGGAAACAACCTTGCGTTTATCATGTTCATCCCTGTTTCACCATAGAGATATGGGAACGCGGCCGATCACCGGAAGGTGTACGCTAAGGGAAAGCGAAACCTTAGTTGCATCTTTAATGTAATTGACAAACTTGCAATATTTTTACTATTTACTCTTTCTCTTTCTGCTTCATTCATAAAGACTTGCCATCGCATTCATCAAATCTTTGTACAACTTCACAGTCAGTTCTCGACCTCAGTATTGTGTATCATGTATCTTGTATCTTGTATCATATTAGTTAGGATTTATTTTATTAACGCAATTTTATATCACTGCAATTTATATTTCTATATGAACTCAAATTCTTTATTCATTATTAAAAACTGGTCGCATATATCACAATAGTAGTGCACTAACGAAAAAAATCCCTGTGTTCAACCTCGGAATATTCTGAGAAACTTGTGTTGGAATTATACTTGGTTTCACCACAAGGAAACTTGTGACAAGTACTACTACCTCGCATACTACGAACATATCATTAACAACGCATATACTTAGACGTAGTATCGCATAGAAGTTCTCTTTATCGCAAGCACTTGAGTGCATATTTAGCACAAGGGCGCATATTTAGAAAGGAATTTAATTTTTATGTCATCAAGTTTATGGTGCCGTTGCCGGGGACATGAGCTTGTATGATTCATTCTTTCCTCAGTAGTGTGCATAAGCGATAACACAGCATAACACTATATTTCTATCGTTACAAGTTTATGGCACCGTTTCCGAGAATTGGTAATGGTTAGTGTTGAATACTCTTGTGGTATGTTGCAGGACAAATCTCTTTGTACTGTCTGTTTAACGCGAAGAACAGGTTGATGGTTTATGAGTACTGGAACTGATCCAGAATTCGAAGCTGACCCAGAGATCGAGCGTACTTTTCACGCAAGGGCATGCCAGAGCAGAGCAAGGCGAAGAAGAGTCAATATGGCAGACAATAATAACGAGGCACCCGAAGGAAATCAAAGGGCAAACCGGCCAGCGCAAGACCTTGTATTTCTTGTTGCTGACCGTAATATCCCCATGAGGAATTATGTGGCACCCAATCTCTACGACTTCTCACTGGAATTTCACGACCTATGGTTGAAGAGAATGCATGTTTCAAAATAAAGTCGATCATGCTCCAAATGATACAAAACACGGGGCAATTTGGAGGTCTACAAGGTAAGGACCCGCATGCCCATCTCACCAGCTTTGTGGAAATGTGCAGTACTTTCTCTATCCCTAGCGTCACCCCAGAAGGTATTAGACTTTACATCTTCCCATATACACTAAGGGATGAAGCAAAGAGGTGGGCTCATTCATTGGAGTCAAACGAAATCACATCCAGGGACCAATTGGTGGAACGGTTCATGAAGAAGTTCTTCCCTCCAGCAGTCAACGCAAGAAGACGAAAGGATGTGCTGAACTTCGAGCAAATGGATAATGAAACTCTGAGCACCGCTTGGGTGCGGTTTAGAAGGTTGGTGAAAAATTGCTCGCATATTGGGATTCCCGATTACGTTCTGATGGAAACATTTTATAACGACCTGAACAGATCAACGCAAGCCGTTGCTAATGCCTCCGCAACGGGAGGATTTATCAATAAGACCTACACATAGGCCAAGGTCATCCTTGATCGCATTTCGTGGAACACAGATGACGGGTGGATGACGGGTATGAGGGTAAAAAATCTGAGAGAAGAAGAAGCGATAATGCCATTGTACCAGCGGATACAATGACAACTTTGGCTGCACAAATGGCCGCGGTGACCTCTCTTCTCCAAACGATGGCACTTAATCAAGGTGCCCTTTCTTAAAGTTTAGCGCAACCCAATGCACCAGCACAAGTGGCCGCAATAAATTGCATCCAATGTGGAGGGGGCCATGCTGTAGAAATGTGCCCATCAAACCCGCAACAAGTGTTTACTATCCAGAACAACCTATGCAGCAACACTTATAATCCCGGTTGGGGGAATCACCCTAGCTTCGGTTGGGGAGGAAATCACAACCAAGGGGGGCCGAGTAACCATCAGAACAGCAACTTTGGGATCGAGGAAATCCTCCACCTTTTCATCAAAATCAGAATCAGGGTCATCAAAGACAACCGCAAAACCAACCGTCCTCCTCAAACACCTCTGGAAATTCATCATCATTGGAGTCCCTGCTGAAGTAGTATATTGAGAAAAACGATGCGGTCATGCAGTCACAGGCGTCTTCAATCAGGAACTTGGAGATCTAGGTTGGGCAACTGGCAGCCGAACTTTGCAATAGAACACCTGGAACGCTGCCAAGTAATTCTGAAGCCCCGGGATCTCACAGGAAGGAACAATGTCCTTGATGATATTGTGCAGGCAAGCTTGACCACCTGTAGAGGTGTGGATTGTGGTAATCATTGTCTTTCAATCCATATTTCTAAATTCTATGTTTAATTGCTTTCTTAATTGCTTCCTTTATTACTTCATGAATTTTGTCATTTATTGTTTCCTTAAACTAGCTTTTAGTGCGTTATGAATTTACTTTTCATTTAATTCGATTGCGTCAATTTTAGTGCTTTGTTTAATTCCCTTACTTTTCTGTATTAATTGCGTTATTCTTAATTTTAGTGAATGATTAATAAGAAGAAAGTAAATACCGCAAAGTCCTTGTGACTTGCGTTGATGAAAATAATAATAATAATAATAATAAAACACATCAGGTATGCATTGCGATGATAGGGGCATCTTGTGATAACAAGATACATTTTGCGTTCATCGTTTACAAACTTATTGCGTTGAGGGATGTGTTGCACTCGTATGTATTTTTCGCTTGTCCTTAGCGAAAACGCACTATGTCGAGGTAGTGTTGCGCCAGTAGCAATACTGTGTACCCGTCCTCTAGAAATGCGTTGAGTTAAGAGGTGTGTTGCGCTGATACATGCGTTGTTGCTCGTCCTCTGCAAAGATGCATTTGCGTTAATGGATGAATTGCGTTAATCTCAACCTTGCGCCCATCCGAATAAAACACCAAAGACAAATTCTTTTTGCAAATAGAGTAGTCCAATTGTTTAGGCTTCCATGGAAATGATGATTTCGCAGATGAAAGGACGTACTTCTCTGCTAATTCATAAATTTGAGGAGCGTTGCAGCAGGCTTTTTGAGTACCTCGAGGCCTGCCATCACATAATTTGCGTTGGGCCAATCAAGGCTCAACCTATAAATTTCGTCCTCCCCCTTCTTTGGTCGTCTATTTGAGTCTTTTGCGAAAACGAAACCCTAGCAGATCCTTTGCATACCCAAACTTCAAACTTTCTTCCTAAAACCCTAAGAACCTCCCTAGTTCTTTCACTCAGTACAACCATGGCTGATCAATCTTCCCATTCATCCTCTTTACCCTCATCACCCTCACCAGCCCAAATCACTGCAAAAGAGGCGACATTCCTCACAGCAAGCCACCGCCTTGCCGCCCAACCAAAACCCATCCTCGAGTTGTCGGAAAACCTCGGCGAAAGCCTTTAACAACCAGACCACTCCAAATCAGAGAGGGGTAGAGCACGGAGAGTGCCCCACTCCCAACACTGTCTTCTGAAAATGAGAAAAAGAGAAGAGACGACAGAGAAGTGTTCGGGAGTATTTTGAGTAATATGGAGAAGGAAGGAAGGCTGTCCGGGGCTGGGGTTGTTAATCAGCCACTACTTTCGGAGGAAGAGATGGAGGAAGCTTCGAGAAGGAGCACCCTGGCCATTTTGAATCCTAAGGAAACTGTTCAAACAGAATCCTATGAGGAACCCATCAGGGTTGCTTTGGAGGAAGTGGTGGCGGAAAAGTAGCCTGAAATGGCTGAGGAGAATAAGAAGAAAAAGAAGATCAAGGAGAAGAGGGCAGAAGGTGATGAAGAAGCCCAGTCAAGGAAGGAGAAAAAAGAATGAGAGGAGGGCACAAAGGCGAGAAGAGGAGCGCTTGAAGAAGAAGGAAGAAAAGAGAAAGAGGGCTGAGAGCCCAGAAGTCGATGCAATCATTATGATTTGCTTGTTCCGGAAAATATCTTATGTTGGTTGGTTAATTGGTCACATTTTATTCATGAAATGGGTTGGATTGGATTCTCACCAATGTTTGCGTTACTTAAGCCGACATTCTCGCTTCCGCTTCATCCACCACTGCTTGTGCAGGTACCTCGATGTAGGTCCGAGATAATCCTTTGTTCCACAGTCTGGGTCTATTTACAAGCTATTGTTCTCGAGAAATGACCCGGTCTGGCCCATTCCTCGAAAGGAGAATCAACCACCGCAAAGGTGGATGAGGGGGTGTCAGCGCAACCTGAAGAGGAAACAACGCAAATAAGAACGGTTGCGACTAATGATGGAGAGGATTCAGACATCACCCTTCTTATGCGGCATCGCAAGGAGAATGTGCCACAAGGGTCAACAATCGACCGCCCAATTTTGCAAAGTGCAGTAGAAGAGAAGTAAAGGAGAAGAAGAGAGGAAGAAGAAAAACAAGAGAAGATGTTGAGGGCACAATAAATCAGCGTAGAAGGCGATTTAAGAAGAAAATTACACGATGAAGAAGTGCGCCACAACAACGCAATATTGGCAGAAGATGAAAGAATAAGGATCGAGGAAGAACAACGCATATTGCTGGCCTCAGAGCAATTCGAAAGAGAAATGAGAGAAAAAGAAGAGGAAGAAAAGAAGAAGAAGGAAGAGAAGGAGAAGAGGTACAGAGCAAATATTCAGCACATTCGAGAAAAGAAAAGCAAAGAAATTTCAGAGTGGGAGAAGGAATAACAGCGCAAGGAAAGGGAAAGGACCCAAAAACAAAGATCCCGCCTTGCGTTGACAAAAGAGAAGGGCAAAGAAAAAGCAGAAAGCAGTGAGCCTGCATTGGCCAAAGGACGCCCATCCAAGAAGAAAGAGAATGATGACATGATGATGGAGATGGGGTTCTTCCCTGCGCCAACGTCATTACCAGACTTAATCACAAGTGTTGTACTGGAACATGGATGGGAAACATTCTGCCAGTGCCCATCCATTGTAATCCCAACGATAGTGCGAGCTTCTATAATGGACGATTTCATGGCACCAAAGATGCAGTGATCATGAAAGGAGAGGTAGTTCCTTTTAGTGTAAAGGACATCAATGAGTTATATCAAATGAAGGACATCCTGGATGCGTCGGGTAATAAAATCATTGATGATTCCACAGAAGAACAGATGGAAGATGCGCTCAAGATATTAACGAAACCAAGCACTCAGTGGTCGGTATCTATGAAAGGCATTAGAACCCTTGCGCCTAATAAACTGCTTCCAGAGGTGCGGCTTTGGGTGTATTTTGTGAAACGACGACTCATCCCGACTTCTTATGACAAAACAGTTTTGAGGGATAGAGTCATGGCCACATACTGCATCGCACGCGACATTCCAATAGATGTGAGCCAGTTGATCGCAAGGCAAATTCGAGGTTTTGTGGGGCATATAAGAGGCCAGTATTTCTTCCCTTGGACAATTTCAAGCTTATGTCTTTCATTGGGTGTAGGTATTGAGGAAGAACCAATGTCAGAAGTCCATGGCCTCATCAACGTCAAGATTTTGAGAATGCTTCTCAAAGATTCCCCCCATTGCCCCGAGCTTCCACTGAAAAGGCCCATCATCGATTTAAATGCGTTGCAGCAACCAAAGCCCAAGAAACAGTGCAAGGTTGACAAAGGCAAGGAAAAAGTCCAAGAGCCATCACTGCAAGATCAAGAACCCTTGGACCCCTTACCTTTGGTGATTTGCCCTTCAAGCCCTCCTACAGAACCCTTTTCCCCACTCCCCAAACATTTTACTAACCTCTTCCTCGCTCCTGCTTCGCCCAACGCATATCCAGTAGCACCTTCCTCCCCTTCATCTTCACCGAAATTTTCCCCTCCACCGCCGCTTGTTAATGACCCACATGATTTGGGTGAAGGCACTTCTGCCCAACCTAGAAACATTGATGGTGAAACATCGCAGGTGCAGCCCACACTTGCCACCCTAGCTACTAACCTTGCTGATATGCGTTCTTTTCTCTCTCATCAACACGATTTCTTTTGCCAGCGAATAATGGAGGTACACGAGCGACAAGCAGAGTTTCAACGCAGTGTTGCGATGACAAGGCAGGTGCTGATCAACATTCAACGCAATATCTACACGATCCATCTGAACCAAAGACAAGTGGCAGAGCGCAACCATGAGTACTTCAACTTTTTGAAAGCCTATCTACATGGTCCCATGGAGCCTCCGCATTTACAGCAACATCTGCACTTTAAAGAAGCTCCTCGTGTTCCTCTACAAAATCCTCCTCCTGAATCTCCTCCTCAATAATTCTACTAATTTTTTGTTGCAGTCATTCTTTCATTTTATTCATTTCATTATTTCTACGTATAGAAGCTATTTCTTGATTCTTTGTACATGCTGGAATTTTGTATTGCGTTATTTATAATTCTTTGTATACTTGGTTAATTTTTAATACAGCTGAGTAATAATTCTTTCCGTATGCATTAGCTTCTTATTTATCATCCTTTGTCAATCATTGCGATGTTCTTTATCTTTTATTTTACGTTATTAATTGCGCTGCCATGATGAGTTATGTGCATACCCTTAGCAACATTTCCCACACTTTGTATTTTCTGACTAACATTTAGATAATTTGTAGCAATAGCACTGCTTTACCTTTTATCCTTCAAGACTCTGCTCAAACCTTCTTTTCAAAAGTTTGACTAAGTGTTTGTCTATTCTATCCAAAACAATGCAATGAAGACCTTGCGCATCTCTAAATTTGGGGGTGGGGAAGGTCTAAGCAGATGCGACCAAGTGGATGCGGTCATTAGAAAATGCGTTCATTGCCAAAAAAAAAATTATAATAATAATAAATAAAAAATAAAAATTTTCATACAAACTCCAATGTCAGCGCAAGGGAAAATCAAAATCCCAACCTGATAAGAGTTAAGTCATGAAAGGAACATGCTCGTAGTTAGATGTTCGCATGACACCCGTGGGAGCAAGCAAAAACGAAGGTGGGTTTCCAAGAACGACGCAATATGAAAAGAGAAAAAAAATGAGAGAAAATAAAAGAATATAAGAGACAACTCCTCTGCCCAGCAAAAGTTAAACTTAGCTGAAAATCAAGAGTTGAAGTTGCGATTGGCACACAACCATAGTTGGATGTTCGTATAATACCCGTGGGAACAAGCCAAAACGAAGGGTGTAACCATGATCAACAGTCTCTAGTAAAATGATGCAAACTAGACCACCACATACAGACGCACCAAGTTATTTTTGCATGAAGAGGTAAACATTCTTTTCAAAATAAGAAAGGAATTTTTTAGTAGAGATTTGTTGTATAAAAGAATAAAGTAGGGCATGTTTATAAATTATTAAAGGATAGAAGGAAATTGCATTCTTAAGTAATGTTGTCTAGGTGAAGCATTCGGAGCAACCAATCAACGCAAAGTAAGGATAAGAATTGAGCAATATTTCCTCAGTGGAAGATATGCTTGAGGACAAGCACATATCTAAATTTGGAGGTGTAATAACTTGTAGAAATACAAGTTATTTATACTGTTTTATTTAGATATTGCGGCTAAAAGAAAGAAAATTTGCGTCGATAGTATACAAATTGGCTAAGAAATGCGAAAATTATAAAATGTCATCAATACACCCACTAACACCATTGCGATGGTAGAATAGAATGTTTCAGTTTCTGTTTGCAGGAAATCAGTCACCACATGCATTCATGGCTTAAAGATAAAGTAAACAACGCATCTAAGTCGCATTGCACCCATCAATCAAGAACAAAGAAATGATCAATGTAATGATGGCGCATGCGACAATCGATCAATGCAATTTCAACCGCATGCGATAATCAAAAAGAACACCGCATGCGGCGATCGATCGAAGATGTAAAGAGCAACGCATTTGCGGAGGATTCTGACAAGTGTACAGCTTTCAGTTGTACATTTCTGACGGGTTGATTGCATAACATAAGGAATTTCTCATTCCGCCATTTCAGGAACTACCATAACTATACAGTGGGGACCACACATTCAAAGAGCCAAGTCTCACCTATAAATAGCTTCTGCAAATTAACTGAAAGATATACATGAATACATAGAGACGTGCATATACTGATTCTGAGAGAGAGACTGGTCTGAAGCGACTTACAAAGTAGATCCAGGCGAACAACAAGACAAGGTCGAGAGGTGAGTCTCCGAGTAGAGAATCCTTCCAATTCCCGTAGTTGAAGCTCTGTGCGAAGGTCAATTCTACCAGGAAAGAAAGCCTGAGAGGGAAGCTTTCGTCTCCACTACTTCTACACGTCGGCAAGCACAACCTCCGTTCGGATCTGTGTCAAGACATTGACTCTCTTTTTGTATTTGTTTCTAATCTCTATTTCATCATCTGTATTCATCTTCTTTACTCTTTCATTCACAACATGTATCATATGCTTAATTTTAGTATTAAATGTTATGATAATTTTCATTGTCATCTCTCTATCTCTTTCCGTACATCCATAGTCCATTTTCTCCATGATGTATTCTTAATCCCGTGGGTAAATAGCAAGAATTAAGTGAGTGAGTTAATTTGTTTTAAGGAAATAATTAAGTTTAGCTAAAGCATGCTCGACGGCATCTTCACCTGTGAGAGCAGAAGTGAAGATGTTATTCCACCTATCTAGAGAAGGTTGGAAGAATACGTTAACTAAAGCAAGTATTTCCAGAGATGGAAACAACCTTGCGTTCATCACGTTCATCCCTATTTCACCATAGAGATATGGGAACGCAGTCGATCACCGAGAGGTGTACGCTAAGGGAAAGCGGAACCTTAGTTGCATCTTTAACGCAATTGACAAACTTGAGATGTTTTTACTATTTACTCTTTCTCTTTCTGCTTCATTCATAAAGACTTGCCATCGCATACATCGAATTTTTATACAACTTCACAGTCAGTTCTCGACCTCAGTATCGTGTATCATGTATCTTGTATCTTGTATCATATTAGTTAGGATTTATTTTATTAACGCAATTTTAGTTCACTGCAATTTATATTTCTGTATAAACACAAATTCTTTATTCATTATTAAAAATTGGTCGCATGTATCACAATAGTAGCACACTAACGAAAACAATCCCTGTGTTCGACCTTGGATTATTCTGAGAAACTTGCGTTGGAATTATACTTGGTTTCAGTGCAAGGAAACTTGTGACAATTACTACTACATCACATACTACGAACATATCATTAACAACGCATATACTTAGACGTAGTATCGCATAGAAATTCTCTTTATCACAAGCATTTGAGCGCATATTTAGCACAAGGGGCACATATTTATAAAGGAATTTAATTTTTATGTCATCAAGTTTATGGTGTCGTTGCCGGGACATGAGCTTGTATGATTCATTCTTTCATCAGTAGTGTGCATAAGTGATAACACAGCATAACACTCCATTTCTATCGTTACACTTAACCCTAGAACCATTTGCTCAGCTCATCTAGTGGGAGATGTTGCTACTTGTTTTTAACTATTAAAACTTGTAAAGAACTAATTGTATATATTTTGGGATAAATGAAATGTTCATTTTCAAAAATTTATGCTTGTTCTCTGTAAAGAATGAAATTGTTAAAAGCCATTTGCAAATATTCAGATATTTAAATGGCTAGATCAAAGTATAGATAGTTTAAAGATTTCTAGATCTAACTGTTAACAAAGACTTGTTAAGATGTGTCAGACACATCTTACTCAAAGAGTTCAGAGTACCTCAATGTAGTGGGAGGAAAGTTGTGCTTTCTGGCCATTATTAAGAATAAGATGCAGTCCCCATATAGTTTTATTCAAAAGCCTATTGTATACTAAACAATGTTTACAATAATTCTCTCGGCTAAAGTGTTTGAAAATTACCTAGTAGGACTAGGAATACTAATGCGAGGAAAATATAATGCATGTCTTATGCTATGCATTGATCTCCATGCATCAATGGTCATACGTTGGACTAAGAAATATGCGATATGCATTTAAGTATACATGTGATGACCATGCGTTTCTGCCACAAGTTTTCTTGCTTTCTCACCAAGTATAATGAGAATGCAAGTTTCTGGGGATGATCCAAGGTCGAACTCAGGGACTTGTAACTAAATGTTGCGAAGTAATGCATTTGAGGCGATGAATAAAAGAAAAAGGAAGTTAAAAGACTATGCATTACTCCTACTCCTAACTAAACAGATTGACCAATGGAAGTATGACTATGAGAATTTGTAGAGATGCAGAAACTGTTAACGCGTAATAAGATACATGGAAAAATAAATAGAATGGTGGAGGGGATAAATTCACCACATCATTAAGCTTGATCGCAAGGGTAATCCCAATGCGCCACATTAATGTGTTGCACACCTCTCGGTGGTCAGCCACATGCTTATAACTCTATAACGCATGGTTGCATTGAGCATAAGAATATTCCTATCTCTAGGAACACTGCTTACTTTGCTTAGTGAGTTCCACTACTTACCCTCTCGGGTAGTTAGTCACGGCTAATCAACTCATAGACAAGCATTGTAATAGCCTTGCACCAAGTAAAGAGGATTGGCTCGCTATACTCGCACAACATACACCTCTTGGTGGGTTGCTACCTGCGTCCTATCTCTAGGATACACAATTGAGTATGCGACCGCCTTTGATAACTAAACGATAAAGGTAAACGATGACAAAGAATAAGATAATGAAGATGGTGTCGAAGGAAATAAAGAGATTCATTGATTACAAAATGTATTAATGTCTTAAGCCAAAATGTAATACAATACAAAGATAAGAAGAGAGGTAGAGGGCTAGATGTAGGCAATCTCTTGCTCCATCAGATGTCTGTCAAGGCTACCAGTGGTGCCATGGATGGGCGGTGGAGTAGTCTCTCTCAAGCTCTATCTCCAGCAAAGCTCCGGTCGTCACTCGGAATGGGTTAAAGGAATGAAGAACTCTCAAAGAATGTCTTGCTCACGCTCTCATCTGCAATAACAAGGATCTGCCTTAAGGCAGAAGCTCGGACACCTTGATGGTTCTGCTCTGAATCATTGCCACTTTTGGCGCGGTAGGTGAAATGTTAACATCACTTTTTTTATACTCCCAATATATGCGTTCTTGCTTATTTTTCCCAAATTACCAACGCATTCCACCTACCTTGCGATCAACCTTCTATCATGGTTATTACTCTGTAACCGCAACATCCATGCGATGAACGTATGCGATCAACCTTGCGATGGTCTGGGATCAATGCATGCGATCAACCTTGCGATGGTCTAGGATCAACGCATGCGATCAACTTTGTTATGGTCTGGCTTCAGCGCATGCGATTGATTCCTGCGATAGCTAAAAAAATAGACATTTTGATACCGTATAACGCATGATATAGGGTTAGCAAGGATTTTTAGTGCTGATCAACGCAAGCTCATTTTTCACACAAATTCTTAGTATTATCAACGCATATCTGCTTGTTAGCCCTCATAATTCTAAATAAAAGGCTGTAATAGATTGTATTTCTACCCGCTATCACACCCTCAAACTTAGAATCATGCTTGTCCTCGAGTATGCCTTATACTTAGGAAATTCAAAATTTATTCTCTAGCTTTCCCTTTGCACTGACTAGCTTTTCAAAATATAATTCACTCGTACCTCTAACCTTGGCAGCAACGCTCACCTCAACTTTGGCTACATCTTCAAACAAATATTTTCTAAGTTTAAATCTGGTAAGCCTCTGCTAAAAAACTTTTTACTCATTTCAAGCAACTTTGCTTTTAGTTTTTTACAGTGCGTTTGATTAATATGATTCAAAGCTCTACGATATATTATTGAATTGGGGCGCTGAACCTGAATGCGGGCATCCAACTCCGGTTGCATGCCATATTCAAATCAACACTTGTCTTAATTAGGGTTGCGCCCGACAGAGGAGTTGTTCTTATGCGTTGATCTTGGCCACTTACTTTCGTTTTAGCTTACCTTCACGGGTGTCATGCGAAGTATCCAACTATGGTTAAGTGCCTTTCACAACTTTAACTCTTATCAGCTCAGGTCTCCCCTTTGTGCTAACAATGGAGTTTTTATTATGATACATTTTTTTTTTGTATCGCAATGTGATGGACACATTTTCCCGGACCACTGCACCCCCAAACTTAGAAAGTGGCAGTGTTCTTACCGAAAAGCTAAAAACAAACTCATCAAGAATGCGGTAGTAGATGTTTGAGCAAAGGTTTACACATAATAAAACTTAGAATGTCAAACCTTGAAGGAGCTATTAAAGTGAGGTGAGCCTTGCGACGTTTAGTTAGTAGATGGAGTGAATTATAAGTATTATCATGGGTGCTAATCTTTCCACAAAGGGAGGGAAGCGGACAAAAGGGAATTTCAGAACGATAAAGCATAAAAGATAACAAGAAAAAAACCTACGACTAGAATAACAATTGCAACCATACTTTAGAATTCATGAGGACATAGCCCTACGTTGAATGATGGAGAGGACTCTTTCATTGAAACCACGCTTCGAGAGGACTTATTATCGTACCCACAAGGAGCAAGCGCACACCACATCCAAGAAAGCAGCTGCAAATCCAAAATGGCAATAATCAAATAAATAAACTAAAGTTAACTCAGAAAGCAAGGTAAAGATAGAGTAGAAGACATCCCTCAAGAAATTGGAGTGAAGCTACTACAAGGAGTCTTCCATGCAGAAGATTGTTCTCAATTGCTTAGGTCAAGAGACTCGTTCTGAACATCGGAGCTTCCAGCATTTGATGGTCGCATGTTGGTTTTCATGTGCCTAAGACTGATAGCCTTTCTATCTTAGGGTCAATATTGACTTTCGGCACATCGCCTTCAATCGAATATTGTTTGTAACTTGGTCACACAAGCTACAATACGCCCAAGACTAAAAAGGTGCCTGCGAAAACACAAAACTTAACAAACTATTAGTTGCCAAGTCCCCGGCAACGACGCCAAAAACTTGATGCGAGGAAAATATATAGCATGTCTTATGCTATGCGTTGATCTCCATGCGCCGATGGTCATGCGTTGGACTAAGAAATATGCAATATGCATTTAAGAATACATGCGATGACCATGCGTTCCTGCCATAAGTTTTCTTGCTTTCTCGCCAAGTATAACGAGAACGAAAGTTTCTCAGGATTATCTGAGGTCAAACTCAGGGACTCGTAACTAAATGTTGCGAAGCAATGCGTTTGAGGCGATAAATAAAAGAAAAAGGAATTTAAAAGACTATGTGCTACTCCTACTCTTAACTAAACAGATTGAGCAATGGAAGTATGACTATGAGAATTTGTAGAGACGTGGCAATTGTTAACACGTAATAAGATGCATGGAAAAATAAATAGAATGGTAAAGGGGATAAATTCATCGCATCATTAAGCTTGATCACAAGGGTAATCCTTGCTCGCCACACTAATGTGTCACACACCTCTCGGTGGTCAGCCACATGCTTATATCTCTATAACGCATGGTTACGTTGAGCATAAGAATATTCCTATCTCTAGGAACACTGCTTACTTTTCTTAGTGAGTTCCACTACTTACCCTCTCGGGCAGTTAGTCATGGCTAATCAGCTCATAGACAAGCATTGCGATAGCCTTGCACTAAGTAAAGTGGATTGGCTCGTTATACTCGCACAACGTACACCTCTCGATGGGTTGCTACCTGCGTCGAAAGAAATAAAGAGATGCATTGATTACAAAATGTATTAATGTCTTAAGCCAAAATGTAATACAATACAGAGATAAGAAGAAAGGTGGAGGGCTAGATGTAGGCAATCTCTTGCTCCATCAGATGTATGTCAAGGCTGCCGGTGGTGCCATGGATGGGTGGTGGCATGGTCTTTCTCGAGCTCTATCTCCGACAAAGCTCCGGTCGTCACTCGGAATGGGTTGAAGGAATGAAGAACTCTCAAATAATGTCTTGCTCATGCTCTCATCTGTGATCACAAGGATCTGCCTTAAGGCGGAAGCTTGGATGCCTTGAATTTGGGTTCTAAGGCTCTATTTATAGAGCTCAATCGCCAACAGCATTGATGGTCCTACTCTGAATCATTGCCACTTTTGGCGTGGTAGGTGAAATGTCAACATCACCTTTTTTATACTTGATGGCTGTTAAGTAGAATATGCGGTGATTATGTTAGGAATTCATGAGAAAATGAGTTTGCGTCGATCGACATTAAGAATCTCGGCTAACCCACTATTATGTGTTATTATGCGTTCAATTATCTATTTGTGTAGCTAACGCAGGAAGCGGTCGCATTCGCGGAAACCAGGCTATCGCAAAGACGACCGCATGCAGGGAATCTCTCCATTGCAGAGGCAAACGCATACGTTCAACGTATGGATGTTGCGACCATCAACTGCATGCGTCCATCGCATAGAAGTTGCGGCCATTAAGCGAATGCGGTCATCGTAGAGAGATTGCGGCTACATAATGCTAACCATAATAGAAAGGCGATCACAAGGTTGGTGGAATGCAAGCATGAACGCATACATTGGGATTATCAAAAGGTGATGTTGACATTTCACCTACCACGCTGTTAGCAGCAGAGATTCAGAAAAGGACCATCACGCCGCAAGTGTCAGATTCAGAACAGGTCCATTAATGTTGTCGGTGATCAAGCTCTATAAATAGAAGCAGTAGAGCAGAATTTCAGATTATCCAAGGTTTTCCACTTAAGGTTCGCTGCCTTAGGGCAGATCCTTATGATCCAGACCAAAGCGTGAGAAGATAGCTTGAGAGTTCTTTATCCCCTTCAATCATTCCGAGTGACGACCGGAGCCTTCACCGGAGTTAGAGCTCGAGAGAGTCTACTCCACCGCCCATCCATGGCACCACTGGTAGCCTTGACAAACATCTGCTAGAAGCAAGACATTGCTTCCAACTGGCCCTCCATATCTCTTCTTTCCTTGTATTGTATTACATTTTGGCTTAAGGAATTAATACATTTTGTGAGCAATGCATTTCTATATTTTCCTTCGATTCCATCTCCATCTGTATTTACTTAGTATCGTTTACTTCCATTGCATAACTAAGCAATATTGTTAGAGTATCGCATACTTAATCATGCGACATAGGAATATAAAGCATGTAGCAAACCACTAGGAGGTGTGCGTTGCGCGAATGTTGTGAGAAAACCTTATTTGCTTAGTGTGAAGTTGTAGCAACACTTGTCTATAAGCGGACGCAATGCTTTTCTATGAGTAGAATCAATGGCAACTAACTGCCCAGGAGGGTAAGTGGCTAGTCGCATTAAGCAATGTAAGCAAGTGTTCACTAGAGATAGGAATATTCTTACATCAACCAGGTTTATTCGATTACCTTGTCTTATGAGCACATCATTCATCATTTAGGCAAACTTGGGAGAGTAGTCTAAAAACCAAATCTAAGTCTCGAAAGAGCAGATTGAATCGCATAAGCAAGAATGGGGAACTTAAGAATAAGCTTCGTTTGCTATACACAGCGTATGCACCCTTTAAGTAGGATATGGTGGTATGCGGTCATCTCGCTTATGTGTGAGAGCATGTGAACGGGCATATGGAGGATTAGAAATAAACTTCTTGACACTATCGCATAATCATCGCATGCATGTCGTCAAGTGTGTATAGAATGATCGCATAGCTTGCGGTTGCTGAGGTTGCCCTTACAATCAAGCTTAGTGTTTTAGTGAAAATATCCTCACCTTTTCATCTATTTTTCCTTGCATTTTACTACGCGTTAATAGTTTCCGTGTCTCTACCTCTCAGTCATACTTCCAATGCTTTGTCTGTTAGTTAGGAGTAGGAGTAGTGCTTAGCCCATAACCCTCATCATTCTTTTATTTATTCGCTACATACACATTACCGCATACTATTTAGCTACAAGTCCCTGAGTTCGACCTCAGATCACCCGAGAAACTTGCGTTCTCGTTATACTTGGCGAGAGTGCAAGAAAACTTGTGACAAGAACGCATGGTCATTGCATATGAGATCAACCATACATTCTATTCTAACGCATGACCACTGACGCATGAGAACCAACGCACAACCTAAGACATGCATCGCAAATATTACGTTCACTAATTTACGTCACCAATACTCCCAAGGTATGCGCGAAAAGTACGCCCGATCTCTGGGTCAGCTTCAAATTCTAGATCAGTTCTAGTACTCATAAACCGTCAACCTGTTCTTCGCGATAAACAGACAGTACAGTAGAGATCTATCCTGCAAAATACCATAAAAGTATTCAACACTAACCGTTACCAATCCCTGGCAATGACGCCATAAACTTGTAACTGAGAATTTGAATGTCTTCTATCTATTGATTATTATTTAATTATTATGCACTGTGATGATATATATTATGCTACAAGCTCATGTTGCCATAAACTTGTGAGGATACAAATGGAATGTTATCTATCTATTGCGTTGATGAATGAATGATGCTCTATATGCGCTCAAGTGCTTTGTGATAAAGACATTTTATACAATACTACGTTCTAAGTGTATGCGTTGATAGTGATATGCTCGTAGTATGCAATGAAGTAGTGTTTGTCACAAGTTTCCTTGCACTGAAACCAAGTATAATTCCAACGCAAGTTTCTTAGAATGATCCAAGGTCGAACACAGGGATTGTTGTCATTAAATGCGATACTTATGTGATACATGCAATCGGTTTTAATAATGAATAAAGAATGTTGGTTTGTATAGAAATATAAATTGCGATGAAAGTAAAAATGCGTTGATAAAGTAAATTCCTAAACTACTATGATACATGATACATGATACAGGGGTCGAGGACCGGCTGTGAAGTTGTACAAAAGATTCGATGAATGCGATGGCAAGTCTTATGAATGAAGCAGAAAGAGAAAGAGTAAAGAGTAAAAACATCGCAAGTTCGTCAATCACGTTAAGGACGCAACTAATTTCCGCTTTCCCTTGGTGATGCTCGAATTTTATGAAGTGTAAATATGGATGATATGCATTGATGGATTGCATTGTGCACTCAAGTTTCCCCAGTAGAATTCAAGTATAAATTCCTCTAAGTTTCTTCGTAAGTCCAGGGTCGAACACAGGGACTTGTGAAAATAGTTGCGTTGATAATGTTTATGAAAACTTTGTGGTACCAAGTAAATAAATAACGTGTGGGTGTGTTGTTGCGTTGATAAAAAAAGAGTAAATAAAGGCGGTGGATTTGAGAAAGAGAGTTGTGTTGATAGATGCAATGAGTATGCGATGAATGGGTTGAGAAGATCTTTAGCTGGCATTACTCGAGAATGCGTCAAACCTTGCGATCATGTTACAACGATGCACAGTAAGTCATTTCCTAATGTAAATGCGATGCTCCTAAGTCTAGGATGCATGTGTTGAATGCAAAATGTCCATAGAGCTTATCCCTAAGTCTCTACTCTTGTCCTATGCGTTGATGTAAAATGCATAAAGGCAAGGTGACTGCATACAATCATATCTTATTGATAAGATACATGTGATGCTTTAATAACAAATAGTGCTCATTCCTAAGCGATTATCTCTCGTTTATGTGTTCTAATCTGGTTCTTCCAAACCTAGATTCTGACCTGACCTTCCCAAGTCTAGATCCTGTCCTTGGACTACCCTCCCAAGTATCTCTAATAGACGAATGAAGCATACATAAACAAGATAATCACAAAGAATGAAGATTCCCTAGTTGTGCTAGCTAAACGCTTCTCAACCCATTCAACTATTTAGCTACTCATGCGTGAGTTACAGAGAGTGAACAAATATAGAGGAAGACGTTCCATTCTTATAACTGAATTGAGTACAAAATGATAATGGAAATTAAAGGTAGAGAGCCTGGTAGCAATTCCTTGCTGACCGAGGATTTTTACACTAAATCTCTATTCTGATCTACAAATATTCCCGTTTCCGCGGGCGTCGGCCCTCTCTCTGTCTTGGAGCTTCCAGTGCTTTCCCCAGCTTGCCGGAACGATCTATCGGCACACCTTCTTCCTCGCGTTCTCCTTAAAATGAAAGAAGACTATGGATAGAGACGTGAACTTGTAAAATGATGAAATAATCAACTGCTTAACCCCTTCTCTGAAGAATGTACTTGGTATTTATAGGGCATCAAAAGTGAAAGGCGGCTTCTCTCTCCTGGTTGTACAAATGGGACAGCTTTAATTCCTAACTGATGCGCTGGATAATTGTCACCGACCAAGCTAGATGTACTTTGTGACCATTATCAGCTGTCAACTTAATTTGGATCCGACTGTCATCAGCTTTTTGTCCCATCGATCTTAATTGTCCTTTCGTCTGGATGCGCCCACCATGTTGCAGTGATTCTTCTTGGGTGAATGTTTACGAGCACGATCAACGCAAAGTCTTGTGGTGAAGTTGCGCTCAACCAATGTATTCCTATGATCGCATTCTTTGCATTGCGTTAACACATTATTCTGCACAAAAATATAAAGATTAACTGCTCTAATGCATTAGACGCATGCAACCGCAATATTATAGAATTTATGCTAAATGGATGCAATTTAACATATTTCATCAACGAAATCCGACTTTGTTTAAGGATTCAACACTATGATAACGTGCATTTCTGCCCGTTATCACTTGGCGTACACCTTTCAGTGATCGGCTGCATTCCCATATGTCTATGGTGAAACAGAGATGAACATGATGAATGCAAGGTTGTTTCCATCTCTGGAATTACTTCTCGCTTTAGTTAACATATTCTTTCAACCTTCTCTCGATGGCCGGAATAACATCCTCACTTCTGCTCTCACAGGTGAAGATGTCGTCGAGCATGCTTTAGCTAAACTTAATTGATTCCTTGACAAAAATTAACTCACTCGCTTAATTCTTGCTTTTTACCCCGGGGATTAAGAACACATCATGGAGAAAATGGATGATAAATGTATGGAAAGAGACAAAGAGATGATAATGATGACGATGATAACATTTAATTTTAAAAGTAAGCGTTTGATACATGTTTGTAAATGAGGGACTAAAGAAGATGAACACAGAAGATGAATTAGAGAATAGAAACAAATACGGAAAGAGTCCAACGTCTTGACACAGATCCCGATCGAGGACGTGTGCTTGCCGGCGTGTGGATGTGGTGGAAAGGAAAGGTTCCCTCTCAGGCTTGCCTTCCTGGTAGAATTGACCTTTTTGCACAGAGCTTCAGCTTCGAGAATCGAAAGAATTCCTTGCTCGGAGACTCACTTTTCAGCCTTGTCTCATAGTTCTCCCGAATTTACTCTATAAAGTCGCTTCAGACCATCCTCTCTCTCAGTATCAGTATACCCTTGTATGTATTTCAACGAATTTAAGGAAGCTATTATAGACAAGACCTTGGCTCTTTGAATTTGTGGTCCCCACTATATAATTATGGTAATTCCTGCAATGGCGGAATGGAAATTCCTCTCTGCTCCACGATCAATTCATTAGAATTGCACAACAAAAAGCTGTACATTTGTCAGAATCGTCCGCGAATGCGTTGCTCTTCACATCTTCGATCGATCGTTGCCTGCGGTGTTGTTTTTTATTACCGCATGCAGTTGAAATGCGTTGATCGCTAAAGCTCATGATCGATTGTCGCATGCGTCGTCATTGCGTTGATCATCTCTTCGTTCTTGATCGACGAGCGCATGCGATGTAGATGCATTGTACATTTTGTCTTCGAGCCATTAATACATGCGGTGACCTATTTCCTGCAAAACAGAGACTGAAACATTTTATCTCACCATCACAATTGTGTTAGTGGGTACGTTTACGACATTTCATAATTTTTGTATTTCTTAGCCAATTCTTATACTATCGACGCAACTTTCCTCTCTTTTTTCCGCAATATCTAAATAAAATAGCATAAATAACTTGTATTTCTACAAGTTATCACACCCCCAAATTTAGATATATGCTTGTCCTCAAGCATATCTTCAACTAAGGCAATTTTACTCAATTCCTATCCTAACTTTGCATCGATTGGCTACTCCGAATGCTCCACCTCTACAACTTTACTAACAACGCAATTTCCTTCCATCCTTTAACAATTCATCAACATGCTCTACTTTATTCTTTTATACAACAAACCTCTACCCAAAAAATTCCTTCTTCTTTTGAGAAGAATGTTTACCTCTTCTTGCAAAAACAACTAGGTGCATCTTTATGCGGTGGTCAGGTTTGCGTCATTTTATTAGAGATTGTTGATCATGGTTACACCCTTCATTTTGGCTTGCTCCCACGGGTGTCATGCGAGCATTCAACTATGGTTGTGTTCCAATCTCTACTTCAACTCTTGATTTTCAACTAAGTTTTACTTTTGCTGATCAGAAGAGTTGTCTCTTGTATTCTTATTTGCTTCTTTTTTTTTTCATATTGCGTCGATCTTGGAAACCTACCTTCATTCTGACTTGCTCCCATGGGTGACATGCGAACATCCAACTACGAGTAGGTTTCTTTCACGACTTAACTCTTATCAGGTTGGGATTTTCCCTTGCACTGACATTGGAGTTTATATGATTTTTTTTTTTTTTTGATAATGAACTCATTTTCTTGAGAATGACCACATCCTCTTGATCGCATCTGCTCAGACCTTCCCCACCCCCAAATTTAGAGATGCGCAAAGTCCTCATTGTGTTGTTTTGGACAGAAAAGACAAAACACTTAGTCAAAATTTTGAAAAGAAGGTTTGAGCAGAGTCTTGAAATAGAAAAGGTAAAGTAGTGCTATTGCTATGAATTATTTAAGCATTAGTCAGAAAGTACAAAGTGTGAGAAATGTTGATAAGGGGTATGCATACTACTCATCATGGTAGCGCAATTAATAACACAAAATAAAAGACAAGAAATATCGCAATAATTGTCAAAGGATGATAAGTAAAGAGGCTAACGCATAGGGAAAGAATAGTTACTCAGTTGTATTAAAATTAACTAAGTATACAAACAATTACAATTATCGCAACACAACATTTAAGCATGTACAAAAAATCAAGGCATAGCTTCTATACATAAAAATAATAAATGAATAAAATAAAATAACGGCCGCAACGAAAAATTGCAGATTTATTGAGAATGTGGCACACCCCCAAATTTAGAGTTGTGGCATGGGCTCAGGAGGAGGATTTTGCGGAGGAACTCGAGGAGCTTCTTCAATGCAGAGGTTGTTGTAAATGCGGAGGCACCATGGGACCATGTAAATATGCTATCAAAAAGTTAAAGTACTCATGGTTGAGCTCCGCCATTTGTCTCTGGTTCAGATGGATCGTGTAGAGATTGTGTTAAATATTGATCAGCACCTGTCGCGTCATCGCAACACTGCATTGCACCTCTGCGTGGCTCTCTTGTTACTCCGTTATTCTTTGGCAGAAGAATTCTTGTTGATGAGAGAAAAGAGAACGCATCTCTGCTAGGTCAACAGCAAGGGTTGCGATGGTGGGATGCGACTGCGATGTTCACCATCAATGGTCTGAGGTTGAGCAGAAATGCCTTCACCCAAATCGTGTGGGTCGTCAACATACAGCGATGGAGGAGAAAAATGCGGTGGAGATGGAGGGGAGGAAGATGCTGCTGGAAATGTGTTGGGTGAATCGGGAGCGAGGAGGAGATTTATAACGTGTTCTGAGAGTAGGGAAAGGGGTTCTGTAGGTGGGCTTGGAGGGCGAATAACTAAAGGTAAGGGGTCCAAGGGTATTTGGTCTTGCGTTGATTCCTCTTGGACTTTTTCCTTGCCTTTGTCTTCTTTGCACTGCTTCTTTGGTTTTGGTTGCTGCAGCGCATTCAAATCGATAAGGGGCCGTTTAAGTGGAAGTTCGGGGAAATGAGGAGAGTCTTTGAGAAGCATTCTCAAGATCTTTGTGTTGATGAGACCATGGACTTCTGGCATTGGCTCCACTTCAATACCTACACCCACTGAGAGGCATAAGCTCAAAACTATCCAAGGAAAGAAATATTGGCCTCTCACATGCCCCAATAAACCTCGAATTTACTTTGCGATCAGTTGGCCCACATCAATCGGAATACCATGTGCTATGCAATATGCAGTCATTACTCGATCCCTCGAAACTGTTTTGTCATGCAATGTAGGGATGAGTCGCCTTTTCACCAAGTACAACCAAAGTCGCACTTTCGGAAGCAGTTTGTTGGATGCAAGGGTTTTGATGCCTTTCAAAGATAATGACCACTGAGTGCCCGATTGCGTTAATATTCTCAGCGCATCCTCCATTTGTTCTTCTTTGGGATCATCAATAATTTTGTTGCCCGGTGCATCCGGGATGTCCTTCATCTTATATAATTCATTGATGTCCCTTGCGCTGAATGGCACGGTCCCCCTTTTCATGATCACCGCATCTATGGTGCCATGAAGTCATCCATTGTAGAAAGCTCTCACTACCATTGGAATTATGATGGATGGGCACTGGCAGAATGTTTCCCATCTGTGCTCCAGCACAACATTTGTAATTAAATCCGGTAGTGGCGTTGAAGCAGGAAAGAACCCCATTTCCATCATCATGTCATCATTTTCCTTCTTCTTTGATGGCCGCCCTTTGGTCAACGCAGGCTCACTACTTTCAACTTTCGCTTTGCCCTTATCTTTTGCCAACGCAAGGTGGGACCTTTGTCTTTGTTTTCATTTCCGTTCCTTGCGATGTTCTTCTTCTTCCCTTTCCCACTCCGCAATTTCTTTTCTTTTGTTCTCTCTGGCGCGCTGCACAGTGGCCTTGCGCCGTTTCTCCTTCTCTTCCTTCTTCTTCTTTTCTTCCTTTTCTTCTTCTCTCATTTCTTTTTCAAATTGCTATGAGACCAGTAATATGCACTATTCATCCTCGAGCCTTTTTCTCTCTTCTTCTGCTTAAATTATGTTGTTACGGCGCACTTCCTCATCTTGGAGTTTTCTTCTTAAATTGTCTTCTGCGATGATTTGTTGTGCTCGTAACATATTTTCTTGTTTTTCCTCTTCCTCTCTTTTTCTCCTTTCCTTCTCTTCTACTAGACTTCGCAAAAATTGTGGGTTGCTTGTTGACCCTTGTGGTGCATTCTCCTTGCGACGCTGCATTAGAGGGGTAATGTCTGGATCCTCTCGGTCTTCAGTTGCAACCATCCTTATATGCGTTGATGCCTCTTGAGGTTGCGCTAATTCTTTTTGTTGTGTTGACACCCCCTCTTCCACCCTTGCGGAGGTGGATTCATCCAGGCTTTCAGTCCTCTTCCTCTTTTCTTCCTTCTTCTTCAGGCACTTCTCTTCTCGCTTGCGCTCCCTCTTCTCACTCGATTTCTTTTCTTTCTTTTTCTTCCTTGGTCGGGCCTCTTCATCTTCTCCTGCCCGCTGCTCCTTGTTTTTCCTTTTCTTCTTCTCCTCAGTCATTTCAGGCTGCTTGTTCGCTTCCACCTCCTCCAAAGCACCCCTAGTGGGTCCCTCATAGGATTCTGTTTGAACAGTTTCCTTAGGATCCGAAATGGCCAGGGTGCTTCTTCGCGAAGCTTCTTCTATCTTCTCCTCTAAAGGTAAGGGCTGATTAACAACCCCAGCTTCAGGTAGCCCTCCCTCCTTCTCCATATTGCTCAGGATGCTCTTAAACACTTCCTTGTCATCTCTTCTCTTCTTCTCGCTTTCTGATGACAGTGTTGGGAGTGGGGCACTCTCCGTGCTCGGCCCCTCTCGGATTTAGAGTGGTTTGGCTACTAAAGGTTTTCGCCGAGGTTTTTCGGTGATTCTTTGGATTGGTTTCGGCTGGGTGGCGAGGGGCGGCTTGTTGCGAGGAATGCCGCCTCCCTTGCGGTTACTTGGACTGGGGAAGGTGATGAAGGTAGGGAAGATGAATGTGAGGAATTGCTCGGCCATGGCTTTGGTGAGTGATAGAGTTGGAAAATTTCTTTGGTTTAGGAAAGAAGTTTGAAGGTTTGGGTATGTACAGGATTTGCTTAGGGTTTTCTTTTGCAAAAAGATTCAAAAGTCTTCCTCAGATGAAGGAGGAGGGAATTTATAGGTTGGGCCTTGATGGGCCCAACGCAAATTCTGCGTGGCAGGCTTCGAGATACTCAAAAAGCCTACTGGCCACGCTCCTCGCATTTATGAATTAGCAGAGAAGGACGTCCTTTCATCTGCTAAGTCATCATTTCCTTGGAAGCCTAAATGATTGGACTACTCTCTCGCAAAAAGAATTTATCTTTTGTGTTTTATTCGGATGGGCGCAAGGTTAAAGATTAACGCAATACATTCGTTACCACAAATGCATATTTGCTAAGGACGGGCAACAACGCATGCATTACCGCAACACACCCCTCAACTCAGTACATTTCTGGACGACAGGTGCACAATATTTCTACTGGCGCAACACTTCCTCGACATAGTGCATTTTCGCTAAGGACGGGTGCAAAATACATACACGCGTAACACACCCCTCAGCGTAATGCATTTGTGTAAGATGGACGCAAAGTATATCTTATCAGCGCAAGATGCACCCATCATCGCAATGCATATTGGATGTTTATTAAAGTTTATTATTATTTTTTTTTCCAATTCATTAACAACGCAAGTCGATAGGACTTTGCGGTGTTCATTTTCTTTTAGTCAATCATTCACAACGATTGAAGAACAACACAACTAATGTAGAAAAGTAAGTAAATTTGAACAAGGCATGGAAATAACGCAATTGAATTAAATTGGAAGCAAATTCATAAAGCAATAAAGGCTATTTTAAGAAAGCAATAAATAACGCAAGGCAGAAAACAGTAAAGTAAAGCTATAAAGAAAGCATTTAAACATAGATTAGAGATGCGGATTGAAAGACAAATTTCTCACGATTACCGCAATCCACACCCCTGCAGGCGGTCAAGCTTGCCTACGCAATGTCATCAAGGACATTGTTCCTTCCCATGGGATCCTGGGGCTTCTGAGTTACTTGGCAGCATTCCCGGTGTTCTATTGTGAAGCTCGGCTGCCAATTGCCCGACTTGGATCTCCAAGTTCCTTATTGAAGACGCCTACGACTGCATGATAGCATCGTTTTTCTCAATATATTGCTTCAGTAGAGACTCCAATGATGACGAATTCACAGAGGTGTTTGATGAGGATGGTTGGTTATGCGGTTGCCTTTGATGACTCTGATACTGATTCTAGTGAAAAGATTAAGGATTTCCTCGATTCCCTGAATTGTTGTTCTAATGGTTACTTTGGCTCCCTTGGTTATGATTTCCTCCCCAACCGAAGTTAGGGTTATTCTACCAACCTGGATTGTAAGTGTTGCTGTAAGGGTTGTTCTGGATAGCAAACACTTGTTACGGGTTCGATGGACACATCTCTACAGCATGGCCTCCTCCGAATTGGACGCAACTTATTGCGGCCACTTGCACCGACGCATTGGGTTGCGCTAAACTTTGAGAGAGGGAACCTTGATTAATTGCCATCGTTTGAAGGAGAGAGGTCACCGCGGCCATTTGTGCGGCCAAGGTTGTCATTGTATCCGATGGTACAATGGCATTGTCAGTTCTTCTTCTCTCAGGGCCTCTTCCCTCATACCCGTCATCCACCCAGTCATCCGTGTTTCACGAAATGCGATCAAGGACGACCTTGGCTTCCGTGTAGGTCTTATCCATGAATCCTCCCGCTGCGGAGGCGTCAGCAACGGCTTGCGTTGATCGATTCAGGCCATTATAAAAGTGTTCATCAGAATGCAATCGGGAATCCCGATATGCAGACAATTTTTCACCAACCTTCTGAAACGCACCCAAGCGGTGCTTAGAGTTTCATTATCCATCTGTTCAAAATTCAGCACATCCTTTTGTCTCCTTACGTTGACGGTTGGAGGGAAGAATTTCTTCATGAACCATTCCACCAACTGGTCCCATGACGTGATTTCATTTGGCTCCAACTAATGAACCCACCTCTTTGCCCCATCCCTCAATGTGTACGGGAAGAGGTAAAGTCTAATTCCTTTAGGGGTGACGCCAGGGATGGAGAAAGTGTTGCACATCTCCACAAAGCTAGTCAGATGGGCGTGCGGGTCTTCGCCTTGCATACCTCCGAATTGCCCCGCGTTTTGTATCATCTGGAGCATGACCGGCTTTATTTCAAAGCGTGCGTTCTCTTCAACCATTGGTCTTAAAATGTCAGGTGAGAAGTCGTAAAGATTGGGTGCCGCATAGTTTCTCATGAAGATATTGCGGTCAGCAACAAGAAAAATAGGGCCTTGCGCTGGCCGATTCGCCCCTTGATTTCCTTCGGGACCCTCGTTGTTGTTTGCCATGTTTACTCTTCTTCGCCTGATTCTATTCTGGCGTGCCCTCACGCGAAAAGGACGCTCGATCTCTGAGTCAGCTTCGAATTATGGATCGGTTCCAGTACTCATAAACTGTCAGCTTGCTCTTCGCGATAAACAGACAGTACAGCAGAGATCTATCCTGCAGAATACCACAAAAGTATTCAACACTAACCATTACCAATCCCCGGCAATGGCGCCATAGACTTGTAATTGAGAATTTGAATGTCTTTTATCTATTGGTTATTATTTAATTATTATGCACTGTGATAATAGATATTATGCTACAAGCTCATGTTGCCATAAACTTGTGAGGATACGAATGGAATGTTATCTATCTATTGCGCTGATGAATGAATGATGCTCTATATGCACTCAAGTGCTTTGCGATAAAGACATTTTATGCGATACTACGTTCTAAGTGTATGCGTTGATAGTGATATGCTCGTAGTATGCGATGAAGTAGTGCGTGTCACAAGTTTCGTTGCGCTGAAACCAAGTATAATTCCAACGCAAGTTTCTCAGATCCGAGGTCGAACATGGGGATTATTGTCGTTAAATGCGATACTTATGTGATACATGCGACCGGTTTTCATAATGAATAAAGAATGTTGGTTTGTACAGAAATATAAATTGCGATGAAAGTAAAAATGCGTTGATAAAGTAAATTCCTAAACTACTATGATACATGATACATGATACAAGGGTCGTTGACTGGCTGTGAAGTTGTACAAAAGATTCGATGAATGCGATGGCAAGCCTTATGAATGAAGCAGAAAGAGAAAGAGTAAAGAGTAAAAACATCGCAAGTTCGTCAATCACGTTAAGGACGCAACTAAGGTTCCGCTTTCCCTTGCCGTACACCTTTCAGTGATCGGCCACGTTCCCATATGTCTATGGTGAAATAGAGATGAACGTGATGAACGTAAGGTTGTTTCCATCTCTGGAAATACTTCTCGCTTTAGTAACGCATTCCTTCAACCTTCTCTCGATGGGTGGAATAACATCCTCACTTTTGCTCTCATAGGTGAAGATGCCGTCGAGCATGCTTTAGCTAAACTTAATTGATTCCTTGACACAAATTAACTCACTCGTTTAATTCTCGCATTTTACCCTAGGGATTAAGAACACATCATGGAGAAAATGGATGATAAATGTATGGAAAGAGACAAGGAGATGATAATGATGATAATGATAACATTTAATTCTAAAAGTAAACGTTTGATACATGTTTGTGAATGAGGGATTAAAGTAGATGAACACAGAAGATGAATTAGAGAATAGAAACAAATACGGAAAGAGTGTCAACGTCTTGACACAGGTCCCGATCGGGGACTTGTGCTTGCCAGCGTGTGGATGTGGTGGAAAGGAAAGCTTCCCTCTTAGGCTTGCCTTCCTGGTAGAATTGTCCTTTTTGCACAGAGCTTCAGCTTCGAGAATCGAAATAATTCCTTGCTCGGAGACTCACTTTTCAGCCTTGTCTTGTAGTTCTCCTGGATTTACTCTGTAAAGTCGCTTCAGACCAGCCTCTCTCTCAGTATCAGTATATCCCTGTATGTATTTCAGTGAATTTGAGGAAGCTATTTATAGATAAGACCTTGGCTTTTTAAATTTGTGGTCCCCACTGTATAATTATGGTAATTTCTGCAATGGCGGAATGGAAATTCCTCTCTGCTCCACGATCAATCCGTCAAAATTGCACAACAAAAAGTTGTACACTTGTCAGAATCGTCTGCAAATGCATTGCTCTTCATATCTTCGATCGATCGTCGCCTGCGGTATTGTTTTTTATTACCGCATGCGGTTGAAATGCATTGATCGCTAAAGCTCATGATCGATTGTCGCATGTGCCGTCATTGCGTTAATCATCTCTTCGTTCTTGATCAATGGGCGCATGCGATGTAGATGCGTTGTACATTTTGTCTTCGAGCCATTAACGTATGCGGTGACCTTTTTCCTGCAAAACAGAGACTGAAAAATTCTATCTCGCCATTGCAATGGTGTTAGTGGGTCCGTTTACGACATTTCATAATTTTTCGTATTTCTTAGCCAATTCTTATACTATCGACGCAACTTTCCTCTCTTTTTGCCGCAATATCTAAATAAAACAGCATAAATAAATTGTATTTCTACAAGTTATCAAATAGCTGGGGACATAGGGTGCAAGAAGGAATTCACTCCTACTCGCTTTTAGGGATAGTAGAGAGGTTGTTCCCTTAAGTGCTGATTCTGGGGCTTGAACAAGGGATCCTGCCCTCTCATTTGGCATGAGAGGGACTCGATTTTGTGATTGATCACAAAACAACTGTTCGTTAGGGAATCAGTGGGGACTTAAGGAACAAGAGGTAATTTCGGGGGTAAAATAGAGATTTGATCCAATCGTTATTGCGAACAACCTATGAAGGGTTAACTTACTAATCATGGTTATATCGAGTGGACATAATATATCTACAGTGAAGGGAGTTTCAACTATGAGCTTTAGTGGAGTGACCCATTAGTTAACGAATGGGGGTTATATCGGTCTAATGAGTTTAGTCGATTAATCTCGGATCGTTGGAGCCCATGATCTGTAGGTCCATGAGGTCCCCTCTACTAGTTCGAAAATGGATTAGCTCTAGAATAGCGTGATAAGTTCATTTGAAATGTTCAAATTAGAATCAAATGGAATTGGAGAAAATATATTTAAATATGATTTAAATATATGAAGATATTGGACATTAAATTAATTAGAATTATTTAAATTGTTTAAATAATTATTTATTAATTTTATTAGAAAATTAATTTATAAAATTAATAAATTTTGATTTTAGAAATAAAATATGATTTTAAAATCAAAATGGATTTTGGAAACAGAAATTACACAAAAAGGAAAAAATTGTTTTTTCCATCTTCATCTTCAATAGTAGCTCACAAAGAAACCCACCTCTTCCTTCATTTACTCCAAGCATGAGCTGCATCCCAACACATCTCTTTGCATGATAGTCTGCAATATATTGAAGAGATTGGAGTAAAGTGAAGATTGATCCAACCGAATGAATTTTCTGAAAATTCGGATGAAGAATGTGTTCTTCATTTTAGGTTGATGCAATGAACTATTGGTGATAATAATTTGGGAATGCATATTATGATGCATGTCTTAGGCTATGCGTTTGTTCTCATGCGTCGGTGGTCATGCGTTGGAATGGAAAGTATGCGTTAATCTCGTGTGCAATGACCATGCATTCCTACATATCCTACTTAAAGGGTGCATATGCTGTATAGTAGCAAATGGAGCTTATTCCTAAGTCTCCATTCTTGCTTATGCGATCCAATCCGCTCTCCCGAGTCTAGATTTGGTTTTTAGACTACTCTCCCAAGTATGGCTAAATGATGAATGATGCACTCATAAGACAAGGTAATCACATAAACATGGTTGACGTAAGATTATTCCTATCTCTAGTGAACACTCGCTTACTTTGCTTGATGCGATCAACTACTTACCCTCCCAGGCAGTTGTTGCTACTGATTCTACTCATAGACAAGTATTGCATCCCCTTATAAACATGCGTTGCTACAGCTTCACATTAAGCAAATAGGATTTTCTCACAACACTCACGCAACGCACACCTTTCGGTGGTTTGCTACATGCTTCATATGTCTATGCCACATGATTAAGTATGCGATACTCTAGTAGTCTTACTTAGGGATGCAATGAAGGTAAAGGATGCTAGTAAATGAAGTTGGAGATGGAATCGAAGGAAAATATAGAAATGCATTGATCACAAAATGTATTAATCTCTCAAGCCCCAATGTAATACAATACAAAGATAGAAGAGAAATGGAGGGCCAGATGGGAGCAATATCTTACTTCCATCAGATGTGTGTCAAGGCTACCGGTAATGTCATAGATGGGCGGTGGAAAAGACTCTCTCGAGATCTAACTCCGGTGAAGGCTCCGGTCATCACTCGGAATGGATGAAGGAATGAAGAACTCTCAAGATTATCTTCTCACGCTTTGGTCTAGATCACAAGGATATACCCTAAAGCAAAAAATCTTCGATGCGTTCAGGCAGAGAACCTTGGATAATTTGAAGTTCTGCTCTACGGCTTCTATTTATAAAGCTTGCTCGCCGACAGCATTAATGGTCCTTCTCTGAAATTCTGTAGCTAAAGGCGTGATGGACGTGATGGACCTGCTCTAAATCTCTGCTGCCAACGCCGTGGTAGGTGAAATGTCAACATCATCTTTTTGATAATCCCAGTGTCTGCGTTCATGCTTGCATTCCACCAACCTTACGTTCATCCCTCTATTATGGTTATTACTCTGTAGCCGCAACTTCTATGCGATGGACGCATGCGGTTAATGGCTGCAACATCCATGCGTCGAACATATGTGTTCGCCTCTGCGATGGAGAGATTCCCCACATGCGGTCGATTCCTGCGTTGGCTACAAAAATAGACAATTGGACACAAATAATGCATAATAGTGGGTTGGTCGAGATTCTTAATACCGATCAAAGCAAGCTCGTTTTCTCATGAATTCTTAGTATAATCGCCACATCTTCTACTTAGCAACCCTCATAATTCTAAATAAAAGATCTATAATGACGTGCATTTCTGCCCGTCATCAGCTATCTCCATATTCCCTTTGATTCCAGCTTATCTTGAGTCCCACAACTCAATCTAGAGCACCAAGAAAAAAGTAAAGAAGATCTTGTGGTGGTCTACACAAAGATTTGGAGGATTTAGCAGCTGGAAATAGAGATTTCAACGGTTCGGCCAAGGTATATTCTTGAAACCCATTAAACTCTATTTTAGCATGTTTTTTATTATGCCAAAATTAGTCAATTAGAGTGCTTATGGATCCTGATGTCTTCCACTGTGTGCTGGTGTCGATCCAACAGCTTTGCTCTTGCTCCTGCATAACTTCCCTTGAGCAACTGCGGGTGACAAGTCCCTTGTAAGAGTTGTTTGTAGAGGACACTCTGGATGCAATCTTCTTTGGTGCTATTGTCTTGTTTGGATGCTGAGAGAGAGATGAGAGGTAGAGATGTCCCACTGGACATGTCAATTTGTTCACACGAGGTTTCCGGAGAAACGTATTTCATGGAGTTGAACTTGAGTTAGTGTGATGTTGGTGTCGATTTGATACGATGTGGTTCGATCTCTAATACTTGATCCTCGAATCCTCTCTCGGTTGAATGGATGTGCTTGACTTGAAGAAGAAAATCACCGAACATTCTTAAAGTAGAAGTCTTGGAAGAGTATTTGTGTCTTCAAGGGTCTTATGTCTTTTAGGAGTACAGCTTCAGGAGTTTTGAGAGTCTTCTGTTTGTTGGAATTCTCTATGGGTCTCTAAATGTAGAATTGCTAATCTTTTGGAATGAGAAGAGCTTCTCTATTTATAGGGCTCTCTGATGGGTTTCATGGGCTTGGGCCTGGTCTTTGGGCCCAATTAATTGGGCGTGGGCTTGACCTTTGGGCCCTATTAATTGAATTTGGGTCTATTTTGGCATTTTAGGCCCAAATTAAGCCCATACTTGGGCGTAACTGGACCAACGTCCAAATTATAAGCCAAATTGGGCGAAATTATTTTTCCTCAACCAATGCTTGTGACGAAAACACGTGACATCATCATAATTTATTTTCAATTTCAATTTGGGACACATGTCAACTCTTAACTGATCCCAAATTTTATGATTTTGACATTTTGTCATTAATTTAATAAATAACATGGGGACCCGTAATTGGTATGAAATTTCTCCTCCAACATAGATCCAAAAGTCACTTTTTAAAGTTCAAGAAATCAAATAAATACAAATTCAAAAGTTTAACAACTAGACCTAATCAAAGAAATAGTAATTTAAAAATTAAAAAAAAAAAAAAGGAAAAAAAGGAGGAAAAAAAAAAGTCGGTGGCAATGTGTGGCAATGGTGTGAATGAGGGGCGAGGTGAATGGTCGGTTTAAGAAAGGAAGAGTGAGAAAATTACAGAGAATGCCATTTCCGTTGAATCTGCGTATCTGGAAAGAAGTGTGTCGGTGATATGTTGTTGGGAACCAACGAAAAAAGGATATTTTTGGTATTTTCGCCACATGTTCCAAAAGAGTCTCTCTTTCAAATCACGTCTCCAAAAGTTAGTTCATGTTACATCTCAGCCACCCAACAGCACATGGAGCGTTGAAGTTTTTTATTTTTGGGCTTCAATCGAAGGGAAAAAAAAAAAAAAGTAAATTAGATTTACTTTATATTTAATGTTCTCTCTTTAGTCTTAAAAGAACTTTTTACTTATGGTCCTTTTAATTTTCAATTTTAATATTGTTTCCATTTATTTCCATATTTCAAAATCTACATTTTTTCTCTTAATTGGGTCCACTGTTAATTGACCTGATTAAAATATGAATAGCAATTAGCATGAGGACATAGCAATTAGTATGACGAAATAGCCATTTCAATCTTATAGAAAGGCATAGGTATCCTTCTTGGATGTCTTCAACTAAGAGTATATTTGAATCTCCTTTTCAAATATTTGTTTTTCCAAAATTTTCATTTTAGATTTTTTTTAGTATTTGATGATTGCTCAAATAACCTTTTTACAATATGAATAAATAAAATAAGTTAGTTTGAGTGGAACATTTTAAATCAACGTTTAGAAAGAAAAAAAAAGGTATGAGTATTTAATTGTATATCTCTGTCAAATTTTAAAAATATATTAAGATTACTTAAAAATACTCACACTACTCCTCCACTTCCATCATGTTCCATGGTTGTCATCGGTGACTTACTCCAGTGACGAACATTTATCCACCATCGACAACCAACTCTAGCAACCTTCTATAGCAACTTAGTAGTATTGTTGGAATGCCTTGAATTTATTTGTTGGCGCTTCAAACAACTAAGTACAAGGGTCTCACTTAAATCTATTCAGAATTCGTATTTAGTATATTTATTTATTTATAGCTATTTACGATTATGACCCTAGAGTTTAGAGTAGTGCGCTATATAAACTCTCTAACTCTAGAGGTATCGTTATGATGTAATTTTCTGAAAACATTCTCCCTAATAATATTGTTCTTCCTCTGCCTGTGGACGTAGCTAACACACTGTTAGTGAACCATGTATATCTGTGTGTCGATCTTCTCTATCTCTACGTTCCTTTTTGTGTTCTTTAATTGTCGATTTCATAACAACTATAATGGCCAATTTTGACAACCAACTCAACCGATCATATGTTAGAAAAAAATAATAACAAAACTTGGCCAAAGTGTTATTAACTACAAATTTGAGCTAATTAGTTTATTGTGTATAATAGTCGTCCTTCATAATAATTTGATACTAGTAGAAACACTTTCATTGCATAGTATAACAAACAAACTTGTGCTATGTTAAAATACTATTGCGAAAATCTAACTGAGAATATTATGGTCTATTTGATAATGTTCTCGTTTGTTATTTTTCATTTTCATTTTTTGAGAAACGTACTTATTCAATCATTTATCTTATTTCTTGTTTCCAAAATTAAAAAACGTTTTTAAAATTGGGATAAATTTTTAGAAACTACTAAGTAGTTATTTATAACCAAAAAAAAATGTTTGCTTTGTTCGTTAAGGAATGTGCATTGCTTGACGTGCTATAATCAGTTTTGCGTTCAATTACGAGTCAAAACCTGCCTTTTTATTTATTTTTCTTATTTAGATATTATTTTAAATTTGAATTTTTTTTTTTCCAATATATACATTTTTATATCCTTTTTAGTTTGAGTTTTAAATTTCGTTATACATATATTTGTATATTATTTTAAAATTAAAATATTTTTTGGCCCTATATTTTCGATTATCTAAGTTTAAAATTACAGATCCCATTGGATAACTATTTTGTTTTTTGTTTTTGTTTTTTAAAATTAAACTTATAGACACTACTTCCACTAACTCTTCATTTATTATCTACTTTTCACCCATGATTTAAAAATACTAAGCTAAATTTTGAGAACTAAAAAAATTACATTCAAAAAATTGTTTTTGTTGTTGAAATTTGACTAAGAATTCAACTATTGTAATTAACAAAGATGCAAATTATTGTAAGAAAAGACTTAATTTTAAAAAATAAAAATAAAAAAGCCAAATGATTACCAAGAGACCTCAATTATCCAATTTTAATTTATGTACTTTCAATTGTCCAAATTTAAGATTTATTGTAAGTACAGAGACTAAAATTAAAAAAACTTTAGAGTAGAAACCACAATGGTATTTAAACCTAATCCTTATTTTAATTTTCAAATTTGTATTTCAATTTTGGTACATAATTCGTTTTAGTTTAAAATACATTTAGGCTTTCTTTAATGACCACCCTAACATTTACAAAAGTAAATCCGAGTCGTCATTATTTAAGGCCAATAAATCAAGTGACAGACATAATATTATCGACTAAATTTGGCTAATATTTGAATGATAGAAGCAATTATTGTCTTGTTAATTTTGTATCTGAACTTATTTGTATTAGATAATATAAACTTTTGATAATTAGATTTTATATATTTTAATGCAGGTTACATATTTTTTATATTATAGAACTAAATTATAACACGTTAAAAAGAAAGTAAGGCAACAAAATATAAAAAACGATAAACAAGAAATACTTGCCAATTAAACTTGTATTTTTGTTTCTTTTTCCAAGAACCCGGAAACAAGTATAGTTACCGACATATTCATGTTTTTAGTTCATTTAAAAAAAGAAAAAATAAATAAGAAATAAGAAATGGAAATGTAATCAAATGTGACCTTAAATGTTTTAATTTTAAATAATTAAAAAAAAAAGTGTTTAATGAAAATGACTTTTTAGAAAATATTTTTTTAAACTAGGAAATCCAATATAGGTCCTAAATCACTTTTTATTTTCTTTTTTGGTACTAACATAGGTTTACTTGATAATCATCTAATTTTTTGTTTTTTTATATCAAGCTTATACATACTATTTCATCTCCGAGTTTTTTTTTAAAAAAAGTATTTTAAAAAGGGAAATTTTATGGGATAGCAAAAGAAATTAGTGTACTTACAACCGTAGCTTTAGCTTTTGAACTTTGGATCTATAATAAATATAAATGGAAAATTGCATTATATGACAAATACATTTTATGAAGTCAAAACCATGATTTTATTTTTTTATTTTTTTATTTTTTTATTTTTTTGTAATTGTAGGTGTGGCAATCACATAGCAATCACATATAAATCATATAGTAATCACATAGCAATCACACAGAAATCAGATAGCAATCAAATTTTCAAGCAGAAGTTTTTTGACATGTTTACAAAAAAAAAAAAAAAAAAAAAACATAACCTAGGGACATACGCCCAATTTTCAATTTTTTGTTTATTAAAGTTGCAATTGTCTCAATATAAATTACAAATTTGGTCCCTACAGATAGAGAAAGTTAAAATTTATAGTCTCTATGTCATCACATTAATTGCTATGCCAAATCATAGAGACTATAAATTATGCTATGCCAAATCATAGAGACTAAATCGTAACTTTTAAAACCATGGGAATTAAATTATAACTTTTTCAAACCCCATAGACCCAATTTATTATTTATCCTCTAATTTTTTTAAATTTTTTTTCTTATCTTATTGTTCGCTCTCTAAATAAACTATCTTAGGCACTCTAATCTTGTTAGTTTAGGTTGATTAATATGTTTGAATGTTTATGTTTGTAAGAAATTGAGAATAAAATGCAGTTTCGAGCATTTTGGGAGCTTAATTGAGCAACTGGGGCTCAAAGAGATGAAAAAATGGAATTGCCACTACTTAAGGAGCAGTGCAACGCCGTGCAATGCTTGGATCAACGCTTGAAGATCGAGGCACAGCATTGCCACGATGTCACCCATTTTGAAGAGTAGCGCTACAACACTTGTCAACATTGCAGGACGCTAGGCTTTTTCCAAGTAACGTCACAATGCTCTAAAGTAGCATTACGATGATTATAAATATGTCTCTTTCATTTTTTGGTTTCTTGTGAAGAGTTTTGGTTGTTTAGACTTAGTTTTAGCCAATTTTGGCCAAAATCCTTGAGATTTTCATGTAATGGCATCGAGGATCAATGCCGACTAGGTCTGAAACACCGAATTAGAGGTTGATTGGACTTGTACTATGGTTTTTGTTGGATTTATCTACGAATTTTTGTTAGTTTCTTTGATTTGTTGTTTTTTTTTCCTTGATTGAATCCACGTGCATTGTATGTGTGATTAATGTGACAGGTTAGTTGTTTAAAGCGTAGATTGCTCATGTATGCTATGTATGTCAGGATTATTCGTAATTGTAATAAGGACATGTTTAATTTGAGTAGTAAATAGGTTGAATTATAATTATGTTTAATTTATGGCCTTACTATGGTTGTCATAACGGAAGATAATAGGACTAAAGAATAAACAAATGTTACGTTTAACTTCATCAATTAAATCTATCATTCTAATAAATCCCTTAGCTTAATGTGAATAACTAGTAAGTATGGAATGCATGACCGCTGTTTAGTTGATTTAGAAATTAATCCATCGCTTAGGAGTTCGCTTTTTTATAGGGAATCTAATCGACACTTCCAAATCAGTCAATTGATCTGTAAATTAAATTACCCTGTTTATATGGTTAATCGATATATTAAACCATAAATAGGTTGACCATATCTTAATCGAATAGGTATTCTCTTGTTATACTCTTCTCTCTCTCACTATTACGGGAGTTTAAATTGAAGGGATCGAATCCTGGCAGAAGCATTTTGTTAGAATGCCTTGCATCCTGCTATTCAATTTTTACTATAAATAAAATCATTGTACTAGATGGAATAGATAAATACGTAAACTAGTATGCTATTAGGGAAAATATCAGAACGGTTCTTATGTTTGTAGATTCCCCAAGTGTCATGAACAATCCTCTCCAAAGTTCCAACGAATGGATCTCCAAACGGTCTTGAACAGACAATTCCTTGAGCGATCCCAAACACTACCACGAGAGTTACCTTGTTATTCTCTGGGATTCCAATAGAGAAATATGTGGTATCCAACTATTGGGAGTGGGAGGGGAGAATAATGTTTTGGAGAGTAGAGAGGCTCAGAGAAAATTATGCAAAATAACACTAGGGAGTTGTGTATTATTAGAGTTTCTCTGCAATGAGAATTGTGTATTCAGTACATTTCCAAAGGGTCATGGGGAGATCTTTATATAGAGAAGGGTCAAGTCTCTTTCCCAATATATTTTCCTTTTCTATAATTAATTAAATAACATTTATTTAATTAATTAACTCATTTAATTAAATAACGTTTATTTAATCAATTAGCCCAATTAAATAACACTTATTTAATTTTTAATTTTGCACAATAATTAAATAACAACTTATACATTAAACCCAATTTAATGTATACATTTAATTATCATATACATGTATACATTTAATTATTCTGTGAATTTTCAGAATAAGCTCCATTGTTTACATACCACGAGTTTTAGGACATAAAACCCAACAACAGAAACCCCTCTCGACCAATGAGTGGGTAGGACCCTTTATTCAAGTCCCGGATGTTAGGATTTATGCCTTAAATCTCGTAGGGTTCTATAGTTTGTAAACACCTGTATGAACAAACAGTTTTATGATATATAATATGAGATATTTTATTCACTTCAGTCTATGAAATATGAAATATTTTAGTTGCATTAACCACAAACCAATAAACTAAGATCCCTGGTTATCATTGTAACTTAAGCATATATGTGAAGACATACAAGTAGATCGTGCTTTAAATGAAACCTAAATGGTCTGTAGTATATGGATAAAGGAGGGAAACCTTATCTTTGTGACACTACTGAAGGAGATCACGAGGATTTCCATGATCAGCGAAAAAATCATTCCAAATTACAATCATGTATGAACATTACAAATTACAGTCATAAAACGAAACAAATGGTTATGCATTCAATACAGAAATTACAACATGAAAATACAAATGAACAAGGAGAAATGCTATGAACATTTGTCGACCTGTCTCCACGCTCCTTGTTCACGAACGCTCAAACACAAAAACCTCGAACGCTTGTCCAACACGACCGCTAACCAGTGCGAACATCGTGCACTCGAAATCAACGATCACCTTGGTCACGAACACCCCAACAATACGAACGACCTCCATAGAACCTCAACGGTGTCGAGTTGAGTATGACACCACTAAGAAGGCTACCTTGGTACTTGTAATGTGAGAATCCAGAGGGTGGGCTCTGTGTGGATTTGGTTTGAGGCAAAAGAATGGAGGAAACACCAATCGTGTAAATGATTAAGCAAGTGGGAGAAGACTGAACTTATCGTATAGGTTGATGCCTAATCGTCTAGCAAAAGCTAAGCGATCGTCTAGCTCATCGCTTAGCAGCGTGTCTGTCGCCTACAAACACTACACGATCGTTTACCTTTTCAAGCTGTCGCTTAGTAAATCGTATTTACTTGACAACTTCATTTCTGAGAGAAAATTCACAAATTCAACATTACTAAAATTAGAAAAAAAAATTCTTTTATCTCACGGTTACCATAAACCACCAATAACCTCCCACTCAATTGGTTATTAGAGAAAAAGATTTAATTATCCAATAATTAATATTATTATAAATATAAATGATAACCAACTTATCATACTATATTTATAACCTATATTTTTAATATTTCATCTCATGAAACATATAAATCATAGTTCTTTTTCTATTCCATGGTACTTAATGTAAATCACATTTACATTAATCCTCCATTAGATGTATCTCATACATCATACCGATCATATCATATATAATCGAATTACCTCTTGTCAATTTAAACATTTCAAATCAACACCAAGAATTGATCCTCAACTAAATCCATTGAGCTCCCAAAGGGACCTTATGGACCTGTAGCTCGAAGCTCCAACGGTACGTGAATAACTAACTAAACTCTTTAGTCACGGGATCCACCATCCGTTAACTACCAGGCACTCCACTAAAGACCAACAGCTGAACTCTCCTTACCACAGATATATTATGTGTCCATCTTAACCAATCAAAAGTGCAACAACCCTTCACAGATCCCTCATAAGTACAACTCGGCCAATAACCGTTATGCCCCTGTAGTTACATCTAACCCTTAAGTACCACTGATCCCTCAAATGAACATAAGTCATAGTCCTACTATGACTGAGTCCTCTCTTCCAAAGAGAAGTTGTGGTCACTATGTTCAAGCCCTAGAATCAACCCTTAAGGGAACGTCTCTATTTATCCCTGCTTCGTGAAAGGAGTGAATTCCATCTTGTGGATTGAGTTCCTAGCTCCTAGATCAAACAAGTCCCCAAAAAGGTAGGCATGTTGAGTTGGCAATATGGCCACTTTTACCCATACTAATCAAAGGACCGCCCTCAAAGGCAAAAGATCCCAAAACACTCAGGATTGAGGTCGTGTCACCTATGGTCGTTTAGATGAGATATAAGTCTCTAGTATCTACGGCGTTATATATAGAGTCTAGTCATCTCGTGGTCCGGTCTTATACAAACTCTTTGTATAGGACACCCCCGCTCGTACGCCTCCACATGAATGGTTAGGATTTACCATCTGTAGTAGTTTACAATACTTGCAAACCTCTACAAAGCAGACCGTATCTGTAGTATCACCAGGATCAGGTATCCCACCTTAATCCTTATACTACAAACCTATTTAGGTTATCACTTAAGGCATTATCCACCTGTATATCACATATACATGCTTAAGGTCACATAAGATAACCATGGAGCTTTATTTATTAGATATGAGTAAATGCCAGAATTAAATAACAATTATTTTATTCATCAAATAATGTGTATTTTTACAAAACAACGAGACTCCGGGAGAATTAGGACACCAATCCCAACAATCTCCCACTTGTCCTAATGACTCGAGAGACTAATGTACAATACAATATAAAAATGTACAATATTGATTTCAATTTTTGCAACGATACTTCAAAGGTTTAGAGCAACAACCATTGAAGGGTGATCAACCACTCCTCCTCTAAATTGAGACAATCTCAACCAATTACCAATACCAGAATAACTCTTATTCCTATAGTTATTAGCTATCAATGTTTTGTTCAATGATTCATTAACTAACTTAATTCATCCCGTAAGTGTGACCATCTCATTTTCGGATCCTAGAGGTACGCTTCAACAGGCTACCAAAGGGAAAGACAACTATTGAAGATTAACATGAGAAATCCTATCCATTATTGAAGTTTGTGTTGTTCTGACCCCTATGATGAGACTCTTCGAAGGGATGGTCGCTTTAGGACGACACGCAAGCAGACCATGGGAATCTCATGGGTAGCCAGCCCTTCAAGTTAGTCCGAAGGGTTGGAGACCTTATTTGGGTCATTCAGGTAGCCAACTCTTCGAGTTGGTCCAAAAAATCCACTAAACCCAACCCATGTACACCCCAAGTCATTGTTATCTTTTTTTTTCTACATTTTTATAATATGCATTTTAGTTTTACCTATCCACCACCCCCCCCCCCCCCTTCCGCCACCCTCTCCTCCCTCTATCAACCTCTATTAATGATAGATTTTATCAGTTTTTATCACTGATAGACATTGATAGACTTCTACCAACATTTTTTAGTGATAAACTTGTATCAATTTCTATCATTGATAGACACTGATAGAAGTCTATAAACATTTAACACATATAAAATTAAATTTTGTTGTTTGTATAAATATTTTCCCTTATGTTTCTATTTTTGAAAATTTTCCTTTTTTTTAATTAATAAGAGATTAGTACTAGAAATTAAGAATCATACCTACACATCCTTTAACAAATTCAAATTCCTTCACACAATAACTGCACTCCTATTTATTGCATCCCTTCACATAATAAATATTGAACTTTTTGTTTCTTAGTTTCCCAAATTCCATTTCATTAAAGAGCTCAAAATTTTCTGAAATTGAAGATTAAAATCTTTATTCTTCGTAAGAAACATTGAGATGTGATTGAAGGAAAATAATTCAAAAACAAATTATGGATTGAAAGGTTATTTTATGAACGTCATGATGTTGTTTTTCAATAGAAATATGATTTTGCATCTAAATTACAATATTTTTTAAGATGATATAACTATCTATACTAATAACTCATTTGAAGATGCCTGTAAGTATAATTCAAAAAACTATTTGGCATTTTTCTCCAAAGTTAGAGGGTAGTAGATATTTCATTATTAGTTTTTCCTCATATAACAATAACAACCTCAATTATAGGATATAATGTTAGATTATGTAAATGTTCAATTTTTTCCATCGAATCCAAGATTCTGTATCTAAATAATTCTTTTTGGTTTTACTTTTAGTTTTAAGAAGATATAACTATTTGCTAATTACTTATTTGAAAACACATATAAATATAATTGGAAAAAAAATTATTGACTTTAATTTTCATCCAAAAAATAGTAGCTAACTTATCTAATAATGTCTTGTGAACATTCAATTTTTTCTAATAGATAATTCTATTTTATTTATATTTACATTTAAATTTAATTCAAAGTATATTTATTTTAAAATTTAGGTTTTAAAAATTTTTAACCACAAGCATCACACATGTCCTCTAAATAGTTTTCTTAAATGATAACAAAATTGATAAATTTTCAATTTTAGTACGTGCCTAAACATTCAGATGTTTGTCTAATAGGTCACTAGATGTTAGAAAGTTTATAACAAGTTCTTGAACTTTCAATTTTGTATTTAATATGTTCTTCAACTTTAAAGGTATCTAATAAATTTCTAAACTTTCAATTTTATGTTTAATAGATTCCAAAAGTGCATTCTATGTACTTTAAAATTAATAGATCAATTAGTCATAAAACTAAATTTTGTATTTAATATGCTAAACTTTCAATTTTGTATAAATAAATTCATGTATTTGCCAACATAAGTATAACTCAATGGGAATTTGCATGTTCTATCGTAGATCCAAATATCTATGCCCCACAATGTTTAAGTAAAAGAAAATCATAAATTATTTTTAAAAAAATGTCAAATGGGTCGAAGGCCTATAAAACAATAAATAAATAAATAAATATTCAAGGTCTATTAGAAACTAAATTAAAAGTTTAGGAACTTAATAGACACTCAATAACCTATTAAACACAAAATTGAAAGTTTAGAAACACTTTAGAAAATCCCTAATGTTTATCTATTAAAGACAACTTTAAACGTTCATAAACTAAACTTATAACTTTAACTTAAAATATATAGGCGAAGTATCTAAAGTAATTCTAGCACATTTTCAAAAGTAATTAGAGAACTGTCTTTTCAAGGGACAAAATAACTTTTCTTCAGTTATAGCTTAATTGGTTAAGATATATATTCTTGAGGTTCAAATCCTCCTACCTTAATATTGAACTAATTAAAATCTTAAACTAATAATTATTTTTTATTGAACTAATTAAAATCCTAAACTATAATTATTTCTGTTAAAATTATAAGAGTGAATTAATTTAGACTTTTGTAAGACAGTTTAAGTGCAGGAATTTACGCAATATCAAGGAAGAATAGTCTTAGCAAGTTCATAAGAGCGGTTTATATTAATATAAGTGGTTTTATATCTTCTCTTCTTGTTTTAGTTTTCTCTACTTATTTAGAAGAACCCTAACTTTCGACCTTTATATGTTATTAGCTGAAACATATCCTAGAATAAAATGAAATTATTACTCGTTGCTTCAACTTTTCATATCCTAGAATAAAATGAAATTATTACTCGTTGCTTCAACTTTTTCAAAGGATTGACATGTAAATCACACGAAAAATGCTTTTGAATCATTCAAAATTGATTTGGATGGTAGAAAAAATGCAATTAAAAATGGGAGTGAGTGACAAGAATGATTTTAAACTTCCAAACACGCACATAAAGAAATATAGCATACTGTAAGTTGGAAGACTCTCACTCAGCAACAAGGTGGTAAGAAAAAAGAGAAGCCTTCAAAATCTACAAAAGGCACATTCCCTATGATGGTTTATAGGATAAAGAACTATAAAGGTGTGAGGATTTATAAAGCAAAGAAAAATGTACTGGAATTTCTAACAAAAATTTTTATGGGAAGGTAAATGATAGGTTGGAGGACAATTGTAAAGGCAAAACATATGGTCTCAAACCTTCAATAGTCCTGACAAGAGAGATGATATGAAAATGAAAGAAAAACCAACAAAAAATACATTAAAAATATGGTAAAAGAATCCAACTGCTTTTGTTTTGTTGCCTTGCAAAGGGGAAGAAGCCATTGAAGGAAGACCTGCAAATCTAAGCCACAGCCGGCATGTCCTTCAGCCATGGATCAAGAGGCTTTCCGATCGAGAACACGATGAAACCGATATCACGCAGCTTGTCTGCATCAACCACATTTCTCCCATCGAAGATGAATGCAGGCTTCTGCATGTTGTCGTATATCCTCTGGTAGTCAAGAGTCTTGAACTCGTCCCACTCAGTCAAGATACACACTGCATGAGCTTCCTTTGTTGCTTCATATGCATCCCACACAACGCTCACTTGCTTAACGGTTGTCGGGCTCATCGGCTGGAGATGGGTAGGATGGTCCCATTCGAACTTGCTGAGTGTAAGGTCCCTCTGGATCTGATCCTCAGACACTTGGGGATCATAGATGCTCAACCGCGCCTTGTCTCCCAACAGTCCCTTGCACACATCAATGGCAGGGGTCTCCCTCGTGTCACCGGTATCTTTCTTGAAAGCAAAACCGAGAACGGCGATCTTCTTGTTTGAAACAGTGTTGAACATAGAGGCAACAACCCTGTTAACAAAACGGTTCTTCTGGTAATCGTTGATCTTGATCACCTGTTTCCAGTACTCTGCTACCTCTGGAAGGCCATTGCACTCACAGATGTACACCAGATTCAAGATATCCTTCTGGAAGCAAGATCCACCAAAACCGACACTGGCATTGAGAAACTTCGGTCCAATTCTCGAATCCGTGCCAACGGAATAGGCTACCTGTGAAACGTTTGCACCAGTGGCTTCACAGAGAGCAGAAATAGCATTAACAGATGAGATTCTCTGAGCCAAGAAAGCATTAGCAGCAAGCTTGGAGAGCTCAGCAGACCAAAGATTGGTAGTGAGAATCCGATCTTCGGGTACCCAATGAGCATAAACAGCCTTCAGTGTACTGATGGCCTTCTGACCCTCCGGGGTTTCCCTCCCTCCAATGAGGACCCGGTCCGGGTTAAACAGATCCTTAATTGCAGTCCCCTCAGCAAGGAATTCAGGGTTTGAGAGAATTTGGAATTTTATTCCTTTGCTGTTGTGAGTAAGGATTTTCTCAATTGCCTCGGCAGTTTTCACTGGGACGGTCGATTTCTCAACTACAATCTTGTCAGATTTCGATACATCGGCAATCATACGAGCAGCGCTCTCCCAGTATGTGAGATCTGCAGCTTTACCAGCTCCCAGACCCCTAGTTTTTGTGGGAGTGTTGACAGAGACAAAAACAATATCAGCCTCAGAGACATGTTTCTCCACATCAGTGCTGAAGAAGAGGTTCCTGCCTCGGCACTCCTTCACGACGCCATCGAGACCTGGCTCGTAGATTGGGAGCTGCTCACTGTTCCAGGCATTGATCCGAGATACGGAGATATCCACAACAGCCACTTCAATGGATGGGCACTTCAGTGCAATTACAGCCATTGTAGGCCCTCCGACGTATCCGGCACCAATGCAGCAGATCTTCACCATCTTTGCTTCTTTCAATTTATAATCTGGACAAATAGCGGTTGCAATAATATAAGGGAAGCGAAAACTAAAACTACGAAAAAGTCACAAAGGCTTCCACCTAAAATCATTCTATACCACTACCACATGAATAAGAACACATAACAAAAGAGAACTTCTCAATTCAGAATAAAAAATTCATTGAACCTAGAAGATTTGAAGAACACGACCTTCGCTTGCAAATTCTACTCCTTTTTCATGGTTATCAAAACAAAGATCTCGACACAGAATGTAACCGAATCAGAATCACTACGTGTGTAAGCATCCCGAACAGAACCAAAGGTGACATCTCAATTCAATCTCAAAGAGTGCCAAAAAAACCAAATCAACGTAAATTCCATTGAGAAAAAGACGAAATGTGAATACATAAACACCAAGCATCCTTCCTAGAAAAAGAAACTAACATTGGTTTCTAATTACAATAAAAAGATGCAGATCAAAGCAATATAGCAAAGAAAGGCCTAGAGATCTAAGATCAGAAGAGAAGGCAGACAATTTAGAGTAAAATTGAGAGGATTAAAGGCAGATCTGGGATGAATCATAGTGAGAGTGCAGGTGGAAAAGCAAGAAGAAGAAGAAGAAACGAAATCACAGATCAAGAATGAAAACACACAAAATAGCAACAGATCGGAAGAACACAATGAATATGAAAGAGAAGACGAAGGGGTTACCTCTCAGAGAATTGGTTTCTGAAACCTTGGTGTGAGATTCAGAATGAGAAATGGAAGAAGAAGGGAACTGGGTTTAAATACGCAATTGGTGTACAAGAAATGCCCTCAACCAAATGAAAAAAGACAATCGAGTACATTCATTTTATTATTTTTATTATTATTTATTTTTCGGGCAAAGGAATTTGCAGTTGCAAGTTCCGGTGGAGCTGTCAAGTCCTTACACGTTTGAAACTTCCGTTTTGGTAGGCCGCCCCACGCCGAGAGGGATACAAACGTAAAATTAACGTTCACAGCACTAGAGAAGAACAAAAAACCCCGTTTTGGGTTAAATTATGGATTTGGAATTCAATGGTTGTGTTTATTTACATTGATGTTTTTTATTAAAAAATTTAAGTCAATAAATATATACACTCCTAAATTTTGGACATAATCTAAAGTTCTAAACTAGTAATTAAATCAATTAATAAAATCTTAAACTTTTATAAGCAACTCAAATTAAACTATTTGTGTCAGAATAAGTTTAGTTAGACACTAATATACATGACCTTATTTTTAGAGGTTGAAGATTCGATTCTCTATTCTTACAGTTGTCGTACTCAACATAAATAAACCATTTATTACGATTTCATATTGAAATTGTTATTGCATAGTTATCACACAATTATAAGTTTTTTTTTTAAGTATAATTTTTTTACTATTAAATAGAATGTAGGAATCAGATCGATAATAGTGATATGTCAATAATATGTGAAGATTTTCATCTTCTCATATTTCTCTATTTTCCTTTACTTATTTCAGAAGTATTTCATGAAAACTTTTTTTATTAGATTGATTGGATTTTGAAGCAACCTTTTTATTTAAGTGATTTTAGATCGGTTCATTATAGTCCAAATGAAAATATTTATAAATTACTCTATAGGACTTAACAAAATCAATTATGATGTATATAATTAAATAAAATTTTGGGATTTTAAAGAAACTCCAAAATAATAATTAAATAAATTAAAAATAAATATATGTATTTAATACATTTTTAAATTTATAATAAGTTCAAATTGATTTTAGTTATTTTAGGTGATCCTATGAACCAATCAACCTATAAAATTTTCATTTATTTAAATCCAATCCAACTCAAATGAGTTGATAATCTAACCAAATTGTATCAATTGAGTTGGGATAATTGGGTTTTTCAGGTTATCAAATTTTATAAACATTCTAGCAAGCTTACAAATTTTAAGAAATGTCGAGCAGGTTAAAGACTTATATGAGATACAAATTAAAATAAGCAATGACCCATTGAACTTTAAAAGCTTAAACACATTTTTTAAGTTAAACTTTTTATTAAATATAAAATTTGAAAGTTCAGTAGAATCTCTTAGATACTTTTTAAAGTTGTGAAATATAAGTGTTATTAATTTGAAATGATGTTGGTGAACAAATTACAATAAAAAAGAGGAACTATGACATAATAGAATAGCATGATTTACCACTTTGATATATTGCTTTAGAAAACAATATATACCTGCATGTCGATAAATTAGATAACTTCAATGTTCATGAGCACAACTCAAATTGTATAAATACTGAATTTAGATTACAAAAGATCTTGCTCTAATGACGGTGTTTTTGTGACACTGTTTGAATGTCCTAACATATAACATTGGTTTTAGATAATTCAAACAGGTCTAGAATATCTTGATGAAGTACTACACTAATTTAAGAACCAACCTTGTGAATCTTAAGTCCAAATTTCAATCTATCAACAAGAAAACTGTTTGAATCGATTAGTGACATTTAATGAATTACATGTTCTCATTTTAGAATAAGTTAAGATTGAGAAGTTAAACGAGATAAATCTTTTACTTTTCCTACATCTTTTCTTGCAAATTCTCAAGTTTCTCATCATTAAAGGTTAGTTGCAAAATGGACAAATTAAGTTCTTAATATTAGGCTCGTAGCCCAAATCTTTTAGTTGTGCAAAAATAATAAAAAATATACCCAACCCATGATTTAAATAGGAAATGTAAAAAATGTATGAATACACCTGATACACACTTGATACACTTAATGCAGTTAACACCCCTTGATACACTTGATACAGTTGATACCTCTTTATACACTTGATACCTCTTGATACATTATTTATGTACACTTGATACACTCGAATTAAAATGATACATTTAGAATTTTAATCAAAAAAAAACTCAAACTTCTTCTTCTTCAAAGCAGTAGACCTCTTCCTCCCCTCTTCCCCTTCTCCCCTCAACATCTCTCTTCAAATAACCAGCATTGCTCCATCTACTATCGGCCACCGCTTCACCTCCTCATTGCTTAGCTTTGTCAACTGTCACATGTCTGGTCACTAATCACTGGTTGTTGATCATTGTTTTTCTTTTTCTCTCTCTATCTTCATTTTCTCTTTCTCTCTCTATCTTTCTTTCCCCTACATCTCTCTTTCACCAACTTCACACCATTTATCGCCGACCATCACTCCATCTCTCTGCAGCTTACCTCTATCGATCATCGTACGCCCGATTACTGATCGCCATCACCATTTTTCTCTTTCTATCAATTAATTTTTTAGGACAATATGTAATAAAAAAATAACTAAAAAATCATATTTAATATTTTTGTCATATTTACAAAATACCAAATGTGGGTGACACACTTATATTACAAAATAACATATTCAAATTGCTACCTGCTTTAATTTTCCGATCATTAATGTTAATCCGAATTTGGGCAGAAGTCGTAGTGAGAACAATTGGAACTAAAGAGGTAAAGTCTAACAATTTATATAAACCAAATTAATTTTAGATATTATTTGTACATTTAAAATTTTTAAACTTACTTTGTTATTAATGATAATTACCATTATTATTATATTTACAATTACACTATTTATTAGACAAATAAAATAAATTTATCAACTTATAATATGTAGAGACTAATAGCTAATCAATTAAAATTTAAATATAATAGAAAATAAAGTAAAAACATACCACTCCCATGGTAACAATTTAAGTTTATGAAAGAAGATCAATAATTATACGGTCGTTTCTTTTCTTTTCTTTTATATATATATATATATTGACAATATGAGAGATTCAAACTCTAATTTTTGATTGTATATGTTTATGTCAATTGAGCTATCTTATTTTTACTATAAGATAGATTTAATGACGATAAAAAAAATTCTTCATAATTTAATTCAATTAAAAAATAGAATATAAGCTAAACTTAATGGCTATGATAAGTTACCTTTCTTCTTGAACAATTAAAATTTAATTAATTATTTTCAGGAGAATTAATTTTAAATAAATAGATCGATGAGAACATATTGCCAAGGAAATATTTTTGTCTTAACAAACCATGTAATAATTAATTTCATTCTCTCTGTCCAAAATTTGACATCTATAACCTATAGTTAGTAAAATCGTAAGTGTTTTTTAATAAAATCTAACAAAATTTTGATTTATCTTTTCTGATTTAAATCTTTTCTTTTTAAAAAAAATCTAACATTATTTAATGGTTTTTTTTTTTTCAAATTTAGTTGTACAGGGAAGATCTTTTAACACTTTTATAAATTTTGAACAATCATCACAATTTATTGGTAGTAGTTCTTAATGATTTTCAATATATCCAACTTTTTTTCACATTGAAGTAAGTATCGAACATCAACAACTTTTCTCTTTCTCTTTTATTAATTGCATTGTTTTTTTTGCTAACATGAGTATAGCTCAACTAATATAGTAATTATACTATCGATCTCGAGGTCAAAGATTCAATTCTCCTATCCTATACTTTAATTACAATACCTTTACAAGAAAAAAAAAACTTGAAGTATCACGTCTCGATCAATTTGTATTTTTTTCTTTTATCTCCTCATTGTTTGCGGCTTCCTCATTGCTCTTTTCTCATTACTCTTCTCTTGTATTCTTTCTTTTGTCCCCTCATTATTCGTGGCTTCCTCACCATCTTCTTTACCAGTGGTTTCATCCTATCACGTTGCTACTTTATTAGATCCAACCAAATTTTCACTCAAATACACCATATTTGCTATTATATATTAACATTTTGTATACTTTCATGTCTTTTTTCCCCCAAGTTCTTCTTCATGTTTCTCATGGTCAATTATATTTTCATTTTTCTTATTACAATTTTATGGCAAAGAGCCTCCCCTTTCACGTGCTGCCAAATTTTGGTAATCCAAAAATGCTCTTAAGTGTAAATCTCAGTAGTAATTGTATTTCCATTTGTTTAATTTTAAATCTATTATCTTTTTTTATCCATTTGTTCAAAATTTTCAAATTTTACGAACTTTATTCATCTATGATCTTTTCTATTCGTTTTTCCAAACTTTTCAAAATTCTCAAATCTTGCTTTTGTATAACAATTACGAGTGTGAGGATTAAACCTCCGAACTCTTGAATCGAAGTACATGTCAATACCATTAAGTTAAATTCACATTAGCTAATTCTTTATTTTTATTGACGTTTACTTTTCAAAATATCTAATATCATTATTTTTCAATATATTTTCTTTTCAAAGTTTTATATACTTTTTCGTATTCAACTTTTCTTTTTTAGAATATCTAACATCATATTTTTTTTTTGTTTTTTTTTTTTTTTTCAATTTTAATCTATTATTCAAATACTTTTTAAACATTCTAAATCCTTATTCTTTAACGATTATTTTGTTTCTTTTTTAATAATATATTATCTAAGGTTGTGGCTTGTTTTTCCCAAGCTCTTCTTTAGGTCAATCGTGGTCAATTACCTTTTCCTTTTTCTTAGTTTCTGCTACTACTTTTTTCGTCTCATTTTTTCACGTTATTACTTTAAGATCTAGCCAATTTTTTTACATAGAAACACTGTATTTGTAGGTCTTTTCCATCTAACCTAGCTATTTTTCATCAAGGAACGTTTGACGTGCAGAGTTGAGTTGGTAATTATTATAGGAGGAGAGTAATTGAGAGAGTTAGATGTGAATAACGAGGTGAGAAATGTGAGTTAATACTGAGGTAATAAACCTCTTTAATAATTGGTGAACCAAATGGTGGATGGGTTTTTTTTACCCACCCAACCCAACACAACTTGAGAGCCGAACGACCCCTAAATCTTTTTTTTCCAGTTTTTTTTTTTATTCCAATTGTATTTTTGTTTATTTGAAAATTTTGAAAATAAGGCATATCCAACTATTTTCAATATTAATTAAATCTTGTTTGGTATGATTTTAAACATACCTTTTGAATTAATCAATTATTATTTGTATTTGTTGGAATGTCTTGAATTTATTTGTTGACGTTTCAAATAACAAGTATGGGGCCCCCGAAACCTATTCAAAATTTGTATTTAGCATATTTATTTATTTGTAATTATTTACGATTATGACTCTAGGGTTTAGAATGTGCGATATATAAACTCTCTAACCATAGAGGTGTCGTTTTGATGTAATTTTCTGCAAACATTCTTTCTAATAATACTGTTCTCTCTGCCCATAGACTTAACTAACACACCATTAGTGAACCACGTATATATGTGTGTCAATCTTCTCTATCTCTACGTTCCTTTTTGTGTTATTTAATTGTCGATTTCGTAATAGTATTTTACATATATTACAGTCATTTGATATTCATTAACTAATAATCCTAAAAATAACTTTGTCATTTTCTAATTTTGAAACTCTTTTTGTCATTTTTCAAAATAAAACCTCATATTTTGTTATTTCTCTTAAATTATGTTATAACTCTGCCACTATATATATGTTTACATGATGCCCACACCTTCTATCAACTTGTTATTATTGAACTAAAAAAAGGGAAAAAAGTCACTTATCAATCTACTAAACAATTAGCAATAAAATTGCCATGAAAATCAAAGAGCCGAATTATATAAAATACCGACCTAAACTATAGAATATACATCAATTATGAATCTAAACTTTTAATGGTTTCATCATGACCTCAAAACATTGAACTTTTTTTCTTAAAAATTACCCTTGAAGAATTTTTTTTTTATTAAAACAAGATAGGAGATTAATATGACTTCATAAACATAAAGAAATTGGATATAAGCAAATATAATTTACAATGTCATTCAGATAAATTGACATGGTAATAGTTATAGAAAAATTTAACTATACAAATTATTTTAATAATATTTTTTAGATGAAATAAATGGTAACAACTATTTAATTGTAAATAATATATCATATGCTTTCTAATGTTTATACATCAACCGTCACATCAACTTTCACCCTCCTATTAAACAAAAAGAAATCCAATAATTTCAATGTTATTTCATAATCGAGAGTAAAAATGAAATCTACCCTAACGCTTAGAAGTGCTCTATTGTATAATTAATCAAAGGGTAATAATTGGGTACATCCCAATATGCACCAATATCTATGTTCCCCCTCCCATTCCTCATACCAAAAAATAATTAAAATGTTTCAAAAAATAAATAAGAATAATTTTTCACATGTCACATTATGATAGGATAATTTGATGGGATGAACAAAGATCTATTTCTGGAAATTGGAATACACCAAGTATTTTCCTTTAACCAAGTAAAAAGCATTATTAGAATATGAGATGTCTTTTCACTCATATGATTCTCCAATCACCTTAACAACCTGAACCACTATCTTCTTTAGAATTGCTGCACATAAGCAAAGCAAGTGCTCTGAAGTCCCTAGATTGTGGGGTGTTTTTTGTTCTTCTAGATGCTTTATTATTTGTTCGTGTTGTCCTTTTCTTTGTTATGTTTTTTCGCTTCTGCGCGTCTTTGTAGGTGCTTTTTTTGTTTTGGTGTCTTGATTCTGGGTTGTGGGATCTCTTTTATTGTTGTATAATAATACTATCTATTAAAAAAATACATAAATAAAAAGCATTAATTTGGGAAAAAATATTAAAATCAAAAACTAAAAGTAATTAGACATTATTGTAGAAGTAGAACCCAATTTAATTAATTAATAGAAAAAAAAATACAAGAGCGAGTGAGAAAGTGTAAAACAGAAGAATGTGAGTTGGGGGAAAATTCGAAAGTACGCGTTTTAGCGAACCGGAAACTGAAATCCCCAAATCAAACCGGCTGCAGGTGATAGTCACGTGCCTCCGAAACGACACGTAGTTTTCAAGTCTCCAAATTCCTTTTCTTTATTTGCTCATCCACCGAGGCCATCTTTTTCAACTCCTCCAATCGTTGACTAATCCTCATTTTAATTTTATTTTTAATGTTTCTATTTATAATTATTATTTTTTTCCGTTCATAATTCACAATAACATTTTCATTCTTAGCCTAGCTAACCTTTGATGTACTGACACGTGGGAGAGAATAATTCCTCTTTTAAATAATATACTTAATAACCTAAAGAAAATAATGTTTTGTGGTTTTTTCCCCCTTAAAAAAGTCACCTTATGGTTTAGATCTAATTTGGTAACTGAAGTTTTATATACCCCTATACTTTTTCTTTTAAGTTCTATACCTTAATACTTTTTATTTTTCTTAAAAAAAAAAAACCTACTTTAGCCCTAATATTTTTGCATTTCTTCGTAACTAACGGGTATGGCTCAAATCTGTTGTAACTTATAAATCAATCTACCATCTAATTGCCAACAAAAGTTTAGTTCAATTGACATTTGTATGTACTTAAGATCAAAGAGATCTGTGGTTCAAATTTCTTTGCTCCCAATTTGTACATAACTTTTGTAAATGCATTACTAAAAAAATATCGTGTGAAACTTAGAATTGTTTAAACTAAACTCTTAAATTGTCCTAAATAAATCAACCCGAACCTTTATTAAAATCCTCTTTGAAAATTGTCAACACATCAATTTTTATCTGTGTATAAACTTTTTCATATATCAAATTAACAAAACAAACAATTAGAATTGATTGACATATGATTTTCAAAAGAAATCCTAATTGAAAATGCAAGTTAACTTGCTATAAAAGTTTAGGTTTTTAATTGATAAAATTATAATTCTCACATGATGCTTATCTAAATGGAACGCAATGAAGAGTGTAATGGAACGCAATGAAGAGTGTAAGTTTACACTTACAAAAACTTAGAATTTAAAATTTAAGGTTATAAGTTGATAATTTGCTAAAGACTTATGAATCGAAATAGAATGACTATGGACTAGAATGAATCTATAACTATTTTTCTCTTTTAAAAATAGATTCTTACAAATACATATATTTTTTTAATATGCTATTTTATTTAGAGTAAATGTTTAATCACTTCTCTTAGATACATGTTATTTTCTTTTAAAGAAATTGATTGACAATATTTTTATATATGTTTTTTTTTAATTATATAACGTTTAGCGACATTTCAAAGTTAAATATCAAAATGAGCCTAACTCAACTACCATAAGAATGTGTTAGCGAATAAGAAGTATGTGGTAATCCATTAATTTTTGTTGTACTAAAAAAATATTTTAAAGTTGAGTAAATATATTTAAAAGAAAAGTATTGGCGTAATTTGAAAATGGTAAATAAAAAAGTATTAGAAAGATTAAAAAATTTTGATTAACGAAACAAACATTTTTTAACACATATTTTCTTTTTAAAAAAAAAATGCATGAAGCTTCTAATATTATTTAAAAGGTACGTCTATGTCTGAACTACGATGAATAAATTGAAACTTAAAATAGGAATCCTACATGCAAATGTATTTCAAAACATTTGCTTTAAAATTTTTTATTTTAAATTAAAATTTGTGAAATGGTGTGCGTCGTTTTCTTCCATAGATGTTGGAAAAGCTTTTCAGCTTTGAAGCCTTTTTTGAGAGTTGAGAACCCACCACTTATTATTATTATTATTATTATTTTACTTTCATTCTTTTATTTTCTCTCTTTTACCAAAATATTCTCATAAGCCAAACACAAAATAGACTATCTCAATCTCATTGAAAATATTTGAAAGTATATGGCCATTGAAACTTTATTGGGTGTTTTGTGTTTTGTTTTTTTGTTTTTTTTTAGATTGGAAGGTGACCATGGAGAGAAGGCAGGAGAAAGCGGATAGAGAAATGATTTAAAATAATATTAAGAAAATACCTAATTAATGTAATAGGAACCTTTAAATTTATTTCCTAAAACTGAGAGACTAAACTCGTGAAATTGAAACATTAGAGATCAAAAATACCCATTTCTTATTTGAAGACTAAAAAGGTATTTTTCTCAAAAAGAAAATAAATTTTGCATTTGTATTGAAATTTTATATTTTCAAATAGGCAAAATATAAATCAAACAATCTAATATCTAACTTCATTCTCAATCTTCGAAGGGACGTTTGGGGTAATGAGTTGGTTGTTGTAGTCCTAGGTTATTATAGTTGGATTATAATAGTTTGTGTTTGGGATGCAGACTATTTTAGTTTGGGTTATAATAGTATGTGTTTGAGATGTAAACTATTTTAGATTGAGAAGGAAATAGTAAATACTATAGTAAATAATAAAAAAATGATGAATATAAAATAATAAAAACGGTAGCAAATAGTAAACACTATAGCAAATAGAGATTTTGAAATAACGTTGAGTGTAACTTATTGTGGGTTTTGAAATTATATTTATTGTAGCAATGGGTGATTTAATTTTAAGATAGTCCTTGGCCCAAACGTTCATTTAATATTTTAATTTGTACTTTTATTATAGATTATTTTAGACTAGAAGACATGATTGACTACAAACAAAGACCTTACACTACAGAGAAGATAAACAAGATTTAGGAAAAAAAAAAAGAAAAACCAAAAGGGCCTAAGGGAAGGGATTGACTTGGGCATTTACCCAAGCCAAGGGTTTTGCCCGGTTCAATGAGGCATGCTATTATTTTTAATGATGTATTTAAAGAAGGGGTTGCCCTGATGTTTTCAGGTAGAAATCTTGTTATCTCTTAATTTGATAAAATAATTTGTGATTTTCATTAGATTGGGGTGTACTAGACATGTCTCGTATGATGATTAGGCTCATCAGTTTTGGAGGATTGACGATAAGCCAAGGGGTGAGTTGGCACCAAAGCCCACCTCATGTCCTGCAAGTTAACTGGGCTCCTTCAGCCTCAGAGGATGAGGAAGAGAAAGTGGTTGGCCTCGGCCTCCAAGGCCAAGGTCGAGGGAGATGTTGGTCCAAAGGTCGAACTTCATTCTCTTGATTCAACATATCTTGTCTTGGCTCTGGTTCGATTCTTTCGTCTTATTTTTTTTTATTTATCCTATTAGTCCAAAGTTACTCATAACAACAATAACTTATATCTTTATTTATATCTTTTCTATTTTGAGAGTCATTAATAACTTTTTTCTTTTAACAATTTGTAGGATTGGAAAATCGAACATTTGATCTCGAAGTCGATAGTAGGAGTTCTTTTTCCAATTTTCAATTATGCTCAGTGTCGAGTTAATAATTAATCTAGATATTTATTCTATTGTAAAACCAATTTACTTACATTTTACTTTTTTTTCTTTGTATAGAATGATTTATTTTTAGCTACTATGTTTGTAATATTTGTCAAAACTATGTTAGATTTTTGATGTCTTTTAAATCAAAATTTTATTTTCTCATACAAAAGTCAACATTATCAAGTTTGAAAATAGAATAATAGATGTCAAAATAAATATAATAATTTAATCGTTAAAAAACTTGTATAATTAACCTCAAGGTAAGAAGTTCAATTCTCAAATTTCATACTTTGTGAAAAAAAATAGTAAACATAATAAAAATAATAACATAAGCAAATATTATGAAACCATACCAAATGTTTTTGATGAGAATCAACATCATCAACAAACACTATAATTATTTGTCCTTTTTTGAGAAAACAAAAAAATGAGGGAAAAGGGAAAGAAAAGAAGACTTGAAATCTAAGCATAGACTTGCTTGGAGAATCAGAAAATTAATTTTGAGTGAAATGGAAGGTTCATTTTTTTTAAATAAAAAGAAAGAAAAGAAAAAGAAAAGAAAAGTGTAACAAAATTAGAGGCGAAAACCCACAATCTTAAAGTTGAGTTAATGATGACTCCATTTTACATGTTCAAAGAATCAAAATAACCCTTTTAATCCTTAAATAATTGAAATTAGTTAAAGAAAAAAAGACTGATCAGATATTGAACTCTCAGTACTTTTGTCATTAATTTTTTTCTTCTTAAAAACTTTTAAATCTTCACTTCGGAGTAGTAGATCTAGAGTTGAATGGTTCGAAGGACTAAATAAAAGTTTAATTAGTCAATAATTTTAGAATGCAATTCAAGAAAAAGACGCTACTCATAATTATTTGTAGCCACAAATCATAATTTCATATCATTCGTTATTTTTAAAATTGTTGATGCTAAATTTTGGCAAAAAACGTATCTGACTTTCATGTGATAACAATAATTTATAATTTGAGAAAAAGTTACCTACAAATTAAAAAAAAAAAACATCGATGTAGTATTTGCCACATACTCCGATGCTTAAGTTAGATCTCAACACAAAGGTCAGAGCAAGCCGTTTTAGGGAGGAGATGAATTTATCCTTTACAAGGATATCATGCTCTATTTATAATGGAGTTCAGGGTATTCTTTATCCCTTTATGATTGGAATTTACTTCCTTTACCTATTTCGAAACCAGACACTTAGGACTAGACTTGGGCCATTAAGATGTTTCGGAATAGATGGTTGATTGGATCGACCACTCTGAGGGATTATTGCCCAATTTCCTTTTCTCCCTATTTGTTAGAACTCTCCCAGGCTCGTTTCTTGTTGATCTTGGGTACGTTTTCTGGGATTAGGTAACCCTCCTGATTTTATCTCTATATTCATCTTTAGAATTAACCACAATATATATAATTCAAATTAAGGAAAAAAAATAAAATTAAAATTAAAAAAAAAAAAAGAAAATTAGAATTTTAGGGGATGGTTCTCCTTAGTTTGAAATTTAAATTTAAAAAGGGTCTACACTCGTTTCAACCAAATTATATGGATCTATTTGATATGCATAGTAAAAGTGATATTATCTATATATTTAAAATGAAAGCTACCAAAATTTAGTTTAGCTAAAAGTATTTAAAAAATGCTTTATTTATGCTTTGAAAGTTAAAATGTTTGAAGCCACAAACTCTATTCCTATATTATGTACCTAAAAAACCGAATAACTTTACCTCCAAGTAGAAGAAAAACATCCATAACTAATTTTAACGATTTTTAAAAGTTCGATAATTAGAAAAATTAAGAAATCAAGATGAAGATAAGATTGAAAGTGTATGCTTAACTTAACATGTTAAAAACTTAAAAAAAAAAACTAAAATAAATCAATATAAAACTTAATGAATAAAATGAAATTTAAATATTCAAACCAAATATCTATATGCTGGACAAATTCGTATAAAGTTGAATTACAAGTTTTCTTATAAGAAAAAATGTTTAATAGTCTGCAACAACTTTTATTTTTGTATCTAGTTGATCAAGACTTTATTTGATAACTATTTTATTTTTTATTTTTAAAATTAAATCTTTTTTCATCTATTTTTTACAATGATTTACATCTTAATTAAATACAATGGTTGAATTCTTAGTCAAATTCCAAAAACAAAAACAAATTTTTAAAAGCTACTTTTTTTGTTTTCAAATTTTGCCTTGATTTTTTAAACTATTGCTAAAAATAGATGACAGAGAAAAAATTTTGGAGGTGGAAGTAGTGTTTATAAGTTTAATTTTAAAAAACAGAAACATAAAACCAAATGGTTACTAAATGAGAACTAAACTTTACAAAATGTCTAACACCTTATCTTTTTTGTCTAATATGTTTCCAAATTTTAAATTTTCTATTCAATTCATCCTTAACTTATTTGATGTTTTTTTTTGTCCTTCTTGTTAGCAAAAAGCAAGCCTTTTAAAGCCCCAAGTTTAAAAGATTTAGTGATTGTATTGACTGAACACAAATGACCTTCAACTAAGTATACATGATGGGATTTTGAATACCCCAAAGTAGAAGCAATTGACTACCGTTGTGTCTCAATTTCGTTTTACTGGAAGCAATTGACTGCCGTTGTGTCTCAATTTCGTTTTACTGAACATCAAGTATACATAGCGACGGAAACATGTGATAAACAAAATAATTAAGCATGCTTCTCTACGTAAATTAACAGAGAGGAGAATGGATCGAGAGAAACTCACCCTTGAAGAACACCATCTTTTCGCTTCCTCTCCATAACACGAAACCCACTACTTCTCTCAGTCTCCCAAACTCGGCACTACAAACACAACATACAGTGATAAAGAATGGGACACCACCACAAAATCTTCCTTGTTATTCTCAAGGTGAGAATCATGTAGAATTTCTTGGACTTGCGTTAACTTTGGTGAAAAGGGAGAGAAGTTTTCTTTGGGAACTCATTGAGAGAGAATAATTGAACATAGAGAGAGGGAGAGGGATGAAGAAGATCATTCTCTTTTGTGAAACTATTTTACATTTTCATCCCACCCAAAATTAACTTCCTATTTATTTAATTAAACTGAGAGATGTTAAATAACTCCGAAGGGAGTTATTAATTCAAATTCAAAATTTGAATTTAGTTAATATATATACATATTAAATCATAGGTTATATCACATATAACCTATAATCTGTAGTTTATATTATATCACATATAATATAACCTATAGTATTAATAGGAATCATATTCATATTAACTTTAACCTATAATTTTTATATGAATCACATTCATATAATTAATATTTGAATCATATTCAAATATTTATTTCTCTCATGTAAATATATAGATTTAATATGGATCATATTCACATTAGTTTTAACATATAGTTTCTATATGAATCATATTCATATAATTAATATTTGAATCATATTCAAATATTTATTTCTCTCACAAAACTATATAGATTTAATATGAATCATATTCAAATTAATTTTAACATATAGTTTCTATATGAATCATATTTATATAATTATTATTTGAGTCATATTCAAATATTTATTTTTCTCATTAGACTGTATAATGTATCAACATACACTATACTTTATAATGTTTCAACATACATTATATTAATTGTATCTTGTACAATTAATTTCCTTTAATTAATTTGAACAATTTAAATTAAACCAAAATTAATTTGATTCCCATTAGTTTTTATTAAGTTAACAAGGGGACCTTATGGACTTATAGATTGAAGCTCCAATGATATCTAATTAATTAATTAAACTCTTTAATTAAATTAATCAATCTTCATTAACTACTGATCATTCTAATAAAGACCGACAACTGCACTCTACACACTATAGATAAATTTCTATGACCAATCAATAGTGTATTGACCCTTCACAAATTGCTCGTAAGTACAGCTAGGTCAAAATTATCATCTTACCCCTGTAGTTACATTTAACTTCTTAAGTACCACCGATCCCTCTAATGAACAATTAACCATAGTCCAACTATAACTGAACCTCTCTTAGGCCAAAAGAGGGTGAGGTGTCTCATTGTTCAAGTCCCGGAATCAGCTCTTAAGGGAGCAATTTATCTACTTACCCTAACAGTCAGAAAGGAGTGAATTCTTTCTTGTGTAGTTGTGTTCCTAGCTCCCCAATCAGACGAATCCTCAAAATGGTAGGCATATTGAGTCGGCGAGTCTGACTACTCTCACCCATGCAGATCAAAGGACCGCCCTCATAGGCAGGAGTTCATGACTCACTTAGGATTAAGGTCAAGTCACCTATGATCATCAGGTGAAATGTAAGTCTCTTCTAGCAATGGCGTTATAAAAGAGACTCAACATTTCGTGGTCCGGTCTTATACAAACTCTTTGTATAGGATACCCTACTTACATGTCTTCACATGAATGATCGGGATTAGAGTATTTGTAACACTTTACAACAATTGTAACAATTACAAAGTGGGTCGTATCAGTAGTGTTACCATGGATAAGGCCAGCCTTATCCATATACTACAGACCTTTTAAGTTATTACTTAAACATGATCCACCTATATGTCAACCACATACATGTTTAAGCATAAAATAACATTGGATCTTTCTTTAATGGATTATTTCATATAAAACTAACCAACTATTGATTCAAATAATATATAACTACAAGGCTTTAGGGTATACATCTCAACAATCTCCCACTTGCACTAATGTAGGGGAAATGTAAACCAGTGGACATGTATCCTAGGGCATATTCTATACCTGCTCTCCTACTTGCCTTAGCACACTAGAGACATGTCTCATAGTCCTAGACAGTCTAGAAGATCTTCTCACACTTTAGTGTAGAGAATCCTTTTATATAATACAAATTGTTATGTAAAAAAAAAACCATCTGTCACCGACTCAGTCCTTGCACCATATTATCTCATAATATGGATAGATTAAGATATATCTGAAACAACTTTCAAATATCTTAGGACATACTTGACTTATGCAAATTCTTCACAAGCAAGATATTGCTCTATTGTCTAATCTACACCAAATAGGATAAAACACAGATTTCTCTAAATCTAAAATGAAATAGTGTATACCGTAAAAGATCAAATCTTAAACTTAATACAACAACGTCTCATTGTTCGTAAGTTTTAATTTTCAAAACTCAATGGTCATACCATTGACTTTACCAATTTAACTAACCAATTATATATTAAATATTAATGAAGTCTCATGTAAGATTTACTTCTCCTCAACATTTGAGGTGTCTTAGGAAACTTTTCCCTTGACAAATCAACTTCATTGCAGAGTGGTACATTATCATTTCATCTGAAGCAATTTCATCGAATAGTAGACAACTACTTTGTAAACGTAAGATGCATGAGACAAAACATCATGTCCTAAACATATGTATGCGAACTTTTAATATACAAAAAACACCTCAAATCAACTATTTCAAACTTTTATACTGTTTTCTACTTCATTCATAATGAGCAAATTTCAATATAAAATAGATAAATATCCACGTTTCATTTTCTTGTCTGTACAAAAATATCATTATCGTTCAAAGTCATTGGTTATGATACTATATCAAACTCTTATTCTTAAAGATCCCAATTCAATATTTGAAACTTTTCTTGAAATTGTGTAGATGCATTGAACTCCTTTTCATCAAGGAAGTTATTCGTTTTTACACGTTCCATATGCAACAATTAATTAAATAATGCACAAAGACTTTGTTCTAGAAACTAGTTAGAAAATTGACTCATAGTCCAATTTCACCAACAGTTCTAACGCTGGTTTTCACTTGACGTCAAGAGTCTTACTTTGAAGATTTTTATCTCAAAGTACTACACTTTCAAGTTTATCTTTTTGTAAATCCATTCATATCCTTTGAGTTTGACCCATCAATGAAAATCTACAAAAAACTGACTAAGATTAAACACCACCTTATCTCAATTTTGTTAAACAATTTTGACTTTAACAAAATTTCTCTTTGTCAACTCTTGTCATCCAATATGACAGCTTTGACTTCCAGTAAGTCACAATGAAGGTAGTCATTGTATAACACTCCCACTACTGTAAGGTTTATAAGTTTTCGTCTTGTCATATCATATGACAACGAAGACTTCAAATGAGCCTTTGCAAAGATTGAGTTAACTCATAACTCTCCCATTACGATTAAGACTTATCTGTTTGATAAGTAGAAATTGATGTTCAAATGAAAATAAATGGTTAACAACACTTCTTAACTATGATGTGGTTTTACTTATAACTAACTCATCAACATAATTTGACCATTTTATAGGTTTACAACCTTTAACTTTCCAAATGAATCAGTATTTGTCATATAAATATCATTTTATTTTGGACTGTCCAAAAGACCATTTTTAAACTTCTCAAGGATTACCTACATCGAGGCATACTTTTGAATATTTATTTCACTAAGGGTTCTTTTTGACACAAGTGTCTCAACTTACCCAAAAACTGAAATGTCATATACTAGTTTTATAACACTTTCATAATCCAACATTGTTTCACAAACATTGTGGAGGAAATAACGTTCAAAATTGCAATCTCCATTGCATATCCTTAGTGGAGGCTGTTAGACTGTATGTCCTAAAACTCGCATTTTGTAATCTTTAAACATATTCTAATTGCAATAAAGTTGTTATTAAGTGTTCAAACCCTTTTTGGTGTCGTTTAATCCCAAAAAGAGCCATGAATAAAAAATAATTATACCATCGAACTACTCCTATTACTACAAAAACGTAGCAACAGTGGTAAGTACGAGGTCAAACCATAAGGAGACAGAAAATTAATTTCCTCTTAAGTTAAATTTGACTGTGGAAAAATAGTAAAGACAGGGTTTTGGGTTTTGATTAATTTGGAAAGAGGTAGGAAAATAAATTGCAAGGGATAAATGTAAACAAAAATTGGTCCATCTAGTCCTCGGATCAAGCTAGACATTCAATGTAATTTCGATCATCGTTTTTTGCCAATTGACTTTGTACCGAATTATGCATGCATAACTACCGGATTGATTCGAATTAACCAGCTTCTACAAAGGCGGACAACTAATTAGATCAAAATCAATCAAGTGTCCTAATTATTAATTAAGGTCGGAAAGGCCAAATCCTAACTAATCTACATGCTTCTAAATTCTCTTGGGTTCGATAGAGACCTATAGGACTAAAAACACATGCATTACGATTTAGGATTCAATTATATTAATTAATTGTCAGGAAAACCATATTTAATTAACCAATCTTATCTTTGAACCTACCAATTAAACGTTCTAGGAATAGCCATCAAATACCTAATTTACTATTGCTACTTATGACCTTAGCAATACATTAATATGAAAAAATATACTTAAATAAGACATTCATGCAAATTGTGATGAACTAAAAATCAATTAGCATGCACGATAAAGCATGAAAGTCAACATCAATAATCCTGCACGATAAAGCGTGAAAGTCAACATCATTAATCATGCTTGTGAATTTAAATAGATTCAAAGAAAACACAATTCCAAATTGGAAGAATCAATTAAAAATAGAAAAATAAAAAAATTGACATCGAATCCTTGATCCAAGAAACTAGATGAAGATTAACTCATAAATTCATAGAAAAATTCAAGAGTTCAAGCCAATGCATATTTACAATCTAAAATAAAACTAAAATCTAACCTAATGATACCAAAAACATCAAAGGAAAAGAAGATAGTAAAGCCTCCCTCGGCCTCCATAACCTCCAAGTTCATATATCTTCAGCCTCCAAGAATTTTCAGCATATTTTGACCTAAAATTAAAGAGATGTATTTATAGAAAACGGATGCAGCGTTGCAACGCTAGGAAGAGCGTTGCAATGCTTGACAAATCATGCCACGAGCGTCAGGGAGAATGTTGCAACAGTGGCGTTATGTTAATCTTTGGAGCGTTACAATGCTGCCTTGCACACTAGCATTCTATCTTCTAGTGTCAAGCAAACGTTGAACTTAAGCATATGTTGAGCGTTGTGATGTTGAAGCAGGGACATTTTCATTTTTGTTCCTTTGAAGCCCATATGCTCAAATCAACTCCAATTTGTTTCAAATTAACACTGTTCAGCTCCAAATGGCCAATTCTACCTCATTGTTGCTCGGTACCTACAAAATAAAGCAATACACACATAAAATCCAACAACGAGCTCAAATTAAGCTAGGAATAATAGTTTTTTTTAGAGTTATTATTAAGGTTTATTCAATAAAGTTGTTATTAAGCCTATAAATTGCACTTGTAAAGCCTAAATTTAATAAACTAATGAACCCCTAACTATAGCATGAATACTTAACTTTATGTAGATACATAAAAGAGGATCATATTTGAGTGTATAGCCAAAATATTCTATAAGTTTAGGATAGGTTGGGTATCTTATCTTGGTGACACTATATATGGATGCGACCCGCTTTGTATTTGATACAAACGATGTGATCTTGAAATTGTTGATATGGAGACATGCGAGTGGGGGCATCTTATGCAAGAGATGTTTGCATAAGATTGGACCGCGAGATAGTCACTTTTATTTATAACACCGTTTACTGTGAAAATTGACTATTTCAATTCGATGACCTAAGGTAACTCGATATCAATCCTGAGCTAACAATGAACTCTTGTTTATTCGGGATTATTCTTTAATCTGTAATGGTTAGAGTAACTCAACATCGTCGCTCAATAAGACTTCCATTTTAGGGGTAAGACTGGGTAGATAACTGGGGATATAGTCCTGCAAGATGAAATTCGCATTTACTCGTTTTCAAGGTTAGCAGATAGGTTGTTCCCTTAAGTATTGATTCCTAGTCTTGAACAAGGGGCCCTCCCTCTCTATGACTGAAAGGGACTTAGTTTATTGGTGGGACTATAAACCGATTATTCATTAGTGGATCAGTAGAGACTTAAGGAGCAAGATGTATTATAGGTGTAAAATGTGAATTTTGACCCAACTGTAAATATGAACAACTTGTGAAGGATTGTCTTACTGATCATAGCTAAATCAAGTGGACAGAAATATATCTACAGTGAGGAGAGTGCAACTATTGGGCTTTAGTGGAGTACCTTATAGTTAACGAATGTTGGTTAATTCAATTAAAAGGGTTAGACAATTAATCTAGAATCGTTGGAGCTCATGATCTGTACGTTCATTAGGTCCTCCTACTAGCTCATAAACGGACTAAACCTTAGAATAGTGTGATAAGAAAATTTAAAATGTTCAAATTCAATTTATGGGAATTATTAATTATATTTGATATAATTAAACGTTTAATTATTGAATTAAATGAAATTGGAGAGTTGGAAAATATTTACATATGATTTAAATATTAAAATATGAATAAGGATTCATGTTAAGAATTGGTCTTTAATTAATTCCATATTTGATATTAAATTAAATTAATTAATTAAATTGTTTAATTAATTAATTATAATTAATTTTATTTAAAATTGGTTATTGGAATTAATTTTGTTTAAAATTAATTATATCTAAAAATTAATGATTGAATTAATTTTAAAATTAAATTTCATTTTTTAAAAAAATTTGAAATATGTAACTTCAAATTAAATTAAATTTGATATTAATGTAAAATCAATTTTAAAATGAAAATATTTTCTTTAGTGGGGTTTTCCCACTTTAAACACCTAAATTCCTCTCAAATAAAAGTTGTTTGGTGTAAATCTCTCAAATTATCTAATTTTCATGATATTATTTTACAAAAAGGTGGATTTGTCGAGAATTGAGAGTAATGCAATCTTATTTCTTGATGAAGAAAAGTTCTTCATCTTCTACACATCAAATGCTTTTCAATCTCTCAAAATTCCCTCAATTTTACTCTTATTTTGGATCCCACCATCCAATCTAAGGTTAGAGGATAGTAAGGAAGATCAAGTGGTAGTCTACAAGCTATTTTCAGTTAGATTTGGAAAATTTGAAGAGCTCTTCAAAGGTAATTAATGAAACCCTATTATTTTGTTATGAACAAGCATGCTTTGAATATCAAATTAATGTAATTAGAGTGCTTAAAGATCCTAATTGTTTCCGTTTGTTGAATGTTAACTACATCAATTGGTATCAAAGCATGATTTAAGCACTCAATTTATGTTTTTAACTTGGTGGGTGTTTTTCATAAGTTGTATGAAATGAGTGCTGATATGGATATTTTTCAGTTTTGGCATTAGAATTCTCTTCAATTCTGTTGCAAAAGTTGTAACTGGATCATTGTTTATGGGCCTTAATGTTTGATTAAATTTCTATAAATTTTCTAGAGTCAATAGAGTTGTAATTAGGTTGTAATCGAAGAAGAAACGAAGCAAGTTCAATAACAAAAATCAACAAAAGCTATTGCCTTCGCAACGTTGCAACGCTGCATGAATAGCATTGCAAAACTGTTTATTCGCAAAACCAGATCCTGGTGGCACTATAAGTATGGCCTAAATCTGGTGTTGGGGTTGATGCCCTAAATCTGGTAGGGTTCTATAGTTTGTAATTGTATTGTACAAACATTTTATTTATGCAATAAAATATGTGATGTTTTATTTCAAAATTAGTTGCATTAACCACAAACCAATAAACTAACATCCAAGGTTATCTTGTAGCTTAAACATGTATGTAGAGATATATAGATGGATCATATTTAAGTGATAACCTAAATGGTTTGTAGTAGATAGATAAGGTTGGATACCTTATCCTGGTGACACTATGAGTATGGCCTACTTTATAGACGTTATAATTGTTGTAAAGTGCTATAAATGATCTGATCCTGATCATTCATGTGGAGACATGTGAGCGGGGATATCTATAAGGAGTTTGTATAAGACTAGACGATGAAATGACTAGTCTCATTATATAACGCCGCTCATAATTGAGATGACCAGAAGTAACATGACCTGAATCTTGAGTGAGTTGTGAACTTCTGACCATGAGGGCGGTCCTTTGATTTGCATGAGTGAGAGTACGATCACTGATTCAACAAGCCTGCAATTTTAGGTATTCGTTTGATTGGGGAGTTGGGAACACAGCTACACATGAAGGAATTCATTCATTCCCCAACGTTGGGATAAGTAGATAAATTGCTCCCTTAAGGGTTGATTTTGGGGCTTAAACAATATGGCGCCACACCCTCTCCTGGCTCGAGTGAGGGTTTGATCATAGTTGGACTATGATTTATTGTTCATTAGAGGGATCCGTGGTACTTAAGAAGTTAGATGTAACTATAGGGGGAAAACAGTAATTTTGGCCCAACTGTACTTATGAGAAATTTGTGAAGGGTCATTGTACTGTTGACTAGTTATATCCAATGGACACAAAAATATATCTGTGGTGTGAAGAGTGCAGATTTCATTCTTTAGTGGAGTGCCCGACAGTTACCAGATGATGAATAATTTAATTCAAGGAGTTTACTTAATTATTCACGTACGGTTGGAGCTTCAAGCTATAGGTCCATGAGGTCCCCCTGTAGCTCAACAAGAATTAATGAGAATCAATATTTGGATTAATTTGAATTGTTCAAATTAATTGAGAGAATTAATTATATGTGATATAATTAATTTAATCTAATTATGTAAACTCCGAACCCTAATTTCCCTACTTGTGTATATTTACTTTTGAGATTAGTATGATGAGTGGTTTAATATTAAAATCAAGGTGAAATTGTAGGAAAATGGGGGAAGAATAAAAAAATAAAGGGGAAAAATGTTTTACGGTGCAAGTTTGGCTCTCAGGTGAAGTGGTGAAAAACCTAGTAAGGGAAAATTTTGGCTAACTGTGGTTTGGATGTAGCCTATGCATTGGCCTTACATTGGGCGTTGGAGACAAGCACTTATGTGTTGATCTTACTTTTAGAGGTTAGACGAGCTCTTGAAGAGCCAAGTGTGGTCGAGAGAGGGGGAGCTGGGCATTAGAGTGGTGCATGCCAAGGACATGTTGAGCACTTGTAACCCTATGCGTTGACAAGGAATGCGGCAACCAAGGGACTTATGAGGTTAGTGAGCATGCGGGCAAGGTGTGTTGGGCATGACAAGAGGACGCACGACAAGGGGGTGGCCTTCGTATTGGCGCAAGGCTAAGTGTTGAGCCTAGCGCATGCGTGCAAGGGATGTGATGACCGTGGGCGTACGTGCATACCAGTGCGCGACAATGAGAGCCAAGGCACTAGATTCACGATGCATGCTAGAGCTATACGATGCAGTTAGGAAGCATGCGATGAGGTATACGATGCACGCTGGAGCTATGCGATGATTGTGGAATATGCTTTGAAAGCAGCATGCGAGGACAAGGGCTTGGAGGTTAGCTTGCAGCAAGGGGCTGTTGGATTGTATCATCACGCAGCGGAAGTGACCAGGTTCCATAAGCACTCTAGTTCATTAATTTTGGCAGAAAAGAAAGCATGCTTCAGTAGAAATAAATGGGTTTCATGACATAGCTTTGTAGAATTTCCTCAAAGCTTGAATTCCAGCTGCAAATCTCCTATGAATCTTGTTGTTGACTACCCCAAGATCTTCCTTACTATCCTCTTGGTACTTTAGATTGAGTCGTGGGACTCAAAACAAGCTGGAATCAAGGGAATTTGGAGACAAACTCACATCAGCAACCCAAAGGAAGAACACCTTCTTCACATGAATTTTCAACTAAAATTCTATCGGTTGCAATGCCTTAAAAACACTTTAATCTCTTCAATATATTGCAGACCGTCATGCAAGAAAATGGCAGCATGAAATGCAGCTCATGCTTGGAGTAATTAAAGCTTGAAGATGGTGGGTTGTGTGTCAGCTACTTGAAGATGGAGTTGGAAAATTCCATTTTTCCATTTGTGTAATTTTTCTTTTTTCAAAATCTAATTTTGATTTAGAAATCAGAATTTATTAATTTTACAAATTAATTTTCTAATAAAATTAATAAATATTATTTAAACAATTTAAATAATTCTAATTATTTTAATATCCAATATTAAATTAATTTTATAAAAATTCATCTTCATATATTTAAATCATATTTAAATATATATTCTCCAATTTCATTTGATTCTAATTTGAACGTTTCAAATTAACTTATCACGCTACTCTAGAGCTAATCCATTTCCGAGCTAGTAGAGGAACCTCGTGGACTTACAGATCATGGGCTCTAACGATCCGAGATTAATCGACTAAACTCATTAGACCGAACTAATCCCCATTCGTTAAGTAATGGGTCACTCCACTAAAGCCCATAGTTGAACTCCCTTTACTGTAGATATATTATGTCCACTTGATATAACCATGATTAGTAAGTTAACCCTTCACAGGTTGTTCGTAATAACGACTGGGTTGAATCTCTGTTTTATCCTCAAAATTACCTCTTGTTCCTTAAGTTCCACTGTTCCTCTAATAAATAATTGTTTTGTGATCTAATCAACAAAACCGAATCCCTCTTGTGCCAGTGAGAGGGGGGCCCTTTGTTCAAGACCCAGAATTAGCACTTAAGGGAACAACCTCTCTATTATCCCTAAAAGTGGGTAGGAGTGAGTTCCATCTTGCATCCTATGTCCCCAGCTATTTATCCGGTCTTACCCCTGAAATGGGAGGTTATTGAGCCGGCGCTGTTGAGCCAACCCTTACCTATGAAAATCTAAGGGTAATCCCAAATAAACAGGAGTTCATAGTTAGCTCAGGATTAATGTTAAGTTACCTAGGTCATCGCTTTGAAATAATCAGTCTCAAACAGTAAACAACATTATAAAGTAAGAGTGATTGATTTCGTGGTTTGATCTTGTACAAACCTTTTTGCACAAGGACACCCCAACTTCTCATGTCCCAACATGAACGAATTAGGATCACTTCATTTGTAGCATTTTACAACTCTTTGTAACAACTATAGAGCAAACCATATCCAACAGTGTTACCAGAATAAGGTACCCAACCTTATTCATATACTATAGATCATTTTGACTATTTACTCAAATTTTATCCACTTTTATGTCTCCACATAAAGTTAAAGTACTCATCCAATAGTCAAGAGTTTTATAGGATTTATATTGAGCAAAACATCTATTCAATAACACTTTATTGAATTTTTAGAATAAGTTCTATTGTTTACATACCACGAGTTTTAGGACATAAAACCTAACAGGGGCGTGCGACAAGACAAGCCATGGGCGTTGAAGTAATCATTGGCTTGGGCGATGGCCTGGTGCTATGCAATGATCAGGCTGGGCATGCAGTGAGTAAGTCTTGCGTTGGTCAGGTCTTGCGAAGTTAAAGGCTGGTGATGCGATGGTGATTTAAGCCAAGAGGCCAAGGAGCAATTGTTTTCCTTATGATATGCATTGAAGTTGGCATGTGTGAGGGCTGTTGTGCATTGAAGCTAGCTGAAGGCAAGGCTTGTGTTGATAACAAGGGAAGCCGATTAGCATTAATTACCGTTTATGGATGCTAGTTGTCCTAATCTTGAGAGATAAGCATGCTTAAAGGTGGAGGTGGCAGCTTGCTAAGCATTGCATGACCAACAGACTCTAGTATAAAAAAAAAAAGACTGACTTCAAAAGCTCGGTTTGGATGAACTACTCAAGAAATTGAAGAGATTTCAAGGCCATCTAAAAGCTGAAGAAGCTTAGTTGATGGTATAGGGCTGCCGGAAGAGAAAATCAATAGTAATGAGCTGGAAATTTGAAGAACTACAACAAGGTCGAGCTCTTAGGTAATCTAGGGCCATTGCTGAAGATTTAAGGTTTTTGACTAAACCATGAAGATTTATGGGCTTAAATTTTAAGGTAAGCTTCCTAAGACATTCTTGAACAAGTTTGTAGAAGGAAATTTCTTGAGATAAGCCTGGAAGTTGAGTTATTTGAAGAGTAAGTTGAATTTGGAATTTTTTTTTAATAAGCAGGCAGCTGCTTGGGTTGAATAAGCAAGCAACTCAAATTGGCGCAAGGGCAGAGATAAGGTTGAGCGCCTGTTGACCGTTTTATATACGTAACACTGAGATGTATGATTGATGATGTTCTATGCTCGAAATGATGCAATACTATCGCTAGATATGCATTAATTATGGATGTTCACATAGTATGTCATGCGTTGTCACAAGTTTCCTTATGATGGAACCAAGTGTAATTCCATCGCAAGTTTCTCAGTGTGATCCGAGGTCGAACACGGGACTGATTTAGCTTATTGTGGTATGTTCATGATATATGCGACCAGGTTTTCAATCTTTAAAAGTTTGGTTTGTACAGGTATATAAATTGCAATAAAGTAGAGTAAAGTAGTAAAGGTGCGATAATAAAATAAAAATACAATAAACCTAAGCTAGATGATACAAGATACAGGCTTCATGTTACAAGATGCTGGGGTCAAGCTGTCTGTGAAAGTTATACAAAGAACGTGGAATGCGGTGGCAAGTCTTATGAACAAAATAGAAAAAGAAAGACAAAGAATATAACAATGCAAGTTCTCAATTGGAAGCTACAAATGCTGTTCCGCTCTTCTCTTGGCTTACACCTTTCAGTGATCGGCCACGCTCCCACATGTCTGTGGTGAAATAGAGACTAACGTAATGAACACAAGGTTGCTTCCATGTCTGGAAGTACTGCTCGCTTTAGTTAACGCATTCTTCTAACCTTCTCTCGATAGCTCAGAATGGCATCTTCACTTCTGCTCTCACAGGTGAAGATGCCGTCTAGCATGCCTTAGCTAAACACATTTTATATCTTTAACATAGATTAAGTACTTGATTAATTCATATTGCTTATTAGGGAATTAAGAAGACATCATGAAGAAAGTGATTGACGGGTGAACGGAAATAGTCAGAAAATGGCAAATGAAAGCTATTTAAACTTTTAATGTCTCTATTAAGCGTTTGATACATGGTATGAATGTAGAGGTAAAGAAACAATGAAATACAACGATGAAAGAGATAGAATAGATACAAACAAGTGCCAATGTCTTGGCATTGATTCGATGGAGATCTGCTTGCCGAATAGGATGGATTTGATGGTAGGAAGAGCTTCCCTTTCAGGCTTGCTCCACCTGTAACAAGGATCTTTACACAGAGCTTTCAATCGGATGTTTGGCAGATTAGATCTGAGATTCACCTCTCGGCCTTATCTCGTCTTCTTCTTGGATTTTTTCACTTATGCACTCAGCTCAGCCTTTTCTCTCAACAGTTTTGCAGCACTTACCCTGTATCAAGTAGCCTCTTCTTCTCTGAAATCTATGGGTATTTATAGGTGTAGGTCTTTGACTCCAGCCTTGTAGTCCCCACTGATTGTTATGGCAATTCTGAAGATGGAAGGATATTATTCCTACTGTTATGCAATCAGACCGTCAATTCTGCACAACCGTTATTTGTACATGTATCTCAATCCTATGCTTTTGCGTTGCTTAACTGCATCTTTTGATCATGGGTTCGCATGCGGTGTTGTTTTTATTACCGCATGTGGTTGCAACACACTCTGGATCGACTGTCGCATTGCGCCATCATTGTGGTAATCGTCTCTTCATTGTTGATTGACAGGCGCAATGTGATAGAGATGCGTTGATCAGTTTCTCGTGAGCCTTGAGCGTAAGCGGTGACTTGATCTCCTGCAAAACAGAGTAAAATTCGGCTTGTTTTCCATCTTTATGGTGTTAGTGGGTGTAATTGCAAACATTTATGATTATTGTAATACTAGGCTAATTTTCATACAATAGGTGCATATTTACTAACTTTTGGCCGCAATAGATAAGGTGGCATAAATAACTTGTATTTCTACAAGTTATCAGCGCTAGTGTGTTAAATTCTATGCATTGACAGGAGAGAGCATGCGTTGAGAACTTGGACGCATAGGTGGTAGTGTGGGTGACCATGTGCAGCTGGAAGAAGCACTTGGAGCATGCGATGGTGTATTGTGGGATGCGTTGTTTGAGCATGTTGAACGCATAGTAAGGTGGACGAATGGCAAAGACCTGGAGCATGTTGAACGTATAGAGGTGGCGTATGGCAAAGACCTAAAGCTCCAAGAAATTTGCTAAGTGTTAAACGTATAGTAAGGTATGTGGTTGTTTGAAAACACTTTAGGAAAGGCTAAATGAAAGCTTATTTAGGAGAGTTAGCCTCACAAGGAGACCATTACTAGAAACTAAAGCATAATGTTATGTTTTTAGGATTGATATCAATAAAGGAAGCATATCAACCATTAAAGGATTGCCCAAGAAACATGAGTGGCTATAAATGATTTATAAATGTTTTAATAATCCATGCTTTGTTGACTCTTACTTTTATGCTAGTTATTTTACAAGAAGTTACCAAGCAACACATTTTCCTAAAGTTTATAAACACATGCTAGTTACAAAGTTTATGAAGTATGCTTGGGCACAATGGTTAAATCATGGTAATTCTCAAAGGAAGATTCTATGACATGTTTAAAGTTACAAGTATTTGTATTATGTTTTAAAGCATATGTGCTCTTAATGTTGATGAGCATGCATTAGCAAATGATATTCTTATGAAAACTATGTTTTATGAGATCAAATTTTTAGTAAGCTTGTTTTATGAAAATGTTTTCCTACATAAGGTATTTTCAGCTCAATACTAAAGTACAAGGAGAAGGTATCTGAGCTGTATTACCTGGTTTTAGTTATGTTATGATTCTGATACTGAAGTACTTAGAGAAGGTATCAAAATAATTTACTCAGTTTCAGTAATAAGCAGTGGTATCCTACTTCAGTTATGATCCTTGACGTCAGGATCCAGTTTGCTCTACGTGTACGTATGATAGTTAATCAGTTTACTACCGATCGAATCACGAGGGTTCTTTCCTAGCATTGGTTGAAAGGTGTTGAACAAAAGGGTTCTCACCCCAGCCCAGGCTTATGTTTGAGAGATTGAGCAAAAGGGTTCTCTCTTAAACAATCATATCTGACGTTGAGAGATCGAGCAAAATGGTTCTTTCTCAACTGGAAATCAGTTCGGCTATGTTTTCAGATACGATGGTTTTAAAAGTTTTATGTACATGTTTGCTTGTCAAGTTTTTAGTTTCAGTATTCAGTTTTCTAGCTTTCAGTTTAAGCATGAGATTTAGTTTTTATTAAGTCACTTATTGGGCCAGTAGCTCACCCTTTTTCTTAAAATGTTTTTCCCTCCCTAGGTAGCAGTCAACTCTCCAGAAGTTAATTTTGTTGCTGCTCTGCCACTCAAAGACTCAAAGCTAAAGGAAGACTAGATGTTTGTTTTGTAAATATTAGTACACATGTTTTATGCGTATAGGGACTAAACTTAGTGTCATGGGCTCACTGGATTTTATAATGTACATAGTTGTGAATGTGAATAGTAACTATGGAACTCTGTTGCTATAAGAATGTTAAGTTTCAATTAATCTATTTAGTATGTTTAGTATGTTAAACTCCGAGGTTGTAAATATGTTGCACTTGTTGGTCCTATTATAAAATATTGTTGCTATTAAGTCATAAATGCATATCAGGGTTCTAAAGCAGGTTTAAAATGTAAGTTAGGTAGTAACTGTCAGTGAGATGGTCGATAACTACTGCCGTCACATTCCCTTTTAGGTTAGAAGGTAATCTGGGAAGGGGTGTGACAAATTATATATGATATAATTACTATAATGTATATGACACATTATAATATAATTTATTTGAGAGGAAATAAATATTTGAATATGATTCAAATAATAATTATATGAATTTGATTCATATACTTAAACTTAATAATAAATGAGATTTATATTAAATGCCATTGGCGAGAGAATAAAAACTATAGGTTAATACGTTATGTGTTATATTTGATATAACATATAGTTGGAGGAAATCAAATATGATATTTCCATGAGCAATGGAAGAAAGATTATTCTAAATAACAATCATGAATGAACAATACATTTATAGTCATCTTAAAACAAACGGTTATACAATTCATACAGAAATTACAGCATGAAAATACAAATGCAAAAAGAGCAAACTATATGAACAATCGAATAAGCGTCTCCACACTCCATTGCGCACGAACGCTCGAACAATAGCAACCTCGAATGCTCGATCTACACGAGCGCAACATCACAACGAACACAGTACGAACACTTCACGCTCGTCCTCAACAATCGCCTCGATTACGAACTCCTCAGCAACACGAATGGCCTCCATAGTACCACAAACGACCTCTAGAAAACCTCGACGGTGTCGAGTTGAGTCTGACACCACCAACAAGGCTACCTTGGTATTCTTAGTGTGAGAATCCAGAGGGTGGGCTCTGTTCAGACTTGGTATGAGGCAGACGAAGGAGGAAACATCGATCGTGTACACGACTGGGCAAGTGGGAGATAGCGAAGACCTATCATATAGTTCGATTGATGCATTGTAAATGGTAATGCAAATATGATGTGAGTTGCAGTGATGTGTTATACGTTGCACATCCAAGTTTTCCTAATAAGATCCAAGTATAAATCTCACTAGGTTTCCTGGTAAGTTCAGGGTCGAACATAGGGTCTACTGAGTTACTATGCAACAATAAATTTAATTCCTTTGCGGTGGCAAAAACAAATAAGTTGGTTGGTGTTTTGTTTAAGTATATTTCCTATGCGACAGATTCGAGTAAGGAGTTGATGAAATTGAGAATTACAATGAGTATGTGATGAACGGGTTGAGAAGGGATTTAGCTAACGCTTCCTAAGATTGCGTTCATGTTATGCGATCATGCTATACACACACAACAACATGTCATCTCTCATTGAAAATGCCGTAGTTCATATTTCTAGGATGCATGTGATGTATATGATAATGTCGATAGGACTTATGTCTAAGCCTCTATTTGTGTCTATGCGATGATGAATGATGCACACATACACAAGGTGACCGCATACTATCATATCCTATTTCTAGGGTACATGGAAGCATAATAGCAAACAGAACTTATGTCTAAGTTTCTATCTCTTGCTTATGCAGTTCTAATCTGACGCTCTCAAGCCTAGATTCTAATCTGACTCTCTCAAGTCTAGATTCTTTCTTTAGACTACTCTCTCTAGTATCTCTAAAGGGTGAATGACGCATACATAGATAAGATGATCGCATGAAGTGAAAATCTTAGGTCATGCTAGCTAAGTACTTCTCAACCCATTCGGAAATTTAGCTACTCATGCGAAGTATGGAGAGATTTAACATAAGTTGAAATGAGATTTCCATTGTTTATAAATTAAATGCAGAATACAGAATGGCAATAGAAAGTAGAGATAAGAAGCCTGGTAGCAATGTCTTGCTTCCCGTGGCCTTTTACACTGTCTTTCACTCCAACTCTGCCCAGATGAATATCCTTGCTTTCACAAGTGTTGGTCCTCTCTCCTTTTATAGAGCTTCCCGGCAACCTTTCGAGCTATCCAGGAATGATCTCTCGGCGTCTTCTTCTTTTCGCTCGTTTTCGTCTTCTCAATATAAGAATAACTATGAATAGACTAACGACTATCTATTGTTTATATGATCTCTATTCTATATATGGCGAACTCCTTTAATGATGGTGGCCTTCAGTATTTATAGAGCTCAAGGTGAAGAAGCTTTTCTCTCTAATGATTACAATGATGGGCGGTTATTAAATCTCCTGCTCTGAGTGCCAATTAATGGTCACCGAAAGTTGAGTGTACTTGCTACAGTGTGTCGTTAACAGCTTCTCAACTAAATTCGAATTTGACCGTCATCAGCTTTTCGTCCCATCATGATTTATTATGCTTTCACCTTGATGCGCCGTCTTTATGAGGCCACGTTCTTGAGCAACTTCTCACGATCGCATACGGTTGCATGACTTTACGATCGCAATCTTTGAATGCTCACGGACGCTAATTCCTTGCGCCAACGCATTTTTCCTGCACAAAATAAGTAAATTAGCTGCTTTTATGTGATGGGCACATGCGATCGCAATTTCTTCAGTTTAGCACTTTTAGACATGATTTTTTATATTTTTACCGTCGCATTCCCTCATTGTTTTACTTATTTGCGCTGTAATAACGTGCATTTCTACCCGTTATCATCACAAAATAAGTAAATACTATACGATCGTTTAGCTCGCCACTCCACGATCATTTAGCTTACCCAACCGTCGTTTAGTAAATCCGTATTTACTTGAGGACTACGTGAGTTCCTCTTGCACCGAGAGAAAAATCTCAAAAACTTTTTCAATCTTTTGTAAAACTCCTTTTCAAAATAGGAAAACCACTTTTCTTTTAAACTCGCGGTTACCATTTATCTAATAACCACCCTTCACTTTGGTTATTAAAGAAAAATAATTAATTATCCAATAATTAATATTATTATAAATATAAATGATAACCAATTTATCAACTATATTTATAACCTATAGTTTTAATATTTCATCTCATGAAACATATAAACCAAAGTTCTTTTTCTATTCCATGGTACTTAATGTAAATCTCATTTACATCAATCTTCCACTAGATGTATCTCATACATCATACCAATTATATCATATATAATAAAAATACCTTTTGTCAATTTAAACATTTCAAATTAACACCAAGAACTGATTCTCAACTGAATCTATTGAGCTACCAAGGGGACCTCATGAACCTGTAGCTCGAAGCTCCAATGGTACCTGAATAACTGACTAAACTTTTTAGTCACGGGATCCACCATCCGTTAACTACCAGGCACTCCACTAAAGATCGACAGTTGAACTCTCCTTACCATAGATATATTATGTGTCCATCTTAACCAATTAGTAGTGTGAGAACCCTTTACAGATCGCTCATAAGTATAGTTGGGCCAATAACCATTATGCCCTTGTAGTTACATCTGTCTCTTTAAGTACCACTGATCCCTCTAATGAACATAAGTCATAGTCCTACTATGACAAGTCTTCTCTTCCAAAGAGAAGCTGTGGCCACTATGTTCAAGCCCTGGAATCAACCCTTAAGGGAGCAATCTCTCTACTTATCCTTGCTTTGGGAAAAGAGTGAATTCCATTTTGTGGATTGAGTTCCCAGCTCCTAGATCAGACAAGTCCCCAAAAAGGTAGGCACGTTGAGTTGGCAATCTGGTCACTCTAACCCATACTAATCAAAGGACCGCCCTCAAAGGTAAGTTCCCAAAACACTCAAGATTGAGATCGTGTCACCTATGGTTGTTTAGGTGAGATGCAAGTCTCTAGTATCAACAACGTTATATACAGAGTCTAGTCATCTCGTGGTCCAGGTCTTGTACAAACTCTTTGTATAGGACACTTCCACTTGTACGTCTCCACATGAATGGTTAGGATCTACCATCTGTAGTAGTTTACAACACTTGCAAACCTCTACAAAGCGGGTCGTATCTGTAGTGTCACCAGGATCAGGTATCCCACATTAATCCTTATACTACAAACCTATTTAGGTTATCACTTAAGGCATGATCCACTTGTATATCACATATACATGCTTAAGTTTACATAAGATAACCAAGGATTTTTGTTTATTAGATATGAGTAAATGCCAGAATTAAATAACACTTATTTTATTCATTGAACAATGTGTATCTTTAAAAAACACCGAGACTCCAGGAGAATTAGGACATTAATCCCAACAATAGTTTATTATATATTATATGATAAGGTAGTTATCGTATAAATATATATTAAATTGATTTATGAAAATAAATTAATTGAATTTAATTTATTTTGAAAATCATTTTGGGAGGGAGTTTAATTCCCTCCCCCTCTTTTCTCTCTAATATGTGATAATGGTGCAGGGAAGAGATGTTCTTCTTCTTCTTCTTGGTGTGGTTTCACAAAAAGATTATAGATTTACAGAAAAGTTCCGAGACAATCTGAATCCCATCTTTTTTTCTCATCATTCTCAAAATCCCCCTCTTCCAAAATAGTCGGAACCCACAAAACTCCTGGATTCTCACCCAGAGAATACAAAGGTTGTTGGGGTTGATTCCCTATAGTCTCGTGTCCTGTAGTTTGTAAACAATATGCACGAATGCTTGTGTTGTTAATATATAATATTTACTTCACATATTGTATTTTGCTCAGATGCTTGTTTCATTTGCTTTACCAAAAACCAATAAGCATAAAATCCTTTGTTATCTGTATGTGACTCAAGCATGTATGTGGTGACATACAAGTGGATCATGTCTTTAGTGATAACCAAAATGGTCTGTAGTATATGGATATAGGAGGGAAACCTTATCCTGGTAATGCTACGGACACGACCCCCTTTGTGGAATGGTCACAAGTGTTGTGACTTGTCACAGATGGTTTGATCCTGATCATTCGTGTTGGGGACATGCGAGCGGGGGCATCCTATACAAAGAGTTTGTATAAGACCTGACCACGAAGTGTTAACGTCTCATTATATAACACCGTTGATGAAAAAGACTTTACTTCACTAGGATGACCATAGGTAACATGACCTCAATCCTGAGTGAGTTGGGAACTCCTGCCATTGAGGGCGGTCTTTTGATTTGTATGGGTGCGAGAGGCCAGGTCGCCGATTTAAACCTACCATTTTAAGGATTCATCTGATTTGGGAGCTGAGAACTCAACTACATAAGATGGAATTCACTTCTTCCTTGAGGTAGGGGTAAGTAGATAGATAGCTCCCTTAAGGGCTGATTTTGGGGCTTGAACGATGTGGCACCACACACCTTCTCTTGGCCCGAGAGGTGTTCACACATAGTTGGACTATGTTGTATTATTCATTAGAGCAATCAGGGGTACTTAAGGAGTGATATGTAACTACAGGGGTAAAATAGTAATTTAGCCCAACTGTACTTACGAGCATCTGTGAAGGGTCATCGTACTTATGATTGGTTATATCCGATGGACACAAAAATATATCTGTGGTAAGAAGAGTTCAGTTATTGATCTTTAGTGGAATGCTTGACAATTAACGGATGGTGGATTTCGTGGCTAAAGAGTTTAGTCAGTTATTCACGGACCGTTGGAGCTTCGAGCCACAGAATTAGATCCCCTGGGTAGCTTGGATAAAGTCGAGAACCAGTGTTTGGGTTAATTTGAAATGTTCAAATTGACAAGAGGAAGTTCAATTATATATTATATAATTGGACTGGTTAATTATATATGATATAATTGGCTAAATATATGAGATACATTATTTTAGAGGAAATTAGATATAAATATGATTTATATCAAGTAGAGGAGAAAATACTATAGTAGATATGAGATATCAAACTATAGGGTAAAAATATAATATGATTATATTTATTAATATTTTAATTGGTTAATTATATGATAATTAAGTCAAAAATCACGTTTGGACGTGGGTTAGTGGGGCAATGTCGGTTATTATAACCGATGAAATAAAAATGAAATTGTTTCATTTTTTGAATGGTTGGAAAATGTGTTGAGCACCCACATTTTCTCAATGGAATCCAAGTGTAAACCCTACTGAGTTTCCTGGTAAGTCCAGGGTCGAACTCATAGACTTGGGAAAATAATATGCGGTGGTAATTTTCAAGAAAACTTTGTGGCAACGAAATAAATCAATAGTTGTTGGGGTTGTTGTTTGCGGTAATGAAAATAAACAAATGCGGCAGAGTTCGAAAAAAGTTGATAAAACGGAAGATACGATGAGTATGCGGTGAACGGGTTGAGAAGGGTTTCGGCTAACACTTCTTAGGATGCCTTCATGCTTTGCGATCATGCAACACAGATACAATAGTAAACTATCTCTCGATGCGAATGCTACGGCTTCTAATGTTAAAACGCATCGAAATATGTGATGAGTCTATAGGACCTACACATAAGCCTCTATTCTTATTTATGTGATGATGAAATGACACATACAAATAAGGCGACCACATAATATCATACCTATCTCTAGAGTGCATGTAATGCAGGTTGGCAAACAGAGTTTATCTCTAAGTCCCTATCTCTTGTTTATGTAGTTCTAATCTTGCTTTATCGAGTCTAGATTCTAACCTAGCTCTCTCAAGTCTTAGGTTCTTTCTTTAGACACTCTCTCGAGTAGATCTAAAGGGGTTTTTGGCACAGCATAAAACAAGATAGTTGCAAGCAATGAAAGTCCTAGGTCATGTTAGCTTAGTTCTTGTCAACCTATTCAACTAGTTTACCTACTCATGCGTGCTAAGAGAGTGAACAGATGTAGAATAAGAACTTCCATTGTATAAATATAAAGATGAAGTACAAAAAAACAATGCAAGAATAGAATAAAGAGCCTAGTAGCAATCTCTTGCTTCCCAAGCTTTTACACTGTCTTTTCTACTCGTGTTCAAAAGATAATCTCGCTCTTGCAAGAGTTGGCCTGCTCTCTACTTCTAAGCCTCCGGGTTCTCTCTCGAGTTGCCCTGAGCGATCTTCCGGCATCTCAACTCTTCTCTTGCTCTGCCTTAAAATAAAAAGGAAACTATGAACATGGCTAAAGCTCCTAAATTCGTGAACAGGTGAACCCCTTTTTTGAAGGATGCCTTTGGTATTTATAGAGCTTCGGGGTGAAGGGCGGCTTCTCTCTTATGATTGCACAGATGGGATGGCTTTAATTCCCTGACTGATGCGTCAGATATTTGTCACCAAAAAGCTGAATGTACTTTTTATCATTAGCGGCTGTCAACTTAATTCGGATTCGACTATCATCAGCTTTCTGTCCCATCGTGATTAATTATGCCTTTCACCTAGATACGTCAGCTCTATGCAACAATCTTTCTTGAGCAGATGTTTGCGAACACAATCACCGCAAAGCCTTATGGTAATGTTGCGCTCGACCAATGATTTCTTTTGGTCGCTCTTTTCACCTTACATCAATGCATATTTTACATAAAAATACAAAAATCAGTTGTTTCTATGCGATGAACGCATGCGACTGCAATGTTATAAACTTAATGCTTTTGGACGCAATCTAACAAATTTTATCAATGCAATAACGTGCATTTTCGCCCGTTATCAGTCAATTGCCCAAAAGAAAAAGAGAGAGCAGGTGTTGGTAAAATCCTAAGAGATCGCTTAAGCATTTTGAGAGTCTATACGACAGCTCCTCTCCGCCTAAATGATCGTCCTCCTCGCACCTAAAAAATCGCACACTATTTCCTACACAATCGCATAGCTTCTCTAAACGATCGTATAGTGTGCCGATTTGTTTAAATGATCGTACACCATTTCCTAAACGATCGTTCAGTAAAACCTACACGATCGTGTAGCTTCTCCTAAACAATAAGCATTTTGCTATGCGATAGAGAATTTTTCCCTCCCACTTGCTTATTGCCTACACGATCCGTGTTTTCTCCTTCCTATACCAAATTCACCAAAGACCACGCTTTGGGTTTTTACTCTGAGAATACCCCAGGCTCTTTTCTGGTGGTTGTGCGTTTTGAAGTTTCGAAGACTGTCTTCAACTGGTATGGAACTCTCTCCCTTGTTATATCTTGTTCATAGCATGCCGATATTTATTGTTTGATTGCATAACTATACGTTTGAATGTATATTGTATATTTCGGTCACGGTGAGATCAGAGCGATACAAACGCGCTCATGGAACTCTTCGGTAAGAGATCCTTCAAAGGTAACACTCGTGATGGTGTCCTCATTGACGGTTAGAGAGTTTGAGATTGTACGTGACAAGATTCGGAGAAGGAATCTCGTGAAGAAGGATTCTTCAAGGATAAGGTTTCTTAGACCCATTTTCTATTATGTAATCTTTTTTTTAAAGCATGCTGCAAATTATCTTTTAAATGCATAATCTGTATGTATTTGCTGTAAAATTTATGTTCTGTAAATTTTGGGTTTGGATCCGATCCCATGTTCCGCTCAAGGAACTTCAATGGTTCCCTTAATTGGTTCTACTGTTCAACCATCTTTTGGATTGGTTCACCCATTTTCAAGCTTTGGATGTTCGGTTCGAGTTGTTTGGAGCCAATTCGGGCAATTTAGAAGCGGTTTAAGACTATTATTGTAATAATTTAGCTTGCTTGCTTTCTTAGGATGCCAAAACTGGTCCATGTCCATGTGTTTATTTATTTATGCATTGTGGAATGTATGTTATAATTAAATAAATCTTGTATGCCACCACAGTCAGCATGTATCATGCATTGAAAGTATGCTATAATTTGTTATAATATGTAGGGGGCATTTGGGGCAATGAGTTAGTTATTATAGTCCTAGGTTATTATAGTTGGGTTATGATACTTTGCGTTTGGGGTGTAGATTATTTTAGTTTGAGTTATAATAGTATGTGTTACTGGTGTAAACTATTTTAGTTTGAGAATGAAATAATAAATACTGTAACAAATAATAAAAAAATGATGAGTGTAGAATAGTAAAAATTGTAGTAAATAGTAAATACTGTAGCAAATTGGGGTTTTGAAATAGTGTTCACTGTAGCTAATTGGAGGTTTTGAAATGTTTTTACTGTAGCAAGAAGTGGTTATTATATTTTGATGATAATCTTTGCCCCAAATGCCCCCATAGTATGCATGATCTAGGGTTTTATGTGTTTAATATAATTTGTTATATTAAATTGAAATGTTTGGTGTATGTTATGGATGGAAAAACATGTCTATAGTTTTATAAAGTGTTATAAAATGAATTAGATATTTAAAAGGGATGTTTTTAAACATAGAAAAATGAACCAAAATATTAGCAAAATTTTAGAACTATCAATGATAGATGCTGATAGACACTGACAGAAGCTTATCAATGTGTCACTGATAGATTCTATCAGTGTCTATCAACATCTATCATTGATAGTTCTAAAATTTTGCTATATCTTATAAATATTTTTAACAGTTTTACCATTTGAAATAATTTTTCTATTTAAAATCTATGACAAAGATAAGATTCATGCTCACTTTTCACTTAGTGTTAACAAATAACAACTTGTTTTAGTTAGTTAAAATATGTTGTTATCTTGTAAAACTATGGTTACAAACTCACTCGGGCTAAAATCCTATCTAAGGCTGGAGGTACTCATGTTGACGGTTTATAGAACACCTGCTACTCAGGGATTTTAGCCGATTCTTAAGCGTTGTGAACCCAGTTTTATAAGCATGTATGAGCAATGTGAGATAATAAATTGGTTTATCACTTAGACATCGTAGGTTAAATCCAATTATAAATATTATACTTGGATAAACATCTAGACTTAGGTTGTATTTATTAGCCGAAATATACCTAAGCAAACATTTGCCTAAAAAAATAGAACACTTAAGTGAGAGATTAATTATATATAAAATATATTGTTTTTAGCTCTCATGTCCTTAAGAGTTCACACCATGACATTCATGCTTGACTTCGAGTCACCCTGGGAGTGATCTCCATTTAGAAAGTGTTTGTATGGGTCAATGATAGCACCGAAAATGTGCTATTTTCCTCTTCTTAATTCTAGGTTGTTACTATGTTTAATGTGTTTATTTGATGATTTTGTAGGTATTGAGCATCTTAGAGGTAGAATCAGCCATTACGAGCTATTTGGGGTTAATTTGGAGCATTTAGAAGCTAATTTGAGCAACTAGACTTCAAAAGATGTGAACGGATGAAAACACCCCCGGATGGAGCATTGCAATGCTATAAGGCACAAGCTGTCTATTTTGGGTGAAACAGAGTAGTGTTGCAACATTATGAACATTATGACGAATGTGCGTGCAAGGCAATGTTGTGACGCTGTGACCAACCCCTATATATATGTTTCTTCCCCTTAGGTCAGAAATATTCGCCCACCTTCAGCCTCTAGCTGAATTTCATCTCTCTTTTCTCTTCCATTTTGTATTTTGGGCGTTTCTTTAGTAATTTATCGAGTAATGCCGGATTGTAGCTTCTATCCTCCATGGGAACGTAAGATTTTGGTTTCTTAGCTTAGGGATTTGGAGGAACTCGATGTAATTTTGTGAGATTTCAATTTATTGATGTATACAACTTGTTTATGCATTTTAATCTAAATTTATATTTGTGAATTTCACGATTTAAATTGTTGATTGACGCCCAATAATTTTGTTGTATGATTCTAATGTTTTGTGATTGAATTGTAATATTTGAAACATCTTTATAAGTTAATCCCAATTGAAGCAATATGTTAGGCAAAAAAGACTGCTCCTAGCAACATAGAGAAAAAACTATTTATTGTTTAATTAGATGCTAGAAGTTAAACACTCATCTTAGCGTAATCCCTAGAACTTAATGCGATTTGTTAATTTGTATGGAGCGGATTCGTTTTCTGTGCATTTTTGATTAATTAGATAATTAGGACCATTGGTTGGGATTCCAATCAATTGGGCTAAGCATAAACAAGAAGTTTAAGTCATAAATTGGTTCAATGATCTAAACTATATTGGATAAATCTATTCCTCTAAGCTAAGATATCTCGATTAATTGTGCTTCTACCTTTTATTTTCTTGTACTTTTTTCATGCACTTTCAATTATCAATCCACACCAACCCCTCCCCTCCTCTCCTCATTTATCACTTTAACCAAAAACGAGCTTTGATGAACTAATCTTCTGCGCTTCCCTAAGGTTCGACCTCGGACTTGCTACTTGTACTACCAATTAGTATAAGTAGTTAGTTCGGTGATTTATAAATATTATTTGCGTATGTGCGAGTTTATGGGTGATGGTAAACTCAACACCACCAGTCAATATGAAGGTGAATAGGGAAAGTTGTTCATAATAAGTGGGAGAAGGAAGTGTCTCAACACATCCTACAGTCTCCTCCATTAAGTTGGACCATGAGATTCCTATGTTTCGCCTGCTTGTCGTTTTTAGGCAACATTAGCTTATCATCTTTTCACCGACTATCCCCTCAAAGGGTTGTAACAAGGGATTCAAAACAACTCAAACTCCATGAATGGATAGGGTCTCTTAGCTTGATTCCCAACTTTGACTCTCCAATTCGGTAGCATCGTTGGGGCAACCTTTGAGGTCTAAAAATGGAGGGTTACACTTACAAGAGTTACTAAGTGTTAATAAGTTCTTGACCAAAAACGGTAACTAAATGACTATAGGAATAAAGAGTTATTCTAGAGTTAGTATTTAGTCAAGAATTTCTTCCTCCAGCGAATGGTATTTGACTTCCCCTCGGCAGCATCTATTCTGACTCACTAAAGTATCGTTACAAATAAATAATGAAATTTGGGTATATTATTAATTTGTTGCTAAAATTTGATTTAGTTTGAAAAATAATTTACTAATTAGAATTTGTTTATATTTTCAGCATGTCAAATTCTTCTATAACACTCATTTCCGATAAGTATAATGATCATAAATATTCATCACGGAAATCAAATATAAACACAATACTAGTAGATGTTGGTTTAAGGTTTGTTTTAACCAAGGAATGTCCTCTAACTCTCAGCTCATTTGCAAACCAAATAGTTTAGAATGCTTATGATAGATGGATTAGGGTGAATGATAAGGCTCAAATTAATATATTAGCAAGCATACCCCATATACTAGCTAAGAAATACGAGAGTATGGTTTTTGCCAAAGAAATCATGGATTCGATGCAGACATTGACAATCTCTCAAGCAAAATACTCTCCATAATATTTATAACTTTGACATACAGGATAGAACTTCTGTTAACAAACATGTTTTAGATATGTTAAAAGTAATAAACAGAAATGTCATAGATGAGAAAGCTAAGAAAGCACAACAAAGTAAATATAATTTACTGGTTGTTGATACATGTTTAATGGAAAATAATAAATTAACCTTGATAATGGATTAAGGTGTCGTTAATCATATTTGTGTTTTGACTTAGGAAACTAGTTCTTGGATATAGCTTAAAGAAGGCAAGACAACCTTTAAGGTAGGGACCAGAGAGATTGTCTCAGCTAATGCAGTGGGAGATATGAAGTTATTTATTGAAGGTAGATTCATTTTACATAAATTTTTTTATTATGTTCATGCTATGAGAAGGAATTTAATATCTATCTCATGTTTGCTAAAACAAAAATATAAAGTTTCTTTTGTAGTTAATGAAGTGTTTATTACTTCAAACGGTATTAAAATATGTTATGCAAAACTAGCAAATAACTTGTATGTGTTAAAACCAACTGAGGCAAAAGTTGTTTTGAATATAGAGATATTTAAAACAACCGAAACTCAAAATAAGAGGCGAAAAATTTCTCCTAATGCCTATCTTTGGCACTTACGACTTGGCTATATTAATCTTAATAAGATTGAGAGATTGGTTAGGAATGGACTCATAAATTAGTTAGAAGACAACTCTCTACCACCGTGTGAGTCTTGTCTTGAGGGTAAGATGACCAAAATATCTTTTACAAGAAAAGGTCTTAGAGCCAAAGAACCCTTAGAGCTCGTGCATTCAGATCTCTATGGTTCGATGAATGTCAAAGCACGTGAAGGCTATGAATATTTCATCAATTTTATTGATGATTATTCTAGATATGGCTATATTTACCTCATGCATCATAAGTCTGAAATCCTTGAAAAGTTCAAGGAGTATATGGCAAAAGTTGAGAACCAATTAGGTAAAAAGATTAAAACACTTCAATCAGATTGAGATGTGGAGTATATGACAGGACTATTGATAGAACACGAAATTCAGTCTCAGCTTACAACACCTAGTACACCTCAACATAATGGTGTAGCGAAAAGGAGAAATAGAACCCTGTTGGATATGGTTCGTTCAATGATGAGTTATACTCAGTTGCCTAATTCATTTTGGGGACATGCAATAGAGACTGCTATTTACATTTTGAACATGGTTCCCTCAAAAAGTGTTTTTAAAACACTGTACGAGTTATGGAGTGGGCGTAAAGACAATTTACATCACTTAAAAATTTGGAGATGTCCAACACATGTACTGATACAGAACCTGAAGAAACTGGAACATTGTTCAAAAGTATGCCTATTTGTAGGATACCCCACGGAGGCAAAAGGTGGTCTATTTCATGATCCTCAAGAGGATAAAGTATTTGTATCGACAAATGCAACATTCTTAGAGGAGGACCAAAGAAACTAGTATTGAGTGAAATGACCAAAGAAACTACAGATAGATCAACAAAGGTTGTTGATTAGGCTGGTCCTTCAACAAGAGTTGATGAAACTGATCCATCACATCCTTTTTAAGAGTTGAGAGTACCTCAATGTAGTGGGAGGGTTGTTCAATAGTCTAGTCGTTACATGATTTTGATTGAAACTCATGTCATCATACCTGACGATGACTTGGAGTATCCACTGACCTTTAAACAGGCAATGGAAGATATGGATCGAGACAAGTGGATAAAAACCATGAACCTGAAAATGGAGTCTATGTACTTCAATTCAATTTGGGAACTTGTAGATCAACCAGTGGAGTAAAACCTATTGGTTGAAAATGGATCTTCAAGAGAAAACGAGACCAAACTGGTAAGGTACAAACCTACAAAGCTAAACTCATGGCAAAAGGGGTTACCCAAAGAGAGTGGGTGGACTATGAAGAAACCTTCTCTCCAGTTGCCATGTTCTAATTTTATTAGAATACACTTATCCATTTCGGCCTTTTATGATTATGAGATATGACAAATGGATGTCTAGATAGCCTTTCTGAATGGCTATCTTAAAGATTGTATCTTTATGTCTCAACTAGAGGGGTTCCTTGAACAGGGTTAAGAGCAAAAGGCTTGCAAGCTTAAAAGATCCATTTATGGGTTGAAAGAAGTATCTTGATCTTGAATATATGATTTGGCATTGCGATAAAATCTTATGGCTTTGAACAGAACGTTGACGAACCTTGTGTATACAAGAAAATTGTCAACAAGACTGTAGCTTTTCTGGTATTATATATTGATGATATCCTACTAATTGGGAATGAGGAAGGATTTCTTGCTGATGTTAAGGGATGGCTTGCATCACAATTTTAAATGAAAGATTGGGAGATGCATAGTACGTTCTTGGAATCAAAATATTTCGAAATTGCAAGAATAGAACTCTAGCCTTATCTTAGGCATCTTATATTGACAAGATATTCTCTAGATATAAGATGCAAAATTCCAAGAGAGGTTAGTTACCTTTCAGGCATGGAATTCATCTGTTTGAGGAACAATATGCTAAGTGTAAACCCTGTGCCCTAATTTCTCTACTTGTGTTGTCACACCCCCTCCCAAGCCTTCAACCTCAAGACCGGGAAGGGAGCGTGAGGGTAACTAATAGAATCCTAAGACAATACTCATGTTCAATATTTTCCCCCATATTTATTACAAATTTTAATAAGTTTGCAGTGTTCCCTCTACCCCTCTATACACATAAGTAGATTTTCTCTCTATTCTTTGTTACATGTCTGAGCTGTGCCCTGAGAGTTTACCAAATCCTGAAATAGTGGTAGTGGGTGGTGGACTCCTCCTCGAATGCTCCGCTTTGCTACCTGGGGGAGGGAGGGGGAATATAAGAAAACATTTGGAAAACATGAGCTAATAAGCCTAGTGAGTGGTATATTTTCTTATAAACGAAACCTTGGCTTATCAAAAATAAACTTTTGGGGAAAACAACATGCAATCAACAACACACTAATATCATTTCAAATTCATTCCCTTAGCCAAGCCGCTGAATTATTTCCTGTTAATGGTCAACTATTGTCAACACAACAACACAATAACAATTTTATGGAAACTTTCCCTATACCCCATTTTCCCGCCAATGTGCACATCGACCATTTCTTTCCTGCTAGTTATGCTTAGGTAACTTGGCCATATTTTCCCGCCGGTCGTCACCGACTATCATTTTTCGCCGACCAAAGCCGACCATATTTTCCCGCCAAGTACCCTTTTCAAGCATACTAACCATATCCCGGGTATAATTCTAGTTTCCATCACAATATAACATGCAATATAACGGTAATCACAACAGAAATCATGCATACCTACTCATGCACATTTGACATTACCTTTACGTACAAGGCTCATATATACATATACATACATAAATCAAAACAACACATAGTAATCACTCACCGTCAGCAATTCCTCCTAATGTAATTTACTCGTAAATATCTTCCCTACACAGACCAAATTGGAATTTGAGCAACACCTCCTTCAAATTTCCTTCCTTCCAGACCAACGGCAACCTATTCACTAAAAACTCACACTCTTTATAGGATTTTTACTACTGGAATTTGTTTCGGAATGAGTTTAACTTTCAGCCGGGGCCTCCTATTTATAGCTGTTCCTAGCTCCTTTCTGTGCGACAACAAAGAATAGAGAGAAAATCTACTTGTGGAGCTCCTCTATACACGCTAGCTTGGGCTAACCGAGCTTTGAGTTGTCTAATTCTGAGTTTGCCAACCAAAATTACCTTAATTTGCATGTAATCTTAGCCGTACACTACTTTTTTAAGTCTTCTTGCATGAAATCTCCCTTTGCCACATCGATCGCTTAATTTTCGAATTAATTATCCAAATTATTAATGAACGCGTCTAGCCCCTTTAAAACACATTCGTCTGTTCAATCTCGCTCTTTCCACTCTTGTGGCTCTCGCTCTCTTCGACTTTCTCGCTGGTTCTGCTCTCGTGGCTTCGCTCTCTCCCACTTTCTCGCTGGCTTTGCTCTCGTGGCTCTCGCTATCTCCCACTTTCTTGTTGGTAGATCTCGCTCTCTCCACTCTCGCTCTCTCCTACTTTCTCGCTCAAACTCTCGTTCTTCTCCAATCTCACTCTCTCCCATTTTCTCGCTCTTTCCCATTCTCTCGCTCAAACCAATCTCGCTCTCTCCCATTCTCTCGCTCAAATCAATCTTGCTCTCTCCCATTCTCTCGCTGCCTCCACTCTCGCTGGTGTCGCTCTCTCCAATCTCGCTGATGTCGCTCTCTCCCATTTTCTCTTCACTCTCGCTTGGCATCACACGTAGGACAGTTGTTTGGTCCAACGCTTCCATCACTGCATGCCCTTCGCAACACGTAGACAATACTTAAACCATTGCGTTATTCCATACTTAATTTATTTATCTTGATTTTCCCGCATCTAAATTCGTCATAATTTTATTATTTTTTTGTTTTTATATCCTATTTCCTCATGCCTTCCAAATTAGGGTTAGGGTATTACATGTGTATTTTCCCTACTGAGACTAGTATGGTGAGTAGGTTAAGGTGAGAATTAATGTTTAATTGTAGGGAAAAGGGTAAAATGTTAGAAGAAAAGTTTATGTTTGGAAGCTTGACTCTTGGGTGAAGCTAGAAAATTGGCTAAGTGTTTACCCATGCGTTGGCCTTATGCTAAGCATTAGAGTTGAGTCAAGCACATTGGGCTTACCTATTTGAGAGGTTAGTTGGGCATTCAAGGAAGCCAAGTGTGGCCGAGTGAAGAAAAGCCATACGTTGGACAAGGCATGCAACAACCAAGTTTTGGAGGTTAGCATGCATGCGGCAGAATCAGGTGTGCGCGAGCATGGGCGTTGGGCGTTGAAGTGTTGCGCACGTGGACGATTGTGTAGCTGCATGTGGCGCTAAATGATAGCACTACACGATGGGCGATGGCGCTACACGATAGGCGATGGCGCTACACGATAAGCATAAGTGTTCGACGAATATGCTAGAAGATGACACTACATGATGAGCGTGAGCGCTAGACGAGGGGCATGAGCGCTAGACAATGGGCGTGATGCGCTAGACGATGGCGCTACACAATAGGCTTGAGTGCTAGATGATGGGCATGATGTGTTAGAAGATAGGCGTGAGCGCTACACATGAGAGATAGCAAGAGCTACGCGAAGAGCGACAGTGAGAGCTACACGATGAGCGGCAGCGAGAGCTATGCACTAGACGATGAGCGACAATGAGATCGTTGGGTGATAAGTGACAGCGAGAGACATACGAGTGGATCGTATTTAAGTGATAACCTAAATGGTCTGTAGTAGATGGATAATGCTGGGTACCTTATCCTGGTGACACTACGATTATGGCTCGCTTTGTAGGTGTTACAATTATTATAAAGTGCTACAAATGATATGATCATGATCATTCATGTATAGACATGTGAGCAGAGATATTCTATATAATGGAGTTTGTATAAGACCGGACCACGAAATGTTTAGTCTCATTATATAACACCGTTCATAATACAGACTTACACTTCACCAAGATGTCCATAGGTAACATGACCTAAATCCTGAGTGATCTGTGAACTCCTGCCTATGAGGGCGGTCCTTTGATTTGTATGGTGAGAGTAGCCAGATCGTCGACTCAACAAGCCTACCATTTTGGGGATTTGTCTGATTGAGGAGCTGGGAATACAACTTCACAAGAAGGAATTCACTCCTTCCTCGAGGTCGGGGTAAGTAAATACATTGCTCCATTAAGGACTGATTCTGAGGCTTGAAAAATGTCACACCTTGCCCTAGACCACCCTCTTATTCTAGAGAAGGATGTGACTGCAGCAGTTATCAACCCTTTGGCTGACACTTACTGCCTAATAACTCTTGCGGAATAACTCTGATACAAAGATATAATTTATATATAGCGGAATGTCTTTAGGCCCAAAATTTATTAATTTAGAAACATAACATATTTAGAGTCATTACAACACTAGATTTACAAATCCCAAAACCCATAAACCCTAGTCCCTATATGACCAACAGTAACATGTGTACAATATTAATAGTAACCACCTAAACAGACGGGTTACAAAACTCTTTATTCTTTAGTGGCAGAGTAGTTGCAGAGCTATCTTCAGAGGATTTGACCGCTACCTATGGGGGGTGGGGGGAAGAAAAAATTTAAAAATGGGGTGAGCTTACGCCCAATGAGTGACCTAAGAAAGATAATTGATTCTCATGCAAAATCTCAATAAAGAGTTTAACTGAAATATAAGCTTCTACAGTACTTGTACTGCAGCATAAACATTTTCCAAGCATAAAACATATAAAGCTGTTTTAATCATAAAATAGTAAAACTATTTCTCAGTTCAAAGTAACCCCACTGTGGGTAAAACAATCCTAACACCAACTGCTAGTCAAGAGAGAACCCTTTTGCTCAATCTCTAACTCCAACTACCTATGTGCACGTGGCCACACTAAGTACCATCATACCTTAGGTACTTCTATTTAGATACCTTCTCAAATGTCCTTCAGTATCTGGTTGGTCTAGTACCTTTTCAAACGTCCTTCAGTACCAATAGATTCCTTCTCAAATGTCCTTCAGTATCTAGTTGGGCGGATACCTTCTCAAATGTCCTTCGGTATCGCGTTTTAAGTAAAACTAGTCATAAATGACTTTCTCTTTAAAGCATGTAAACTATAACACATATAAAAACATGGCTTTGAAGGTACTAACGCATGCTGCACATATAAATAGATTTTTAACAACTTCTCACATATGCATGCGTTTAAAACATAATTCATAGCTTGCTTGGAAATCACTTTGTAAAACTAGTTGGCATGAGAATATTCTTCTTTAAAACATGCTTTCTATAACACGTTGTAATCAAACATTTAAGCAAATGTTTTAGTCAAAACGTTTTAGCCACTCACCTTGATTACTTAGGAGCTTTTCACTTTAGTAGCTCCCTTTTCTACCTCGGGCTCCTTTTTCACCCCTAGAATCCATATTCAACTTACAGCTTAGATTACTCATAGTTCTAAACTTATTTTGAGACACTTCCTTCTACAAACATATTCTAAACTGTCTCAGGAAGCTTACCCTAAAATATGAGCTTAGAACTTCTCGTGGTTTTGCCAGAATCACAGAATCTTCAAGACTGGCTCAGGCTGATTCGACAGTCTGACCCTTTTGTCTTCTTATCAGTTTCCAGCCCGATCCCTTCAAGCTCTTCTTTAAGCAATCCTACCCTGAAAACTAGACTTTTAGAGCTTTCAGGTGGCTTTGTAATCACTTCAAACGTACGAGTAAATTGGGAGAACTGCTTGTCCCAAGTTGATGCATTCTCCTCAGACCTCACTGTCCAATGCGTCCTCTATGTCTAATGCATGGATTTGGCTCCAACACAAGGTTTGCTCAACTTTCCCACTCTTTTTACGGTATTTCTGAATTTTGAACTAAAAATGAAGTCTCTTGGCTCTATTTATAGGCGTCCAAACCTTCTCCGGAGTTGACACCACCTACTTGGCTGCAATGTTGTGGTCATCACAAGCTAAGTGTCTTCTTCCCACCTTGCCAATGCATGGGCCTCCAATCTGATGCCACCACCTCAAATTCTTAAGGCTTAAGGCTTTCCTCCCAAGAACACACATGGTTTTGATGATGCTATCCTAATGATTTCATCCTTGTATGCGTCCAACTCTTGGTTGCTCAACGCCTAGTCCATAAGCAACGCATAGGCTCTACTCAATGCGTAGCAAGCCAATTCACTATCATGACAATTCAATTTAGCCATCGCAAGGAGTTAACCATCACCAACGCATAGGGTGACCGTCCATCCTCGACATATGGCTCACTCGCACGGCTTGCTTGGCATGGGCGCATGGTGCTGGCCACCAACGCATAGGCGCGCTGCATAGGTTGGTTGCTCAATGCATGGGCGTGCTTGGCCACATGGCTGCGCGCGGTGCCTGGATGCTTGGCTGGGTGCTTAGGTACATGGGCATGCTGCTTCGATGCATGGATGTGCGGCGCTTTCCAAGGCTGCTCGATGCATGGCCTGGCCTACCCATGTGTCTTCTAATGCAACATCACATGCCTTCACCAAAAATCCTCCCAACGCATCAACACCACTCTAACACACAAAATTCTATAGTTAGCCAAATTTTTCTAAATTTTCCCCAAAAGTCAACCTTCCAAATTTCCTCTTTTCTTCTAATTTCCATTCTTTTCTCTACCATTCCACACTAGTTTCCACATTAACCTACTCATCACACTAATCTCAATAGGGAACATACTCAAGTAGAGAAATTAGGATTCGGGGTTCACATCCCCTTTATGAAAATTTCGTCCTCGAAATTTTGCTAAAAGTTCGTCAATTAAACAACTGCAGATACTTGTTTCTAATTTTCTCTTCGGCTTCCCATGTTGCTTCTTCCATATTATAGTTTCGCCATAGCACCTTTACCAATGGAATTGTCTTATTCCTTAAGACCCGTTCTTTTTTGTCAAGAATCTCCACTGGTTCTTCTTCATAAGACAAATTCTCTTTCAACTGTATCGGTTGCTCAGGCAACACATGGGACGGATCTGACACATACTTTCTAAGCATTGCCACATGAAACACATCATGAATATGAGATAATTCTGAAGGTAAATCCAATGGATATGCCAATGGGCCAACTCTTTCTATTATCTCATAAGGTCCAATATATCTCGGACTTAATTTTCCTTTCCTACCGAACCTGAGTATTCTCTTCCACGGAGATAACTTCAGAAATACTTTGTCACCAACTTCAAACTCTAATTCTCTTTTTCGCTTATCAGCGTAACTCTTTTGCCTATCCCGAGTCGCTTTAAGATTATCTCTTAATCTTAACGTTGTCTGATGTCTGTTGTACAAGTTTCAGACCTAGTAATTTCCTTTCACCGACTTCATTCCAGCATATCGGAGTTCTACATAGCCTACCGTATAGTGCCTCATACGGTGCCATTTCGATACTTGAATGATAACTGTTGTTATACGCAAATTCGATTAACGATAGATGTGTATCCCAACTGCCTTTGAATTGCAATATACATGCTCTTAGCATGTCTTCTAGTGTCTAAATTGTCCGCTCAGACTGACCATCCGTCTGTGGATGAAAAGCGGTACTAAAATGTAACTTGGTCCCTATAGCTTTCTGCAAACTAGGCCAAAACTTTGATGTAAATCTAGAGTCTCGGTCTGATATAATTGAAACTGAAGCTCCATACTGACTCACAACTCGATTAACATACAGCTTAGCTAATTGGCCTAGGGTATAAGTAACTTTAACAGGTAAAAACTTAGCTGTTTTTGTCAATCTATCCACAATTACCCATATACCATGATAGCTCGCTGGTGTCTTAGGTAATCCAAATAGGAAATCCATCGTGATATGCTCCCATTTCCATTCTGGTACTGGGAGTGAATTAAGTAATCCTGCTGGCCTTTGTCTTTCTGGTTTAACTTGTTGACATATTAGACACTTGTCAACATACTCCGCTATTTCTCTTTTCATACTAAGACACTAGTATGATCTCTTTAATGTTCTGTACATCTTCGTACTGCCTGGATGCATAACATAGGCCAAACTATGTGCCTCCTCTAGAATAGCTTGTTTATGTGCTAAATCCTTAGGTACGCATATCCTACCATCTTTTAATAGCACCTTATCAGCTCTTAATTGATAGTCCATCCTCAATCCTTTATCTACTTCTTCAGCTAACTTCTGAAGATCAGAATCTTTTAACTGTTCACGTAGAATATCTTCTACGAGCATAGGACGCACTTGAAATGAAGCTAGTAACCCTCCTTTTTGATCGATTGATAATGCTGCCCTAGTATTATACAATTCATGAATCAGTGTACCCTTCATTAAATTAATACTAGCTTTAGCTGATCTGGTTTTTTGACTTAAACCATCAACTACCACATTTTCCTTACCTGGGCGATAATCAATGGTACAGTCATAGTTCTTGATCAACTCGAGCCATCTTCTCTGTCTCAAGTTTAGCTTCTTCTGATCAAAGATATGTTTTAGACTTTTATGATTAGTGAATATATGACACCGCTCACCAAACAGGTAATGTCTCCACCAACTACTGCTAATTCCAAATCATGTGTAGGGTAGTTACATTCATGCTTCTTTAGCTGTTGAGAAACATAAGCTACTACCTTTCCTTCCTGCATCAGCACACATCCTAACCCTTGTCAGGATGCATCACAAAAGACCTCAAACTCTTTAATTGGTGTAGGTAGAGTTAATACTAGTGCTTAAATTAACCTCTATTTCAGTACTTGAAAACTATGCTCGCATTCTTGAGACCACTCAAACTTCGCATCTTTTCTAGTTAGGTTTATCAATGGTAGATCTATCTTAGAAAAACCCTCTACGAATCTCCTATAATAACCTGCTAAACCCAGAAAACTGCGTACTTTAGTTACATTTAGGGGTCGTTCCCAGTCGACAATTGCTTCTATCTTTTGGGAATCAACACTAACTCCGTCAGATGAAACTATATGCCTAAGGAATACGACTTGATTTAACAAAAAAACACACTTACTAAATTTGGCATATAACTTCTTTTCTCTTAGAATCTGTAACACCATCCTCAAATGTTCTTTGTGTTTCTCTGCATTACTAGAATACACTAGTATATTGTCTATGAAAACTGTCACAAACTGATCCAGATAATGATGAAATATTCTATTCATCAAGTCCATAAATACCGCAGGAGCATTTGTCAATCCAAACAGCATTACTAGGAACTTATAATGTCCATATCTAGTTCTGAATGCAGTCTTTGGAACATATATGTCTTTCACCTTCAACTGGTGATAACTTGATCTCAAATCTATCTTAGAGAACACCGTGGCTCCCTTTAACTGGTCAAAGAGATCATCTATACAAGGCAATGGGTATTTATTCTTAATGGTCACCTTATTCAATTCTCTATAGTCTATGCATAATCTAAGAGTACCATCTTTCTTCTTAACAAACAAGACTGGCATTGGGTCTAATGTACCCCTTATCCACAAGTTCCTGTAACTGAACTTTTAGTTCCTTTAGTTCCGTTGGTGCCATCCTATATGGTGCCTGGGATATATAGATGTTGTACCTAGAACTAACTCAATAGTAAATTCTATTTCCCTATCAGGTGGTAAACCTAGTAATTCTTCAGGGAACACATCTAAGAATTCTTGTACCACAGGTTCATCCTCAGGTTTCAGTTTCTTATCTTGTGAAACTGTTACATAGGCTAAATAGGATTCATCCTTTACTTAACAACTTCCTAGCCTTTACTATTGATATTAAATTTCCTAAAAGTACTCTTTTACTTCCTACTAGGGTTATTTCTTTTTCGCCTGGTTTCCTAAACACTAATTTTCTTTTAAAACAATCCATAGTAGCATGGTGTTTACTTAGGAAATCCATAACTAAGATAACATCAAACTCTAATAATTCTAATGGAATCAAGTCAACCCATAAACTCTGATTTTCAAGAATCACTTCACAATTCTTGTAATACTCATGTACAACTAGAGTATCTCCTATAGGCGTAGAGATAAAAAAATCCTCATTCATACGCTCAGGCACTTTACCTATATGTAATGCACATATGCTAGATATAAAGGAGTGCATAGCACCAGGATCAAATAATGCATAAGCGGATTGATTACATAAAGTTATCGTACCAGTTACGACATCTGGAGCCTCTTCTGCTTCCTGGTGTGTCATAGCGTATACTCTACCCTGCTGCTATTGCTGTTGGGTTCGTCCAGTACCATTTTCTGCTTAGCTACACCAGATCCCTCACCTCTAGTTCCGATCGCTCTGGGTTGGTTTACAGTCTGTGTAACTTCTCTTTGCTCACTCTGTGCTCCATGACCTAGTTGAGGGAAATCTCTCTTGAAATTCCCCGCTTGTCCGCACTGGAAGCACACATTCCTATTACCATAACATACTTCTGTATGAGGTCTACAACAGTTTACACAAAGTGGTTTCCTCCCTATACTAGCTACTGACTCGCTAGCATGACCTGATACTGATCTACCACACGGTCCAGTTGCAGTTCTTGACCTCTTTCGACTTGAACTTTGTTAGCTCATGCCTCCAAAGCTCCTTATACCCGATTGTCCAGAGAACGGGGGTCTAAATCTCTTACTTTTTGTTTCTCCAGGCATTCTAAAGTGTCATTCACCTGGCTGGAGTACATCTTCCCTCGCTACACTCTGTTCTACTCGGATAGCGGTCTCAACTAACTGAGTGAAATTCACCTAATTAGATGTAAAGGTAACAAGTGTGCGTATCTTTCTTCTTAGGCCATTCTCAAATCTCCTACACCTCTCCTTTTCCTCCGCGATGATCGGTAGGGCATACTGAGATAACTCAGTAAATCTTTGTTCATACTCAGCAACCGTCATCATTCCCTGAGTTAACCTAAGGAATTCCTCCCTTTTTTCTTCTTTAAAAGAACTAGGGTAGTATTTATCCTCAAATACCCATCTGAACTCAGACCAAGTCATAGTTTCTGAACTACCCCTTCTAGCCTCTATCATTTTTCACCACTTCTCAGCCCCTTTCTGTAGCAAGAATGCCGCTAACTCGACCTTACGGTCCTCAAGGCATCTCATAACCTTAAAACATTTCTCAATCAAATCCAACTAGATCTTAGCATTTACTGGATCTGTGGCTCCATTGAACGTCGTGGCTCCTAAAGCTTTCAGCCTCTTGACGCCGAATTTCTCTTCTAGATCGTTCTGAATCGATCCTACACTCGCCGCCAATCTTTGAGTGATTCTATCGAATACTCAATCCTTCACCTGGGGTTCTACACCTACCCTTGGTGTACTGGACTTGTTTGTAGAAGTTTCCTCCTGCTCTACTGAGTCTCTAACTCATTTCCCCTTCAGATCTGGGTCCCATCTAACTCCAGGACCTCCGCTTGTAGGGTCAACATTCCTCTTTTCAGTCTGCTTGCTCCTCTTGCCACTTCTTCTCAGCATCTTTGCCTAATTATTGAGTACACATGTTAGAGACTTATCTATGGGACTTAATCTATGCATGAACTCTCTCTTTCACCCAAAATCTTATGTTTTAATAATAAGCTAGCTTAATCCTTTCCCAAGTTTACGTATACCTTTGCTCTGATACCAAGCTGTCACACTCCGCTCCAGACCACCCTCTTAGCCTAGAGAAGGACGTGACTACAACAGTTATCAACCCTTTAGCTGACACTTACTGCCTAATAACTCTACGGAATAACTCTGATACCAAGATATAATTTATATATAGCGAAATGTCTTTAGGCCCACAATTTATTAATTTAGAAACATAACATATTTAGAGTCATTACAACACTGGATTTACAAGTCCCAAAACCCACAAACCCTAGTCCCTATATGACCAATAGTAACATGTGTACAATATTAACAGTAACCACCTAAATAGACGGGTTACAAAACTCTTTATCCTTTAGTGGTAGAGAAGTTGCAGCGCTATCTTCAGAGGATTGGACCGTTACTTGGGGGGGGGGGGGAAACATTTGGTTGCTCGACGCATGGGCGTGCTTGGCCACATGGCTGCACACGGCGCTTGGATGCTTAGGCGCATGGGCATGCTGCTTCGACGCATGGGCGTACGACGCTTGCTGAGGCTGCTCGATGCATGGCTTGGCCTACCCAGTGCCTTCCAACGCATCATCGCATGCCTTCACCAACAATCCTCCCAGCGCATCAACACCACTCTAACACACAAAATTCTATACTTAGCCAATTTTTCCAAATTTTCCCCAAAAGTCAACCTTCCAAATTTCCTCTTTTCTTCTAATTTCCATTCTTTTCTCTATCATTCCACACTAGTTTCCAAATTAATCTACTTATCACACTAATCTCAATAGGGAACATACTCAAGTAGAGAAATTAGGATTCGGGTTCACAAACAATGTGACGCCACACCTCTCATGGCTCGAGAGAAGTTTAGTCATAGTTGTATTGTATATGATACAATATTAAAAACTATAGACTATATGTTATATTTGATATAACATATAATTTAATATATATAATATGATAAGTTAGTTATCCTATTTATATTTCTATATATTAAATGTCATTTTTTTTATTTTAAATAAAAATGCGAACTCCCTCCCTCTCTTTTCTCTCCACCCATGTAAGTGGGTGGTCGCTGCATTTTTGTCTTTTAGAGAAGAGAGGAGAGAGTCTCCTTCTTCTGGGTTATACACACTGTGAGAAAGACAAAAAGAGTTCTGTGAGTTTTGGGGTTGTTGGTGAACGATCTACAAACTTTCTCCTCTCCACTCGTCTAATTTTCCTCATTACAAAATAGTCAGAGCCCAGCACTCTTGGGTTCTCTGCCTAAGAATATGGAGGAAGCCTTCGTGGTAATGTTCGGATCTTAATCGAGGGATACTTGAAGAAAGTCTTCAAAGGTAAGGGTTTCTGAAACCTATTTTTTCTTTTGTTAAACAATGTTGTAATTTATGTAAATGCATATCTTGTTCTTAATTTACTGTAAAACTTACATTCAATGAAAAATGGGAATTTGGACGATCTTTCTTCCGCTCAAGGTTCTCTCCTATCAGAGTTCCTTCAATTGGTATCAGAGCTAGGTTTTTGGATTACTGATCCCAAATTCCATTTTTTTTATTGAATCATTTTTACAGTGTTGGTGGGTTTTTACTTACTCTGCATTTTGTTTAAAGTTCATGCGATGAATGGTTTTAATATGAATGTGGTTTTGTTGATGGATATTTCAGGATAGGATATTTTTAAGGCTTTATTTCGTTTACAAAATCAGTTTGTAAGGACCCCTATTTTGGTCTTATTTGTTTATGATCGAGTCTGTAATTTAAAGTTTTGAGTCGCTCGTGCTGTTCCTGTTAGTTTCGGAGGAATAAAAGCAATGCTACAATGATGACGAAAGCTTTTTCTACAAGATCGTGTAGCTTTTAGTACAAGATCGTGCAACTTTTACTGCCAATGTTTCCTATGCGATCGTTGCAAAGAGTTATATGGTGGTTGGTCCGCTTTGAGCGGTCAAGGCCCGGTTCATTTGTTTCGAACCGGATGACTTTTATTAATGTAATAGTTAGCCTTTTTATTGTTTTATTAGTGTCCTATCCTGGTCCATCAAATTTTAGTTTTAAATATACATGTGATGTATGTTTTATTAATTTATATATCATATTGTATGTCATATAGATTTAAAATCCCACCATTGGTTATGCATTTATATTCATGCATCATTTTATATTATAGGTGTTATAATATATGTATATGCATGATTTAAATTATTTAGCATGCTCATACATCATATAGTAAATGTTATAGTATATGTATGCATGTATTATAGCACATCCATGCATCATTTATACTATAATTGTTATAATATATGGTTGAATGAGTGTATGGATGTATGTTATATTATGATTTTTTACCTTGTTATATAATTGTTATATATATGTTAGTAATGAATTGAGATTGCATGAAGTATGACACTACCTTAGGTTAAATTATAAATGTTATGATTAACGTATGTCAAGCATGCAATGAATGTTTTAATTGTTTCATTTTTTTTATAATTGTTATAACTAAATGAAATTTAAATTATAAATGTTATGATTAACTAAAGTATGTCAAGCATGCAATGAATGTTTTAATTATTTCATTTTTTTTTATAATTGTTATAACTAAATGAAATTAGAATTAAAATCAATAATAAAGAGTTGCATGCAAACCTTAGATTAAAATCATTTTTTTTTTAAAAAAATGTTTTAAAATATGATTGAGATAGACCTAAGATCACATTTCTAATGAGATTAAAAATCTTAATTTAATATTTTAATCAGTTTAATAGGATTAAATTGATTCTGAATAAAAGATTAAATATGTAACAAATGTATCTATAAGGGACCTTTTGGCTAAGGCGGGTTCTAGCTAGGCTGGATACTTAAGTTGATGGAAACGTCGCACCCCTACCTGGGAACCTACCTGGAAAGGTGAATTAGATAGATTTGTTACATGCATGCAAGTTTGATCAAAGTCTATTAAAGAGTTTATTGAGACTTCAATAAAAATTGTTTAATTATCAAAGATAAACGTTGTTTTTGAGCAAATTAAACAAACATATAGATAAAATCAGTAGCTGGATTTTTCCTAAGTTAATTAACCCTAGGCAAAACACCCAGTGGGAGGAAAATTGGGTATATGATACTTTAAGTTTTCTTCCTGTAAGTTTACACTGTGAAATGACACTTGGCCTCGAGGCACTGTGGGTGTCCCCCTACGGGTGGCATTTGGGTAGGTCAATAACAAGGTGAATGGAGAGAGTGTTTATAGTAAGTGGGAGAGGGATGTGTGACAGCACATCCTTTGGTCTCTCACAATAGATTAAATAAAGTTTCATGCATCGCCTTGTGGCATCGTAGATGTCCTCCTAAAGGATGGCAGTATTGCATGATGCTTTATTCAATCTCCAGAAATAGATAGGGTTGCTTTAGTTTCATGTCCCAATCGGTTTTCCCCTAAGGTTGACTCATTGGGGTGGAATTCTAGAACCTAAAATGAGGGGTTACACTTACAAGAATTGTTAAGAATGTTAACAGATTCTAGATCGAAAAATGATGACTGTTAGTTATAATGACAAGGTGTTGTTTCTGTCTAATGGTTGGGAATGTCTCATTTCAGTGAAGGGATACTTGATCACCCTACGGTGACTGTTGTCCTACCTCACTAAAACATCATTGCAAAATAGATGTAACTTAGGGTACACTAGACTATTTTGCTAAAAATCTGATTGGTTGTCATAAGTGGTTTAATGCAAAGTAAACTAATTGTAAATAGTTTGTTCATTTTCAACAATTATTTTATTATGGCTACCGCTACATTAAATTTGCTTGACGCAGATAAATTAATGGGTGAAAATTACGCTAGGTTGAAAAACACAATCAACACAATACTGATCACCGATGATTTTCGTTTTGTCCTGATGGAGGATTGTCCTCCCGTTCCAGCTCTCAATGCTCCTTGAAATCTTTGGGAAGCATACAAGCATTGGACACAAGAAAACGATAAGGCCCGAGCATATATCTTGGCAAGTCTTAACAAAGTCTTGGCCAAGAAGCATGAGCCCATGCTCACAACTCGTGAGATCATGGAGTCCCTGAGGGGAATGTTCGGACAACTGTTTGCACAGCTCAGACATGATGCTCTGAACCACATCTCAATGCCCGTATGCAAGAAGGGGCATCTGTTCGAGAACATGTTCTTAATATGATGGTCCACTTCAATGTGGCAGAGATGAATGGGTTGAGCATCTATGAAGCTAGTCAGGTTAGCTTCATTTTGGAATCTTTACTTGAAAGTTTCCTACATTTCTGTATCAATGCTGTTTTGAATAGGATTGACTACAACCTGACCACTCTTCTTAATGAGCTATTGTAATACCCTAACCCTAATTTGGAAGGCATGAGGAAATAGGATATAAAAAAAAATTATAATAAAATTATGAGGAATTTAGACGCGGGAAAACCAAGATAAATGAATTAAGTATGGAATAACGCAATGGTTTAAGAATTGTCTACGTGTTGTGAAGGGCATGCGGTGATGGAAGCGTTGGACCAAACAACTGTCCTACGTGTGATGCTAAGCGAGAGTGAAGAGAAAATGGGAGAGAGCGACACCAGCGAGATTAGAGAGAACGACAGCAGCGAGATTGGAGAGAGTGACACCAGCGAGAGTGGAGGCAGCGAGAGAATGGGAGAGAGCGAGATTAATTTAAGCGAGAGAATGAGAGAGAGCGAGATTGGTTTGAGCGAGAGAATGGGAGAGAGCAAAATTGGTTTGAGGGAGAAAATGGGAGAGAGCGAGATTGGAGAAGAGCAAGAGTTTAAGCAAGAAAGTAGGAGAGAGCGAGAGTGGAGAGAGCGAGATCTGCCAGCGAGAAAGTGGGAGAGAGCGAGATTGAATAGACGGACACATTTTAAAGGGGCTAGACGTGTTCATTAATAATTTGGGTAATTAATTTGAAAATTAAGCGGTTGATATGAAAAAGGGAGATTTCATGCAGGAAGACTTAAGAAAGTAGTGTACGGCTAAGATTGCGCAAATTAAGGTAATTTTTGTTGGCAAACTCAGAATTAGACAACGCAAAGCTCGGTTAGCTCAAGTTAGCGTGGGTAGCTTAAGAAGAAGCCATTTGTATGGTGAGTTGTCACACAGAAAGGAGCTGGGAACAGCTATAAATAGGAGGCTTCAGCTGAAAGTTAAAGTCATTCCAAAACATATTCCAGTAGTTAAAATCCTATAGAGAGAGTGAGTTTTTAGTGAATAAGTTGCCATTGGTTTGGAAGGAAGGAAATTCGAAGGAGGTGCTGCTCAAATTCTAATTTCGTCTGAGTAGAGAAGATATTTACGAGTAAATTGCATTAGGAGGATTTGCTGACGGTGAGTGGTTACTATGTGCTGTTTTGATTTATGTATATATATGTATATATGAGCCTTGTATGTAGAGGGTAATGTCAAATGTGCATGAGTAGGGATGCATGATTTCTGTTGTGATTGCCATGATATTGCATGTTATATTGTGATGAAAACTAGAATTATACCCGGGGATATGGTTAGTATGCTTGAAAAGGGTACTTGGCAGGGAAATATGGTCGGCTTCGATTGGCGGGAAATGATAGCCGGTGACGACTGGCAAGAAAATATGGCCAAGTTACCTAAGCATAACTAGCGGGAAAAAATGGTTGATGTGCATATTGGCGGGAAAATGGGGTATAGGGAAAGTTTCCATAAAATTGTTGGTGTTGTTGTGTTGACAGTAGTTGACCGTTAACAGGAAATGATTCAGTGGATTGGCTGAGGAAATGAATTTGAAATGGTATTAATGTGTTGTTGATTGCATGCTATTTTCCCCAAAAGTTTATTTTTGATAAGCCAAGGTTTCGTTTATAAGAAAATATACCACTCACTGGGCTTATTAACTCATGTTTTTTCAAATGTTTTCTTATATCCCCCCCCCCCCTCCACCCCTAGGTAGCAAAGCGGAGCGTTCAAAGAGGAGTCCACCACCCACCACCACCATTTCAGGATTTGGTAAACTCTCGGGGCACAGCTCAGACCATGTAATAAAGAATAGAGAGAAAATCTACTTATGTGTATAGAGAGATAAAGGGGAATACTGTAAACTTATTAAAATTTGTAATAAATATGGGGGGAAATATTGAACATGAGTATTGTCTTAGGATGCTATTAGTTACCCTCACGCTCCCTTCCCGGTCTTGGGGACTAAAGCTTAGGGGGGTGTGACAACTTGGTATCAGAGCAAAGGTTTACGTAAAACCTGGGGAAGGATTGAAAATGAAAGGTGAGTCTAGCCTAAGCATAAATGGGATCTAGGAAAATAAGACAAAAATATAATAAAGGGGATAAGTTTAGAGCCACAACGGTCTCAGGAAAAGGCTTACCTAAGGTAGGAAAAGCCAAGTAATAAAAGTTAGGATAGGTCAACACTTGGGTATGATAAACTATATTAGGAAAACCTGACATAAAATTGAAAAGAGGTTACGGGGAAAAAAGAAATAATAGATGGAAATAGGAGATCCTGAAAAAAAAAATGGAGAAGTGGAAAATGACTAGTAAGTAGTAACCTGAAAAATGTCTACTGTAGGAAATGGATCTGAGCGGAAGAAATTGGTGGGGGAACGACTCCAAAACGCAAGATGGGACCCGCGATGCTAACCCAGGGGATAACCCTGAAAACTCTGAGGATAGGATAAATAATAACAGTATTACCTTAAACAATACAAATCTCGTGGTATCCCGATCTGACATGGGTTGTCCATGCTGTGGAAAGAAACATGGGGGAGTATGTTTGAGGGGAACCAGATATTGCTACGGTTGTGGCAAGATAGGCTACATTCGTAAAATTGTTACACTTTCCAAAGGAGATCGCGAGAAGCGAGATACTGATGGGAGCTAACTGGCGGGTCAAGTTCGGGGAGTAGTCATGTACTGCCTGAACTAACAACAGATCAGGAATGGGCCCGTGCAGGGAAGCAAGATATTCCGCGGAGGATCGTGATAGAATTTGAGGAACAAACCCCCTACAACTTGCAGGAAGAAGGAAAATTACCAATTATGCATTTTCTGCAAGCAGCTGAGGCATGTTCAGGAAAAGTGTATGTGGAGAAATGAAAGAATCCAACAAACCTATGACAACCTAGGATTATCTAGAAATCCATAGACCACTGGAGGAAATTTACCGCTGTAAATAGTATGTAAATACAACCACTGTTTATAAATAAAATTGTATGTTAGTAACATGTATTTAATCTAATATAGGAATGATTGTAGACAAAATGATGAGAAGTGGGAAACGTAAAACAGGGCAACCTTCCGGAAACAAGAGTGAAAGTGCCTGAAGCCATCCAAAGGAAAAATCTAGAGAGGAGGAACAAGTGGAAAAATTCACCCAAACACTTCAAGCAAGCTTAGAAAATATACAACCTGATCCCGAAAAGAAATATGGGATAAAATGGTTAAAAGCTTTGGGAGTCACAAATTTTGAAGGAACCAAAGACCCTGCAGACGTAGAAGCTTGGATGAACCAACTAGAAAAATGTTTTCAGGTGATGAGATGCCCTGAAAACCGTAAGGTAAGTCTTGCCACATTCTTACTGCAAAAACAGGCAGAAGATTGGTGGAAGCTACTAAAGAATAGGAGAGGAAATCAAGAGAAATATGTTGGGAGGAGTTTTGAAGAGTATTTTTCGAAAAATTTTATCCCCGATCATACAGGGATATGAAGCAAGATGAATTCCTACAGCTCATGCAAGGAAGCATGACTATAATAGAGTATGAACTAAAGTATACGAAATTATCTAAGTATGCTTTAAACATAGTAGTGGATGAAAAGGAACGCTGTTGAAGGTTTGAAACAAGATCGAAACAAGAAATTTGAATTCCTGTTACAGCAACTGCAGAATGGGGAAAGTTTTCGAAACTAATAGATGCTGCAATGCGAGTAGAAAGAAGTTTAACGGTGGAAGAAGTAGGACTGGAAAAAGAATCCTTAATGAGTCGGTGGCGGAAGGAAGAATAAAAAAATTTGCCCCCAGGGTGGAAAACAAAAGTATATGGAAAAAGAAAGGAATTGTAGGTATGAGAGCGAACTCCGAACAAGAAAAGTTGATAAAGGAGTCGATGGCAAGTGTAAACTAGAAACCTAGATGCACAATTTGTAACTGGTATCATTGGGGAAGATGTTGAGAGCAAACCTAAGGACGAACACGTACATGTTATAATTATAACAAACCAGGGCACTTTAAACAAGAATGTCCCAAGTTGATGAATTTGGAAGCCGAAAATACACAACAAAGAAACAACTAGGGAATGAAGCCAACAACTATAAGGGAAGGAGGCAGTGTTGGAGGAAGAAGAGATGAAATGGGGAAAAAGACGATTGGACAAATATACGGAATAACACAGACCAGGGAAGAAAATATGCCTGATGCTGAGAAAGGGAAAAAGAAAATCTTAGAGGATTAGAATAAAAGCTAGGTATGTAATTGTACTCGTTCAATCAATAAAATGTGGGTATAAAATATTGTCGGTCCAAATTTTGAGGACGAAATTTTATTTAAGGGGGTGGTAAATGTAATACCCTAACCCTAATTTGGAAGGCATGAGAAAATAGGATATAAAAAAAATATAATAAAATTATGAGGAATTTATATGCGAGAAAAACAAGATAAATGAATTAAGTATGGAATAACACAATGGTTTAAGTATTGTCTACGTGTTACGAAGGGCATGCGGTGATGGAAGTGTTGGACCAAACAACTGTCCTACACGTGATGCCAAGCGAGAGTGAAGAGAAAATGGGAGAAAGCGACACCAGCGAGAGTGGAGGCAGCGAGAGAATGGGAGAGAGCGAGATTAATTTGAGCGAGAGAATGGGAAAGAGCGAGATTGGTTTGAGCGAGAGAATGGGAGAGAGCAAGATTGGTTTGAGCGAGAAAATGGGAGAGAGCGAGATTGGAGAAGAGTGAGAGTTTGAGTGAGAAAGTAGAAGAGAGCGAGAGTGGAGAGAGCGAGATCTGCCAGCGAGAAAGTGGGAGAGGGCGAGAGCCACGAGAGCGAAGCCAGCAAGAAAGTGGGAGAGAGCGAGAGCCATAAGAGCAGAACCAGCGAGAAAGTCGGAGAGAGCGAGAGCCACGAGAATAGAGAGAGCGAGATTGAACAGATGGATGCATTTTAAAGGGGCTAGACATGTTCATTAATAATTTGGATAATTAATTCGAAAATTAAGCGGTTGATGTGGCAAAGGGAGATTTCATGCAGAAAGACTTAAGAAAGTAGTGTACGGCTAAGATTACATGCAAATTAAGGTAATTTTGGTTAGAAAACTAAGAATTAGACAACTCAAAGCTCGGTTTGCCCGAGTTAGCGTGGGTAGCTTAAGGAGAAGCCATTTGTATGATTAGTTGTCGCATAGAAAGGAGTTGGGAACAACTATAAATAGAAGGCTCCGACTGAAAGTTAAAGTCATTCCAAAACATATTCCAGTAATAAAACTCCTATAGAGAGAGTGAGTTTTTAGTGAATAGGCTGCCGTTAGTCTGAAAGGAAGGAAATTCAGCTGCTCAAATTCCAATTTGGTCTGAGTAGGGAAGATATTTACGAGTAAATTGCATTAGGAGGATTTGCTGACGATGAGTGGTTACTATGTGTTGTTTTGATTTATGTATGTATATGTATATATGAGCCTTGTACGTAGAGGGTAATGTCAAATGTGCATGAGTAGGGATGCATGATTTCTGTTGTGATTGCCGTGATATTGCATGTTATATTGTGATGGAAACTAGAATTATACCCGGGGATATGGTTAGTATGCTTGAAAAGGGTACTTGGCGGCGAAATATGGTCGGCTTCGATTGGCGGGAAATGATAGCCGGTGACGACTGGCAGGAAAATATGGCCAAGTTACCTAAGCATATCTAGCGGGAAAAAAATGGTCGATGTGCACATTGGCGGGAAAATGGGGTATAGGGAAAGTTTCCATAAAATTGTTGTTGTGTTGTTGTGTTGACAGTAGTTGACCGTTAACAGGAAATGATTCAGTGGCTTGGCTGAGGAAATGAATTTGAAATGGTATTAATGTGTTGTTGATTGCATGCTATTTTCCCCAAAAGTTTATTTTTGATAAGCCAAGGTTTCGTTTATAAGAAAATATACCACTCACTGGGCTTATTAACTCATGTTTTTTCAAATGTTTTCTTATATCCCCCCCCCCCCCCCCCCTAGGTAGCAAAGCGGAGCGTTCAAAGAGGAGTCCACCACCCACCACCACCATTTCAGGATTTGGTAAACTCTCAGGGCACAGCTCAGACCATGTAACAAAGTATAGAGAGAAAATCTACTTATGTGTATAGAGGGATAGAGGGAATAATGTTAACTTATTAAAATTTGTAATAAATATGAGGGGAAATATTGAACATGAGTATTGTTTTAGGATGCTATTAGTTACCCTCACGCTCCCTTCCTCGTCTTGCGGACTAAGGCTTGGGAGGGGGTGTGATAGCTATAGAACTTTCAATCGTTGATGAGAGTTAAGGAACAGAAGGGTGAAGCAAATGTTGCTTCATCTTCTAAGAATGGTGCAACATTTATACAATATCAACTTTCCTTTTAATAAAGTGTTTATTTCTAAGAATGATGTTGATGTTTGTTCTACAAAACTGGAAAATAATCTTTATTAGCTAAGATCGTGAGAAACTAACGCTCTCCATAACACATAAATGTTTAAGATTGCAGTAACTCAACATAAAAGACTTAAAATTTGTCCTAAAGAAAATGCCCAACTTTGGCACCTAAGACTAGGACACATCAATCTCAATAGGATTAAGAGGTTGGTGAAAAATGGAATTCTAAGCGAGTTAGAAGAACATTCTTTACCTGTGTATGAGTCATGCCTTGAAGGCAAGATGACTAAGACCTTTTACTGGAATGGGTCACAGAGCCAAAGAACCTTTAGAGCTAGTACATTCAGACCTCTGTGGTCTGATGAATGTAAAAGCTAGGGGAGGTTATGAATACTTCATCACCTTTACTGATTATTATTCAAGATATGAGTACGTTTATTTAATGCAACATAAGTCTAAATCTTTTGAATAGTTCAAAGAATTCAAGGCTGAAGTTGAAAATACATTAAACAGAACGATTAAAATATTTCGATTTGATTGAAGTGGAGAGTTTATGGATTTAACATTTCTAAATTATTTAATAGAACATGGAATAGTATCCCAACTCTCAGCACCTAGTACACCTCAGCAAAATGGTGTATCAAAAAGGAGAAATCAAACTCTGTTGAACATGGTTCGGTTTATGATGAGTTACGCTTCCTTTCTTGACTTGGGGTTATGCAATAGAGACTGCAGCGTACATCTTGAACTGTGTTCCATCCAAGAGTGTTGCTAGAACATCTTTAGAGTTATGGAATGGTCATAAAGCTAGTTTACATCAGTTCAAAATCTGGGGTTGTCCAGCACATTTTCTTGAGGCTAATCCTAAGAAATTGAAACCCCATTCAAGATTGTGCCTTTTTGTAGGCTACCCCAAAGGAAAGAGAGGTGGTTACTTCTTTGATCCTAAAGAAAACAAAGTGTTTGTATCGATAAATGCTACTTCTCTTGAAGAATAGCACATAAGGGAGCATAGAGCCAGAAGTAAGATTGTGTTGAATGAAATTTCCAAAGAAATTACTGAATCTTCAACAAGAGTTGTTGAAGAACCTAGTACCTCAACAAGAGTTGTTGAAGTAGGATCATCTAGTAGGTCAAATCCACCTCAAGTTTTGAGGGAACCTCGATGTAGTGGGAGGGTTGTGAACCACCTATTTGATATATGGGTTTAACAGAAAAGTTGCCTATGGTAACTAATGGTGAAGATGAGGATCCATTGTATTACAAGAAGGCAATAGAGGATATTGACAAAGATGAATGGATCAAAGCGATGAATCTCGAAATGGAGTCTATGTACTTCAATTCCATATGGGATCTTATAGATCAACCTGATGGGATTAAACCTATAGGTTGTAATGGATATACAAGAGGAAACAGGGTGTTGATGGGAAAGTGCAAACCTTCAAGGCTAGATTAGTGGCAAAGGGTTATACCCAGATGGAGGGAGTTTACTATGAGACTTTCTCACCTGTTGCCATGCTTAAATCTACCAGATCCTCTTGTCCATTGTCTCATATTATGACTATAAGATTTGGCAGATGGACGTCAAGACTACTTTTCTGAATGCCAATCTTGAGGAGACCATTTACATGGAGTAGCCCGAGGGATTCATAACCCAAGTTCAAGAGCAATAGGTTTGCAAGCTTAATCAATCCATTTATGGACTGAAGCAAGCTTCTTGATATTGTAACATAAGGTTTGATACTGCGATCAAATCTTATTGCTTTGATTAAAACGTTGATGAGCCTTGTGTATACAAGAAGATCATCAACAGTTCAGTAGTTTTTCTGGTGTTATATGTAGATGATATTACTTACTAAAAATAAGAACTGGTTAGCGACCTAATTCCAAATGAAAGATTTGGGAGAGGCTAGTTTGTTCTGGGTATTCAGATCTTTAGAGATCGAAAGAACAAAATGCTAGCTCTATCTCAAGCATCGTATATTGACAAGATGCTTGTCAAATATTCGATGCAGAACTCCAACAGGGCCTTATTGCCTTTCAAGCATGGAGTTACATTGTCTAAAGAACAGTGTCCTAAGACACCTCAAGAGGTTAAGGAGATGAGACGGATCCCCTATGCATCGGCTGTGGGCAGCTTAATGTATGCGATGTTATGTACTAGACCTGACATCTGCTATGAAGTGGGGATAGTCAGTAGATATCAAATTAATCCAAGATTAGATCACTGGACCGCCGTTAAAAACATCCTCAAGTATCTATAGATAACCAGGGACTACATGCTCATATATGGTTTTAAAGATTTGATCTTTATGGGATACTCAGACTCTGATTTTTAGATTGATAAGAATTCTAGGAAATCTACATCAGGATTAGTGTTCACTCTTAACGAAGGGGCAGTAGTATGGAGAAGCACCAAGCAAGGGTGCATTGGTGACTCCACTATGGAAGCTAAGCATTTAGCGGCTTATAAAGCTTCTAAGGAAGTTGTTTGGCTCAGAAAATTCTTGACTGATCTGGAAGTTATTCCAGACATGTCAAAGTCCATCACACTTTATCATGATAATAGTGGTGTTGTGGCTAATTCCTAAGAGCCTAGGAGTCACAAGCATAGGAAGCATATAGAATGGAAGTATCATCTCATCCGAGAGATTGTGCATCGAGGGGACGTGATTGCCATGCAGATAGCTTTGAAGCACAATGTTGCTCATCCGTTTACAAAGGCCCTCATGTCTAAGGTGTTTGAGGGTCATCTGCAGAGTATGTGTCTATGGGACAGGCCACGTCTAGACTAGGGTAAATGAGAGATTTGTACTGGGCATGTGTTTACCCTAGTTTATTATTTTTGTACTTTGTATTTTGACTATATTGTACACCCCACTAGATTTAGGTCAAGTAGGAGATTGTTGCGGTTGATGCCCTAAATCTCGTAGGGTCCTATAGTTTGTAAATATATTGAACAAACTCATTGTTTATTTAATAAAATATATGATATTTTTATTCAAACTCATTGTCTATTTAATAAAATATATGATATTTTATTTGCATTATCCACAATCTAATAAACTAACATCCAAGGTTATCTAGTAACTTAAACATGTATGCAGAGCCATACGGATGGATCATGTTTAAGTGATAACCTAAATGGTCCATAGTAGATGGCTAAGACTGGGTACTTCATCCTGGTGACACTACGAGTATGGCCCGCTTTGTAGGTGTGACAATTGTTGTAAAGTGTTACAAATGATATGATCCTAATCATTCATGTATAGATATGTGAGCGGGGATATTTTATACAAAGGAGTTTGTATAAGAGCGTACCACGGAATGTTTAGTCTCATTATATAACATCGTTCAACATATTGACTTACATTTCACCAGGATGACCATAGGTAACATGATTTGAATCATGAGTGAGTTGTGAACTCTTGCCTATGAGAGCGTGTAATGCGTGATTTGTATGTATGATATTCAATGCTCATGATGATGCAATACTACTACTATTTATGCGTTAATTAGAGATGCTCAAGTATTATGCCTTGCGTTGTCACAAGTTTCCTTACGATGGAACCAAGTGTAATTCCACCGCAAGTTTCTTGGTGTGATCCGAGGTCGAACACGGGAAAGTGGTGCCAGTTATTGTGGTATGTTCATGGTATATGCGACCGGGTTTTTTAATTCTTGATAAAAGTGTGTACAGTATGTAAATTACAGTAAAATAAAGGAAAGCGGTAAAAATGCGATAAAACATAAAAATACAATAAACCTAAGCTAGATGTTACAAGATACAGGCTTTATATGCAAGATACTAAGATTAAGGTTGGCTGGGAATCTCTCCTCAATATCTTTTTCTGTCCCTTGAACCTCGCCGTTTTCTAATCTTGACAAATGATTTGCGACTTGGTTCTCGGTGCCCTCACTATCTATAATTTCCAGGTCAAACTCTTGCAAGAGCAACATCAACCGTATCATTCTTGGTTTTGCATCCTTCTTCGTCATTAGATACTTAATCACAGAGTGACTTGTATACACCACCACATTTGTTCTGATCAGGTATTGTTGAAACTTCTCCAGTGCAAATACCACTGCAAGCATTTCTTTCTCTATGGTCGTATAGTTCTCCTATGCATTGTTTAGAGTTTTACTTGCATAATAAATGGGATGCGAAACCTTTTCCCAGCGTTGACTCAAAACTGCGCCCACAGCATATCCACTAGCGTCACACATTAACGCAATGGGTTGAGTCCAATCTGGGGCAACCAAAATTGGAGCGGAGATAAGTGCATCTTTTAATGTGTTAAATGCTTTAGTGCAGGCAGCATCAAACTTATACTCGTGGTCAACTTCGAGAAGTGCACTAAGGGGTCTTGCGATCTGAGAGAAATTGTGAATAAATCTTCTATAAAATCCCGCATGACCCAAAAAGCTCCTTAGTGTCTTTACATTCACTGGTAAGGGTAATTTGGAAATTACGCCGATTTTTGCTTGATCAACTTCCAATCCTGCCTTGGAGATTTTGTGGCCCAGAACTATTCCTTCCTCTACCATGAAGTGGCATTTTTCCCAATTCAGCACAAGATTTGTTTCTACGCATCTCTTCAAGACTTTTTCAAGGTTGGTCAACCAGGAGTCATAGTTCTACCGAAAACTGAGAAATCATCCATGAAAACTTCGACTGACTCCTCCAAGTAATCCGAAAATATTTCCATCATGCATTGTTGAAAAGTTTCTGGTGCATTATAGAGTCCAAATGGCATACGTCGGAATGCAAACGTACCAAATGGGCACATGAAGGTTGTCTTGTCCTAATCCTCCGACGCAATTACTATTTGGTTATACCCTGAATAGCCATCAAGAAAGCAGAAAAATTCATTCCCCACAAGTCTGTCCAACATTTGGTCAATGAACGGGAGTGGAAAGTGGTCCTTTTTAGTGGCCAAATTTTTCTTGCGATAGTCTATGCAGATTCTCCATCCCGTAGTTGTCCTTATGGGAACCAATTCATTCTTGTCATTGGTGATGATTGTCATCCCCCCTTTCTTTGGAACACAATGCACTGGGCTTACCTAGCTGCTATTGGATATTGGGTAGATGACACCGGCATCCAGCCACTTCACTATTTCTTTCTTTACAACCTCCTTCATGGCAGGGTTTAAGCGACACTGCCTTTCAACTGATCCATTCTTTCCTTCCTCCAGACGAATTTTGTGCATGCAATACGAGGGGCTGATTCCTCGAATATCTGCCAAGGTTCATCCTAAGTCTTTTGCATTGTTTCTCAGGATTCTTATGAGAGCATTTTCTTTCTCTTTACTTAGTGATTCAGAGATGATAACAGGTAACGTGTCATTACTTCCTAAGTAAGCATACTTTAAATGTACTGGCAATGGCTTTAACTCTAACATAGGAGGCTCTTCTAATGATGGCTTAATACACTGCGAGTCTGTTCAGATAACTTGAGTGGTTCGAAATTAGATTCAGCATGAATAGTGGCGCAATCTTCCTCTACTAATCCGCCGTCTTCAAAATCTTTCTCCTCCATTTCTTTCAGGGGTTCGTGCAGTTGTTCTCCTTGCAGTTCCTCGATGTATTGACAGTTTTCTATATCTCCTGGATATTTCAACGCATTGAGTACGTTGAACTTTACCTCTTGATCATCAACCCGGATGGTCAATTCTCCCTTCTGTACATCGATCAATGCTCGCCCTGTGGCAAGAAATGGGCATCCCAAGATGATAGGGATTTCTCTATCTGCCTCATAGTCTAATATAACAAAATCTGCGGGGAAGATAAACTTGTCTACTTGCACGAGAACATCCTCTATCTTGCCCTCTGGAAGCTTTATTTATCTATTGACTAACTGTAATGTAATCGTGGTTGGTCTGGCTTCATCGATGTCTAGCTTCTTAAAGATTGACAAGGGCATCAAATTTATGCTCGCCCCTAAATTGTACAATATGTTCCCAACCATCTTCCCTCCTATGGTGCAGGGTAATGTAAAAGTCCCAGGATCCTTCATTTTAGCAGGGAGATTATTTTGTATCAAAGTGCTACACTCGTATGTTAGTGCAACTGTTTCATTTTCTCCAATCTTTCTCTTGTTGGCTAGAATGTCCTTGAGGAATTTCACATAGCTCGACATCTGCTCTAATGCTTCTATTAAGGGAATATTAATATGCAGCTGTCGAAGAACGTCCAGGAACCTCTGAAATTGCTTACTATCGTCTTTCTTTTTCAGCCTAGACGGGAAAGGTGGAGGATCCCGACGTGTTTCCTGCTCACTTTACTGCTTAGTGAGGTCTTGTGCTTGCTGTGCGTTGTTAGTTGGAGGTTGCGTTGATTGAGAATTTAAGTCTTGAGAAGCTTCATCTTTTGTAAATAATCTTGTTTCTGAATTGGGGTTGCTTTCGTTATTTTGTACTTGGTCATCATCAATAGTTAACTCAGGTGGTACTGATGCCACATTTGGTACCTTCGGCGCAATTGGGGCTGTTGTTTATCCGCTCCGTAATGTCACAGCATGACATTGTTCTTTACCTTTTGGCCCCAATATTCCTGAACTTCCTTGTGATGTACCAGGCGTTTTCTTCTTTAATTCTCTTGCAATTTGATCTATTTGGTCTTCTAATTCGTTGAGAGAGTCAGCTTGCGACTGTCTCATTGCCTCGCTCTGTTCAATGAAATGCTTCAGTGACGTTTCCAAAGAAAAGGTACTGCAAGAGGTATTATATGCAAACAGTTGGTCGCATGGCTATGTACCCTGAAAATCACTTGGACTATAGTCTGGGGTAGTGAAGATCATAGGGTTGCCTCGATCCTTTTGATAACTAAATTGATAGAAACTATGGTCTTCGTGACAGAGATTCTCATCCCAACCGAAAATTGGGTAATTCCCCCAATCATGGTTGTGGTTGTTGCCCCATGATTCATCATAAATAGCATATACGGGTTATTGATCCCATGGGCAGACGTCTGCTAGATGTACTTCTCCCCATTGAGTGCAATCCATAGCGGTCATATGAGTCACTGCGTTAACTTGCGCTGCTCCCTAGGAGAGAGTTTTCTGTTGATTAGCCACTGTCTGGAGGAGCGATGTCATCGTGGTCATTTTCTCGATCAATGCACTCATTGTGTCTGTTGGCACATCAGCCCTCTCTACTCTTTCTTATTCTAGACATCTTACCTCAAGCCCATTATCAATCCATTCGTCAGAATGTCGTGATATACGATCCAGGATTCACTTTTCTTCAATATATGACTTATTCATTAATCCTTTCTCTGCAGATGAGTCAAAAATTGCTTGTGTTGATGGGTCTAAGCCATTGTAAAAGGTTTCCATCAAGATACTATCAGGAATCCCAATATGCTGACAGTTCTTTACTAACTGCCAAAATCAAGACACTTCTCTTTGCCTCCTTACGTTGACAGATGGAGGGAAGAATCTATTCATGAACCAACCAACCAACTGTCCCCATTCATGAATTTCGCTCGGCTCTAATGCTTGAGCCCACCTCTTTGCTTCATCCCGCAATGTGTATGGGAATAGATACAGTTTAAGATTTTTTTGAGTTACACCAGGCGGAGAGAATGCACTACATATGTCTGCGAACTTTTTCAAATGTGCGTGTGGGTCTTCTCCCTATAATCCTCCGAATTGTCCCACATTCTAAATCATTTGCAGCATGATCGATTTTATCTCGAAGCTTGCATTCCCCTCAACTACTGGTTTTGAAATTCCTAGTGAAAAATTGTATAGATCTGGTGCTAGATACTCCCTCATAGGGATGTTCTGATTAGCAGCAAGAAAAACAGGATCTTACACTGGCAAATCTCCCCTCAGGTTTCCAGCAGGAGCCATATTCTCTTCAGCCATACTTCTTTACTAGTTAATTCAACCCTGATGAACTCTGTGTGAAGAATATACTTAATCTCTGGGTCCACTTAGAGTTACTAGAGCACCCCCAGTACTCCTAAGTCGTCAGACTGCTCTCCGCGTTGAACAATCAGTAAAAAGAGATCTTTCCTAAAAAATACCAAAAACAACTCAAACAATAAACCGTTGACCAGATCCTCGGCAATGACGCCATAAAATTGTAACGCATGATTTGTATGTATGATTTTCAATGCTCATGATGATGCGATACTACTACTATTTATGCGTTAATTAGAGATGCTCAAGTAGTATGCCTTGCGTTGTCACAAGTTTCCTTACGATGGAACCAAGTGTAATTCCACCGCAAGTTTCTCGGTATGATCCAAGGTCGAACACGGGGAAATGGTGCCAGTTATTGTGGTATGTTCATGGTATATGCGACTGGGTTTTTTAATTCTTGATAAAAGTGTGTACAGTATGTAAATTACAGTAAAATAAAGGAAATCGATAAAAATTCGATAAAACATAAAAATACAATAAACCTAAGCTAGATGTTACAAGATACAGGCTTTATGTGCAAGATACTAGGATTAAGGCTGGCTGTGAAGATTGTGCAAAGACGTGGGATGCGACGAAAAGTCTTGTGAATAGATTAGAAAGAGAAATATAAGTATTACAAACAACGCAAGTTCTTAATTGAATTGAAGGTATAAATACTGTTTCGCTCTTCTCTTGGCGTACACCTCTCAGTGATCGGCCACGTTTCCCACATGTCTGTGCTGAAACAGAGTTTAACATAATGAACGCAAGGTTGCTTCCATGTCTGGAAGTACTACTCGCATTCCCATATCTCTATGGTGAAACAGGGATGAACGTGATGAATGCAAGGTTGTTTCCATCTCTGGAACTACTTCTTGCTTTAGTTAATGCATTCTTCCAACCCTCTCTCGATAGGCGGATTAACATCTTCACTTCTGCTCTCACAAGTGAAGATGCCGTTGTGAATGCATTAGCTAAACTTAGCTAACTTCTTCAACATGGATTAACTTACTCGCTTAATCCTTCCCCCTTACCTTGGAGGATTAGTTACATATAATGAGAGAAATGGTCGATGAATGTATGGTGGAGATCAAAGAGATGAAGATGAATATGATAATGATATTAAAAGATAAAGTAGTTGTTACAGATAGATGACACTCAGATTTTTGTGTATGCAATGCAAGCCCATGCCATAAACTTGTTGTGACATAGATTTTATGCGATGATATGTGATACTTTTTCTAGATATGCGCTATTAACGAACGTTCTTGTAGTATGTTGTGCATTGTCACAAGTTCCCTTGTGTTGAAACCAAGTATAATTTCACCGCAAGTTTCTCGATGTGATCTGAGATCAAACATAGGGGTTGTTTTAGGTTATTGCGTTGTGCTTGTGATATATGAGACCAGAGGTTTTTCAATGTATAAAAGAATTTGTGTACAAGTAATTACACATGCGATAAAGTAAAGTAAAGCGGTAAAAATGCGATAATAATATAAATTGTGTTAAAGTAAATTGCGATAAAGTAAATCTACGCTAAGATGATACAAGATACAAGTTTCATGATACAAGATACTGAGGTCAAGGCTGGCTGTGAAGATTATGCGAAGATCGTGTAGTGCGGTGACAAGTCTTATGTACGAAGTAGAAATAGAAAAGATAACTAATATAAACAGTGCAAGTTCCTTAATTGCGTTAAAGATATGAGTACTATTCCGCTTTTCCCTTGGCGTACACCTCTCAGTGATCGGCCACATTCCCACATCTCTGTGGTGAAACAGGGATGAACGTAATGAACGCAAGGTTCTTCCATCTCTGGAAGTACTACTCGCTTTAGTTAACGCATTCTTCTAACCTTCTCTCGACAGATCAGAATGACATCTTCACTTCTGCTCTCACAGGTGAAGATGCCATCTAGCATGCCTTAGCTAAACGCATTTATCTCTTTAGCACAGATTAAGTTGCTCGTTTAATCCATATTAATTACCAAGGTATTAAGAAAACTTCATGGAGAAATCGATTGATGGAGGAATGGAAATAGAGAGAGAAGTGGAAATGAGTGTGATCGAGACATTCAATAAGACTATTTAGCGTCTGATACATGATTTGTGAATGAAGAGATTAAGAAGATGGAATACACTTGATGAAATAGAGTTAAAAACAAATACAAATAAGCACCAATGTCTTAGCGACGATCTGGATGGAGATTTGCTTGTCGGTGTGGATGGAGTGAATGGATGGATGAGCTTCCCTCTCAGGCTTGCTGAACCGGTAGAAGGGATCTAATCACGGTTGTGTGCCAATTTCAACTTTAACTCATGATATTCAGAGGAGTTGTCTCTTACACTCTTTTAGTTTTTATTTTTTCATAATGTGTTGTTCTTAGAAACCCACCTTCGTTTTGGCTTGCTCCTACGGGTGTCATACGAACATCCAACTACGATCAGGCTCATTTCACAACTAAACTCTTATCAGGTTGGGACATTTTTGAAGTTTTCCCTTGCGCTGACATTGGAGTTTTGCATAAATTTTTATTTATTTATTTATTTTATTTATTTATTTTTGGTAATGAAAATGAACGCATTTTCTTGAAGATCGCATATTCTTGATCTTTTCTACTCAGACCTTCCCCACCCCCAAATTTAAAGATAAACAAGGTTCTCATTGCGTTGTTTGGATAGACTAGACAAACACTTAGAATAAAAATTTTGAAAAAGAAGGTTTGAGCAAAACTTTGAAAGATAAAAGATAAAGTACTGCCAAACTAATAATTAACTAAGTGTTGGTCAGAATTTACAAAGTATGGGGAATGTTTCTAAGTATAAACATATATTACATCATTGCAGCACAATGAATAACGCAAAAGTAAAAGATCAGAGCATCGTAAATATTGACAAAGGATGATAAAGAAAAAGGCACAGGAAAAAAGAAGAGAGTATGTACTCATTTGTATTGAATATTAACAAAGTATAAAAATAATTAAAAATTAACGCAATACAAAAACTTTTGCGTATACAAAGAATCAAAGAATTTCGTTAACATAGACAACTAATGAATTGAATAAAAATATAGAATGGCCGCAAAAATGTAAAACTTATTGTGGAGGAGTAGGAGGATCTGGAGGAGGATTTTGAGGTGGTACTGTAGGAGCTTCTTCAAAATTCAATTGCTGCTTGAGATACGGAGGCATCATGGGACCATGAAGATAAGCTGTGAGAAAATTAAAGTATTCATGGTTGCGCTCCGCAATCTGTCTTTGGTGGCAATGGACTTTATAAATATTGCGCTGAGTATTGATCAACGCCTCCCTTGACATAGTAACACTGCGCTGTATATCGTCGATTTTCTCCATTACCACCTCAAACCTCTGATTGAAGAAGGCTTGTTGTTGAGCGAAGAGTTATTGTTGTTGGGAGAAGAAGGACCACATTTCAGCTAACTCTGCAGCCAAGGAGGGGATGGAAGGTTGTGCCTGCGATGTCTCGCCAGCATCGTTTTAGGGTTGGGCAGAGGTGCCTTCACCCAAATCATGTGGGTCATCAATATGTGGCGGTGGAATGGAAGGTTGTGGTGATGAAGCTGCAGGTGAGTAAATTGGTGGGTATGCGGTTGGAGAATTTGGAGTGAGGAGAATGTTGGTAAAATGCTCATGGAGTGGAGAAGAAGGTTGTGCGGGTGGGCTCAAAGGGCTTGGATGGCGAATTACCAAGGGTAAAGGGCCCAAAGTTTGTGGATCATGCGTTGTTTCTTCTTGGATTTTCCATTTTCCCTTATCCTCTCTACATTGTCTCTTTGGCCTGGGTTCTTGCGGCGCATTGAGATCGATTGTGGCCTCTTTAAGGGTAACTCTGGGCAATGCGGGGAGTCTTTGAGGAGCAACCTCAAGATTTTGATATTGATGAGGCCATGGACTTCTTCCATGGGTTCCTCCTCAATGCCTACACCCAGTGACAGGGACAGACTTGAAACAGTCCATGGAAAGAAATATTGTCCTCTAATGTGCCCCACAAAGCCTCGAATTTGACATGCGATCAACCGGCCCACATCGATAGGAATGCCGCACGCAATTCAGTATGCGGCCATGACTCAATCTTTTGAAATGGTCTTGTCATGGGAAGTTGGGATCAACCGCTTTTTAACCAGATAAACCCAAAGCCTTGCCTTCGGAAGCAGAGTCTTGGACACCAGGGTCTTAATGCCTTTTAAAGAAACTGACCACTTCGTGCCCGGTTGCGTTAATACTCACAGCGCATCTTCCAACTGTTGCTCCGTGGGATCATCAATGATTTTGTTGCCCGGTGCATCTGGGTTATCCTTCATTAGGTATAGTTCATTGATGTCCTTTGCACTGAAAGGCACCACTTCCCCTTTTATGGTCACCACGTCCTTGGTGTCATGCAGCCATCCATGGTAAAAGTCACGCACTACCTTTGGAACAACAATGGCTAGGCACTGGCAAAATGTGTCCCAGCCATGCTCCACGATCATGCTTATGATGAGGTCAGGTAGTGGTGTTGCCGCAAGATAAAAGCCCATCTCCATCAACAAGTTGTCATTTTCTTTCTTTTTGGATGGACGTGCCTTTGCCAACGCGGGCTTGCTGCTTTCTGCGACCACTTTATCCTTTCCTTTGGCCAACGCAAGGTGGGATTGTTGGATTTTTTTCTTTCCCGTTCCTTCCATTGTTCCTCCTTCTCTCGCTCTGTGAGTTCTTTACCCTTCTTCTTTTGCAAGTGCCTCCTATTAGCTTCACACTTCTTCTCTTTCTCCTCTTCTAATCTCTTTTTCTCTTCTTCCTTCTTCTTTTTCTCTTCCTCTTCATCTTCTCTTTCTTTTATCTCGAACTGTCACACCTTCTCCCTCGTCTTAAACCCCAAGACTTAGAAGAGGGCATGATGACATACTAGTATCATTCCAAGACAATATTTTAATTCCAAGACTTAGACTATATTTGTTTACAGTAACTTATTTATATTTCATACATGTAGGTCAGTTTTCCTATATTCTTTTATTAATGATCTGAGCCATGCCCTGAGTGGTGTCTTGGGTGGTTGTAGACTTCTTTCTGAATGCTCCGCTTTGCAATCTGGGGGAGGGGGGAATAAAAGAAAATATTTGGAAAAACGTGAGCTAATAAGCCCAGTGAGTGGTGTCTTTTAAAATAATAATCACTTTACAAAACATATTTTTGGGAAGTCAATCACATAATCACAATTTCAGTATAATTTATGCATGATCATATGTAATTTCAGTCAATCATTATTCTCCAGTCTCATGCTATACTTGGCATGTTCACATCATGCATATATTAACAATGTGTACACACTTTTTATGGAATCTTTCCTATAACCCACTTTCCCCGCCAATGTGTACATCGACAATTTTTTCTCGCTAGTCATGCCTAGGTATCTTGACTATATTTTCTGTCGGTCGTCACTGACTATTATTTCCCATCGACTGAGGCCGACTATATTTTTCCCACCAAGTACCATTTTTAAGCATGCTAACTTATGAATTTCAGGTAAGTAACATAACATCATAAGCATGCATCTTGTACTTACCTATGCATTTATTCACATATCAATGCATAAAACTAAATAACCACTCACCGTAAGCAAGATTTTCTACTAAAACCACTTTGAGAATACCTTCTGAGAGGTCCTCCATATCAATGAAAATTCCTCAATTAACACTTTTTATATCAATAAATGCTAAAATAGCCAAAATACCATTATATAATAAAAGTACCAGCTTACCCCACTCCAAACTTAGCTAAAATCCAAAAATCAGCCCCTTTAGAGGTTATTTGGACTATGGCAGGCAGCTGGGCATTCGACCGTGTGCAGGGTGGGCGTGTTGTGTCGCACAGTGGGTTACTGCATTGGGCGTGCGTGATGCGTTGCACGGTGGCTGCTGCATTGGGCTGGCGTGCATGATGCGTTCGTGCGAGGCACGCTGATGGATGGATGCAGCGCTGCAAGGCGCAAGACGTGCGCGCTGTGTGCTGGATGCGTTGACTGGCTGTGCGTCTAGGCTTGCTCTAATGTTTCACCAATGCAACCTTAGCTCCTTCGGACCCCAATTAACTTGGCAGCCTAAATACTCAAGCGTAACACTCTAAATAAGCTCTCAACACAGAGATTTTGGTGATGGCATGAATAAATTCTTTTCGCCCAATCCCTCTATTTATAGCCATCCCAAACTCACCCCTTTGTGACAACTCAACTCTCATTTGTCCCTTTTTAAAGTTGCCAACACTTAGCCTATTCCAGCACTGCCTTGAGTTGTTCTCACCTTAGTTTGCCACCAAAATTCCCATTTTGCATGCAACCTCCTTCATCTACCTCCTGCTTAGGGTGATAGGACCACTTTTGCATGTAATCTCCTTTGTTCACCTCCTGCTTAGAGCTTTGTGTGAATCTCCTTTTGCCACCTCAATCACTTAAATACTTAACATGTTCATCTATCTAATTTTTTAGGCTTATCAACGCATTTCATAAATATTTCCATCTCCCCTTAGAATTCTTTTCCCCACCAATTAACCTTTCTTTTGTCCACAACGCATAGCAAGCAAACTTACTTCCATCGAAATCCCACTTAGCCATCGCATGAGTCAGTCATCACCAACGCATAGAGTGGCCGTTCATCCTCGACACATGGTTCACTAGGTATGTCTGCACGGCTTGCTTGGCATGGACACATAGCGCTTGGCATAGGCGTTGGCCATCGACGCATGGGCGTGCTGTATAGGCTCTGATCATCGCTTACTTGCTCGACCACATAGGCATGCTCGGCTGCATGGGCGTGCTTGGCCACATGGGTGTACCTCGATGCATTAATGCTCGACAGGGCTCTTCGACACATGGTCGTTCAACAATGCGCTCGCAGCGTAGGCTGGCCGTTCGACGCATAGGCAGGGGTGCTTGGCATACCTGCTCAACGCATGGGCTTTGTGCTTGGGCTCGACGCATGGGCTGTACACTTGGCATGCCTGCTTGACGTATGCCTCCAACGAATGCCTTGCCCATGTCTGCATGCCCTTGCGTTAGTTATATCCAAGCCCATGACCGTTGCCCAAGTCTTCTTGCTTCTAGCCTCCCACGCACGCTTGCGTTCAATGTGCTTAAGCCCTCCATATGCGTTGGCCCATTTGCCACCTTTTGCTATAATTTAGTACTAATGCTTTCACCATTGCCCAATATCTTTATTATTTAGGATTTTCCTTCTCCGAATAACCTTCCACCTTAGATTTAGTGTTAGGGTCTTACACGAACTCTTCTACAAACTGCTCGGAGGCCAGCAACAGACGCTGTTCCTCCTCGCGCCTTCTTATCCCTTCGAGCCTTGTGAGCTCATTATTACTGCACATTTCCTCATCTTGCAGTCTTCTTCTACGATTTCCTTCTGCCATGATGAGCTTTGCGCGCTCCATTTTCTCCTGTTTCTTCTCCTCTTCTTTTCTCCTTCTTTCATATTCTTCTAATGCGATGAACAAAATTAAAGGGTCAACAGTAGACCCTTGTTGCGCATTCTCCCTGCGACGCCGCATCAGGGGGGTATCTTCTCCTTTTTCGCCTTCCTCCGCCCTAACCCTTTTCGTTGTTTCAGGTTGCGTCGATTCTATTAATTGCGCTATTTCCCCCCTGTCCTCCTTTACAGAGGTTGATTCTCCATCATTTTTCGGGCTTGCAGCCGTCTGCTTCTTTTCTTCCTTTTTTAGGTGCCTTTCTTCACGTCAGTGCATTCTTCTTTCTTCCTTCTCTTTCTTCTTCCTCTGCTTCTTCTCTTCTTCATCTTCATCATCATCCTTCTTCTCTTTATTCTTTTTCCGCTTGCGATGATGAGATGACTCAATTTCTCCAGCTTTTCTCCCTTTACTTTTCTTCTTCTTCTTTTCCTCTTTAACTATTTTCGGTTACGTCTCCACTGTAACCTCATCCATCGCAACTTTAACCACCGCAACCTCCTCCACCGCCACTCAGGAGAGGCCGACATAGGTTTCTGCTTTAGCAGTCATCTTAGGAGTCTCTAAGGTTGAGGTGGCTTTTCCTGCTTTTTCTTCATTCACCACTGTCTCCGCCACCACCACTTCTTCATTTACCACCACCGCCACCTCCTCCGTCGACAGTGGTTGGTTTACAACCCCTACCTCGGGTAGTCCACCTCCTTGCTCCAGATTGCTCAGAATGTTGCCAAACACCTCAGTGTCATCGCGTCTTTTCTTCCCACTCTCGGTTGAGACAACTAGGGTTGGAACAGGGGTACTTTCAGTGCTTTGCCCCCTCTTGAATAGAGGAGTCCAGACGGATAATGGGTTTCTCTAGTTTCTACCGGCGATTCTCGGGACGGTATGGGGTTGGGCAGCAAGCCTGCAACTAGCAGCGAGGAATGCTGCCTCTCGCATGGTGATTTGGTCAGATGAAGGCGTTGATGGTGAGGCAGATTGGTTGGAAGCTTGGTCAGCCATATGATAAGCTCGGTAGAATTGGAAAATCGTTGGGATGCTGGGGAAGAAGAAAGCTCTGTATGCTGGCGCTAGGGTTTTTCATAGTGCAAATGAGGTAAAAATCTCACAGATGGGGAAGGGATCCTATTTATAGTTTGGGCCACAGTGGGTCCAACGCGATTTTTTTTCGGCGACAAGCTTCGAGAAGCTCAAAAGGCCCATCAGTTGAACTTCCCTCATTTATGAAATTTCAGAAAAACATCCTTTCGTCTGGATAATCATCATTGCTTTGGGATACGAAACGATTGGACTCCTCAAATGCAAAAATAATTTTCTTTAATATTTTATTCAAATGGATGCAAGATAAGGATTAATGCAATGTGCTCACCAACGCAAATGCATCTTCGCAGAGGACGGGCAACAACGCATACACCCCCGCAACACACCCCTTAACTAACACATTTCTCGAGGAACCTCAACATAGTGCATTTAGCTAAGGACGGGCAAAGGACACATACGTGCGCAACACACCCCTCGGTTTCAACGCATTTGAGTTGGATGAACGCAAAACGCGTCTTGCTTGGTTCAAGATACGTCCATCATCGCCTTGCATACTAGATGTTGATTGTTTTATTTACTTTAATTTACTTTATTATTATTTTTTCATCAACGCAAGTTGCTAAGACTTGCGGCAATAAATTTCATTCACTAATTAAGGACCAACGCATTAATTACAGAAAAGTTTAAAGAATTAAAGACAGTATAAAAATAAATGCAAAGGAAATAAATGAAGAATTAAATTCATAAAGTCAAGATACGAATTAAATGAAGAAGTAAAGAAAAAATTCAGAAATTCAATAAGACAGGAATTTAAAGAAAGCATTAAACATAGATGTGAGATATGGACTGGAAGATGTGTTTCTTTGAATGAGCGCAATCCACATAGGCAGGTGATCCGGCTTGCCTACCCAATGTCCTAGGGACATTGCTCCTTTCCATTGGATCCCGGGGTTTTTGAGTTGCTAGGCAACGTTCCTGGTGCTCTATTTCTCAGCTTAGATGCCAGCTAGCCCAATTGGATCTCCAAGTTTCAGATTGAAGGCCTGCATTACTGCATCATTTTTGTCCATATATTGTTTCAGCAGGACCTCCAATGAGCTTCCAGAGGTGTTTAATGATAAGGGTTGCTGGTTATGCGATTTCCTTGGTTGCCCCTAGTTCGAGTTATGGTGAAAAGGGGGATTTCCTCGACTGCCACTCTGATGGTTAATTGGCCACCCATAGTTAGGATTGCCTCCCCACCCGAAGTTAGGATGGCTCCTCCAGAAAGGATTGAAGGTGTTACTGAAGGGGTTATTTTGGATGGCGCATACTTGCTAGAGATTCGATGGACACATTTCTGTTACATGAGCCCCTTCACAATTAACACAACTTATTGCGGCCACTTGAGCCGATGTAGCGAGTTGCACTGATTGTTGGGAGATGGCTCCTTCATTGATTGCCATCGATTGAAGGATCGAGGTCACCGCAGCCATCTAAACAGCCAACGTGGTCATTGTTTCCACAGGGACGATGGCAGTTTCATTCTTTTTTTGTTCGGCGCCTCGACCTCCATAGCCATCATCAATCCAGTCATCCATGTCCCATGATATGCGGTCAAGGATGACCATAGCCTCAGTACGTTTTGTCCATAAAACCTCCTGCCGTGGAGGCGTTAGCAACAGCCTGCGTCGATCTATTAAGGCTGTTATAAAAGGTCTCCATCAAAACGCAATCGGGTATCCTGATATGCGGGTAATTTTTCACCAATCTTCTAAATTTCACCCAGGCGGTGCTCAGGGTCTCATTCTCCATTTGTTCAAAGTCCAGCACGTCCTTTCGTCAGCTTGCATTGACGGCCGGTGGAAGAACTTCTTCATGAATCGCTCCACCAGTTGATCCCATGATGTGATTTCGTTCGGCTCCAGTGAGTGAGCCCACCTCTTGGCTTCTTCCCTCAAGATGTAAGGGAACAGATACAGTCTAATACTCTTCGGGGTTATGCCAGGTAGTGAGAAGTTGCCGCACATTTCGACAAAGCTAGTCAAATGGGCATGCGGGTCTTCACCTTGTAGACCCTCAAATTGCCCTACATTTTGGATCATTTGTAGCATGACCGGCTTTATTTCGAACCTTGCGTTCTGCTCCGTAGTAGGCCTCGAATTTCCAGGCGATAAATCATACAGGTTGGGTGCCGCATAATTCCTCATGGGGATGTTGCGATCAACAGCCAGGAAAACAGGATCCTACGCTGGCCCAACAGCCTCTTGATTTACTACAAGAACCGCATTGTCGTTATTATCTGCCATACTCGCTGCTTCCTTTTGCCTTATCTGATTCTGACATGCCCATGCGCGAAAGGTACGCTTGATCTCAGGGTTAGCTTTGAATTCTGGTTCAGCACCAGTACTCATAAACCGTCAAGTTGCTCTCCACGTTGAACAGCCAGTACAACGAGATCTGTCCTATAAATACAACAAACACACTCAAACAATAAACCGTTAACCAATCCCCAGCAACGGCGCCATAAACTTGACACGCAGATTTTTGTGTATGCAATGCAAGCCCATGCCATAAACTTGTTGTGACATAGATTTTATGCGATGATATGTGATACTATTTCTAGATATGCGCTATTAACGAACGTTCTTGTAGTATGTTGTGCGTTGTCACAAGTTCCCTTGTGTTGAAACCAAGTATAATTTCACTGCAAGTTTTTCGATGTGATCCGAGATCAAACATAGAGGCTGTTTTAGGTTATTGCATTGTGCTTGTGATATATGAGACCAGGGGTTTTTCAATGTATAAAAGAATTTGTGTACAAGTAATTAAACATGCGATAAAGTAAAGTAAAGCGGTAAAAATGCGATAATAATATAAATTGTGTTAAAGTAAATTGCGATAAAGTAAATCTACGCTAAGATGATACAAGATACAAGTTTCATGATACAAGATACTGAGGTCAAGCCTGGCTGTGAAGATTATGCAAAGATCGTGTAATGCGGTGACAAGTCTTATGTACGAAGCAGAAATAGAAAAGATAACTAATATAAACAGCGCAAGTTCCTTAATTATGTTACAGATATGAGTATTGTTGCACTTTTCCCTTGGCGTACACCTCTCAGTGATCGGCCACATTCCCATATCTCTGTGGTGAAACAGGGATGAACGTAATGAACGCAATGTTGCTTCCATCTCTGGAAGTACTACTCACTTTAGTTAACGCATTCTTTTAACCTTCTCTCGACAGATCAGAATGACATCTTCACTTCTGCTCTCACAGGTGAAGATGCCGTCTAGCATGCCTTAGCTAAACGCATTTATCTCTTCTATCACCTTGATGATGTTAGTGGGTGTAATTGCGATAATTCATAATTATTGTATTTTTAAGCTAATTTTCATACAATCGATGCATATTCTTTTTCTTTTGGCTGCAATATCTAGATAAGGTAGCATAAATAACTTGAATTTCTACAAGTTATCAATAGATGAATGAAAGATTATAAATGAATCATAGTTGATGAATAGAAAGTGAGAATAAATGCGGTCAGCGTTTCAATGTCTTAACATGGATCCCGATTGGAGTTGATTTGCTTGTTGATGTGTAGGAGGAGTGAGGTGGAAAACTTCATTCTCAGGATAGTTTCCCAGGTAGAAATGATCTTTGCACAGAGCTTCTCTTCGGGATTGTGAATGAATTTTTGGCTCTCGAGACTTCCTTTCAGACTTGTCTCGTCTATCTCTCGGATTCTTTATGAATGCCTTTTCAGACCAGCCTCATTTCTTTGTTGTTGATGTAGCTATTTATAGCCCTTAGCACCTCCTTCGTCAGTGGTCCTGCTCTAAAAAGTTACTTTTTCTGCCAAGGCTTGGTGGAAATGTCCGCTCTGCTTCACATTCAATTTGTTAGGTCGTACAACAGAAAAGCAGTACAATTTCAGAAATTCTCGTGAATGCGTCGCTCTTTTTATCCGCGATCGATCGCCGCATGTAGTGTAAATGCATTGATCTTTTTGTTCTCGATCGACCGTCACATACAGTGCGAATGCGTTGTTTTTTTGTCCTCGAGCGATCGTCGCATGCGGTGACACCTGTTTTCAACAAAACAAAGACTTGAACATCCCTTTTTGCCATCACAATGGGGTTAGCGGATGTGCTTCCGACATTTTACAACTTTTGTGTTTCTAAGTCAATTTCTATATGTTCGACGCAACTTTTTCCTTCTTTTCACTGCATATTCTAAATAAGATGGTATAAATAACTTGTATTTCTACAAGTTATCACACCCCCCAAATTTAGATATATGCAAGTCCTCAAGCACATTCTCTACTAAGGCAATTTAGCTCAAGTCCTAACTTTGCGTTGATCGGCTACTCCGAATACTCTACCTCTACATAATTTCTCAAAATTACTAATTCCTTCTATCATTTGAATATTTCTTCAGCATGCTCTACTTTATTCTTACCTAAGACAAACCTCTGCTCAAAGTTCTCTTCTTGTTTTGAAAAGAATGTTTTTCCTGTTCTTGTGAAAACAACGAAGTGCACCTTTTATGCGGTAGCCTGGTTTGCGTCTTACTATAGAGAGCGTTGATCATAGTTACACCCTTCGTTTTGGCATGCTCCCATGGGTGTCATGCGAACATCCAACTTCGATTGTGTACCAAGCTCAACTTCAACTCTTGACCCTTAGCCAAGTTTTCACTTTAGCTGATCAGTGGAGTTGTCTCTTTATTTTTTTTTTTTATTTTTTTTTTTTTTTGTATTGCGTCGATCCTGGTAACCTACCTTCATTTTGGCTTGCTCCCACGGGTTTCATGCAAACATCCAACTACGAGCAGGTTCCTTTCACGACTTAACTCTTATCAGGTTGGGATTTCCCTTGTGCTGACAGTGGAGTTTTTTTCTTTTTTTTTTTAATTTTTTTAAGAATGAATTTGCTTGATATGAACCCATCCGCTTGATTGCATATGCTCAGACCTTTCTCACCCCCAAATTTAAAGAGTCGCAAGGTTCTCATTGCGTTATTTTGGACAGAAAAGACAAAACACTTAGTCGAAATTTGAAAAGAAGGTTTGAGCAGAGTCTTGTGATAGAGAAGGTAAAGTGGAAACTATTGCGATGAATTGTCTAAGTGTTAGGCAGAAAATGCAATATGTAAAGCAATTGCACTAAGGTTATGCATAATACTGATCATGGCAGTGCAAATAAACAATGCAAAAGAAAAGAAAAGAAATACCGCATTAAATTGATTAAGGATGATATAAATAAAGAGGCCAAGACATAAGGAAAGAATAATCACTCAATGTATATAAATATTGTCTAAGTACACAAAGAATTGTAATGATCGCAAACACACAAATTTTAAGCATGTAAAGGAGAATACAAAGGTATAGCTATATAAAAAAATTGGAATGACCGCAAAAAGAATTAAAAAAATGTGAAGGAAAAGGTGGTACACCCCCAAATTTAACTTTGCGGTGGGGGCTCGTGGGGAGGAGGGCGTTGCAGAGGAGCTTCTTGCGGTGCTTCTTGAAAGAACAGAGGCTGCTGTAGATGTTGAGGCACCACGAGACCATGCAAATATGCGGTCAAGAAATTAAAGTACTTGTGGTTGCATTCAGCTATCTGTCTCTGATTCAGGCGAAGGGTAAAGATGTTGCATTGAATGTTTATCATCGCCTGACGCAGCTCTACATTGCTCTCTTGCAACTCCATCAATGTATGGCAGAAGGAAGAAAATTCTTGTGACAAGAAGCCTCGCATGTCCTCGATGGCAGTAATTACGGATGCGGTGGGGGGCAGTGCTGTTGATGTTTCACCTGCATCGGTTTGGGGCTGAATGGAAGGGCCTGCTCCCAAATCGTGTGGGTCCAACATGCAGCGATGTTTGAGGGGAAAAGTGGGGTGGAGATTGATGGCTGATGGAAACTACTGGGGATGCAGGGTTGGAGTTGGGCATAAAGAGGAGGTTCGTAAAATTCTCCAGAAGAGGGGAAAGGGTTCAGTGGTTAGACTTGGTGGATGGTGACTAAGGCTAAGGGATCCTCCAAGGGTAAATTGGTTTGCTGATGTGATGCATTTCCTTGGATTATTTCCTTTTCTTTGTCATTATGGTGCCGTTTCTTGGGTCTAGGTGGTTGCGGCGCATTCAGGTCGATGAGGGGCCTCTTTGGTGGAGGCTCTGGGCATTGCGGCGAATCCTTGAGAAGGACTCTCAGGATTTTTGTGCTGATGAGGTCGTGGACTTCTGGCATGGGTTCTTCTTCAATGCCCGCACCCACAGATAGGCATAGGCTAGAGACGGTCCATGGAAAGAAGTACTGGCCTCTGACGCAGCCTACATAGCCTCTAATTTGCTTCGTAAGAAGTTGGCCCACATCGATTGGAATGCCGTGCGCAATACAGTATGTGACCATGACTCTATCCCTCGAAATAGTTTTATCATGTGATGTCGGGATGAGCCATCTCTTCACCAAATAGAACCAAAGGCATGCTTCAAGTAGTAGATGGTTGAAGGTGAGGGTTTTGTTGGGTTTTATGTCCTAAAACTCACAGTTTGTAAAATGATAAACATTTTCGATTATCAATATACTTGTTATTGATCTCATAAATTGTATGAAAGTCTAAATCCAATAAACTAAGACCCATGACTATTGTATGAGTACTTGAACTTTATGTGGAGACATAAGAGTGGTCGGGTTCGAGTAAATAGTCAAAATGATCTATGGTACGTGAATGAGGTTGGGTACCTTATTTTGGTAACACCATTGGATGCGGCCTACTCTATAGGTTTTACAAAGAGTTGTAAAATGTTACAAACGATGTGATCATAATTCATACATGTTATGACATGAGTAGTGGGGTCGTCCTATGCAATGAGTTTGCATACGATCAAAACCAAGAAATAAGTCACTCTTACTTTATAACGTTGTTTACTGTTTAAGACTGACTATTTCACGTAGATGACCTAGGTAACTCAATCTTAATCCTGAGCTAACTATGAACTCCTGTTTATTCGAGATTGCCCTTGGATTTGCATAGTTGAGGGTTGTCTCAACAACGCCGGCTCAATAAGACTCCCATTTTAGGGGTAAGACTAGATAGATAGCTGGGGACATAGGGTACAAGACGAAGTTCACGCCTACCCGATTTAGAGATAGGAGAAAGTCGTTCTCTCATGTACTGAATCCAGGTCTTGAACAAGGGGCCCCACCCTCTCACTGGGCTGAGAGAATTTGTTTTAGTGATTGCATCACAAACCAGTTGTTCATTAGAGAATTAATAGGGACTTGAGGAATAAGATGTCATCTGGGGGGTAAAACAGATATTTGACCCAGCCATTATTACGAACAACCTGTGAACGATCGACTTGCTGATTATGGTTAAATCACGACATAATATATCTATAGTGAGGGGAGTGAAACTATGGGCTTTAATGGAGTGACCCATTAGTTAACGAATGGGGATTAATTTGGTCTAATGAGTTTAGCCAATTAATCTCGGATCGTTGGAGCCCATGATCTGTAGGTCTCGAGGTCCCCCTTCTAGCTCGTAGCGGACTAACTCTAGAATGGCGTGATAAGTTAATTTGAAACGTTCAAATAAGAATTAAGTGAATTAGTAATTATATGAGATATAATTATGTTTAATTTTAGAATTAAACGGAATAGGAGAATTTATATATTTAAAAATGATTTAAATATATAAAGATGGATATGTGTTAAAATTAATTTAATATTTGATATTAAATTAATTAAGTTTTATTTAATAATTAATTTATGAAATTAATTAAATTTTCATTTTTTAAAATCAAAATAGATTTTATAAAATCAAATTTTGATTTTTAGATAAAATTGGAAAATTGGAAAATCAAAACACAAAATGGAAAAATGAGTTTTTCCATTATCCATCATTTAACTAGCTCACACATATATCAATATATTTGCCTTGTCTTCTCCAAGCATGAGTTGCAACTCATGCAACTCTTCTCTTTGTATGTTGATTTGCAATATAATGAGACGATTGGAGTGAAAATCGAGCATGCAATCTAAAGAATTTTGAGAGAAAATTCGATTTGAAGAAAGGTTTTTCAATAAAGGTCGCTGCAGTGAGTTTTTCTCCTGCATCCCTTGATTCAAACTTGTTTTCAGTCCCACAACTCAATCTAGAGCACTAAGAGAATAGTGGGGAAGATCTTGAGGTTGTCTATAACAAGATATGGAGAAGATTGCAGCTGGAGAAGGAGCTTTGAAGAAGTTCTACAAGAGGTATGTCTTGAAACCCATTTTTCTATAGAAGCATGCTTTATATTATGCGAAAATATGTGAATTTGAATGCTTAGATGATTTTTGTGCTTCCACTGCTGTTGATACAATCCTACAAGTTTAAATGCCGGTCAAAGACACTGTCCATTTAGTGCCTGGTTGCATCAATACTCTCATCGCATCCTCCATGTGCTCTTCGGCAGGATCATCGATCATTTTTTTACCCGGTGCTTTCGGGAAATTCTTCAACTGGTAGAGCTTGTAACGGTTTAGTGTTGAACATTCTTTTGGTATTTTGTAAGACAGATCTCTGTTGTGCTATCTGTTTATCGTGAAGAGCTGGCTGACGATTTATGAGTACTGGGATTGATCCAGAATTCGAAGCCGACCCAGAGATCGAGCGTACTTTTCGTGCAAGAGCACGCCAGAACCAAATTAGGCGAAGAAGAGCAAACATGGCTAACAACGAGAGGCTCGAAGGGAATCAAGGGGCGAATCGGCCAGCGCAAGATCCTATTTTTCTTGTAGCCGACCGCAACATCCCGATAAAAAGAATGCACGCTTCGAAATCAAGCCGTCCATCTGACCAGCTTTGTGGAGATGTGCAATACTTTCTTCTTTCCTAGCATTACTCCTGAGGGAATTAGATTGTACCTCTTCCCGTACACACTGAGGGATGAGGCAAAGAGGTGGGCTCATTCTTTGGAGCCAAATGAAATAACTTCATGGGACTAGTTGGTAGAGTAGTTCATGAAGAAATCTTCTGGCCAGCCGTCAACGCAAGAAGACGGAGGGATGTGTTGAATTTCGAGCAAAAGGAAAATGAGACTCTGAGCACCGCCTGGGTGCGATTCAAAAGACTGGTAAAGAACTGTCTACATATCAGGATTCCTGATTGCGTTCTGATGGAGACCTTCTATAACGGCTTGGATCGATCAACGCATGCCGTTGTTAATGCCTTCGCAATGAGAGGATTTATGGACAAGACCTACACCAAAGCCAAGGTCATCCAGGATCGCATTTCGCGAAACATAGATGACTGGGTAGATGATGGGTATAGGGGAAGAGGCCTCGAGAGAAGAAGAACAAAAAACACCATTGTAACAGCTGATACAATGACAACATTAGCCGCACAAATGGCCACAGTGACCTCTCTCAATAAATTAAGGAACCCTCTCTCAGGGTGCAGCACATACCAATGTGCTGGCACAAGTGGCAACAATTAGCTATGCATAGTGTCGAGGGGGTCATACTGCAGAAATGTGCCCATCAAACCCATAATCAGTGTATGCCATTCAGAATAACCCTTACAGCAACACATATAATCCGGGTTGGCGGAATCACCCTAATTTCAGTTGGGGAGGTAACAATGACCAAGGAAGCCAGAGGAATTCACAGAATGACTCAGGGAATCGAGGAAATCCTCTAGCTTTTCATCAGGGTTCGAATCAGAGTCACCAACGGAAATCGCACAACCAACCTTCCACATTAAACACCTCTATAAATTCATCAAATTTGGAAGCCCTGCTGAAGAAATACATCGAGAAAAATGATGCAGTCATGTAGTTGCAGGCGTCTTCCATAAGGAACTTAGAGGTCCAAGTGGGGCAACTGGCAACCGAGCTTCGCAATAAAACACCGGGAACACTGCCAAATAATTCAAAAGCCCCAAGATCTCATGGGAAGGAACAATGTCCATGATGACATTACGCAGGCAAGTCTGACCACCTGCGGGGATGTGGATTGCAGTAATCTTGAAGAACTTTCTCTCAATCAGCATCCCTACATCTATCTTTATCGCTTTCTCTATCACTTTCCTCTACTACTTTCCTTATTGCGTTATTTACTGCTTTCTTAAATTAGCTTACTGTTTTCTTAATTTACTTCTACTTTAATTCAAGTTGCATTAATTTCATGCTCAGTTCAATTTATTTACTCTCCTGCCTTAGTTTGTGTTGTTTCTAATTGCTGTGAATGAATAATAAAAAGAAAATGAACATCGCAAAGTCTTATCGACTTGCGTTGTTGATGAAACAATGTATATATATATATATATATATATATATAAACCTTAATAAACATATGGTATGCATTGCGACGATGGGTGTATCTTATGCTGATCGATACACTTTGCGACCGTCTTCCACAAATGCATTGTGTTGATGGATGAGTTGCACGCGTGTGTACACTGCACCCGTCCTCAGCAAAAGCGCACTATGTTGAGGTAGTGTTGTGCTGGTAGAAATACCATGCGCCCATCCTCCAGAAATGCGTTTACATTGAGGGGTGTGTTGCGCTAATGCATACGTTGTCCCCGTCCTCCACAAATATGCATTGCATTAATCTTTAACATTGCGCCCGTCCGAATAAAACAAAATGATAAAATCTTCGCTGAGAAAGTAGTCTAATCGTTTAAGCTTTTGAGGGAATTATGACTTAGCAGACGAAAGGACATCCTTTCTGCTAATTCATAAATGAGAGGAGCGCGGCGACAGGCTTTTTTAGAATCTCGAAGCCTACCACACAGAGATTGCGTTGGGCCTATCAAGGCTCGACTTATAAATCTCACCCTCATTCAACTGAGAAAGTTTATTTGAGTCTTTCGCGAAAAAAACCCTAAGTATTTCCTCTGCATACCAGACCTTCCGATTCTCTTCCTCAGACCAAAGAAATTTCCAACTCTTTCACTCAATTGAAACTATGGCCGGCCAATCTTCACACTCATCTTCCCTACCATCATCACCTTCCCAAGCCCCCGTCACCGCACGGGAGGCGACATTCCTCGCTGCTAGCCGCCGCCTCGCCGCCTAGCCTAAGCCTGCCCAACGAATCACCGAAAAAACCCAGGCGGAAGTCTTCTATAGCCAAACCACTCACTATCCGAGAAGGGTCGAGTACGGAGAGTGCCCCTGCCACCAGACGTGAGGTGGCACTCCTGTTGACATGCAGAAATGCATGCCATCTTAGTCCTTTTACTTAGAATTATGAAGGTTGTTAGGTAGAAATTACGTGATCATGATAGGAATTCATGAGAATAGAAGTTTGCATCGATCAGCATGTCGAATCTCAACTAACCCATTACTTTGCATTAATTATGCGTTCAATGTTCTATTTTTGTAGCTAATGCAGGAAATGAACGCAAACGCGAAAACCAGACCACCGCATAGACGACCGCATGTAGAGAAACACTCCATCGCAAAGCCGAACACGTTGATCAACACATGGATGTTGCGGTAATCATCCATATGCATCCATCGCATGAGAGTTATGCTCGTCAAGCGATTGCGATCATCATGTAGAGTTGCGGTGTTAAGCAAATGTGGCCATTGAATGATTACGGCTATGCGACAATGCAAACTAATGGGATCAATGCAAGGTAGGTGGAATGAACGCATCAACACATCAAGAAAATCAAAAGCTAATGCTGACATTTCACCTACCATGCCGTTGGTGGCAGAGGTTCAGAAAGGACTGACGTGTCGAACGTCAGACTCAGAGCAGTCCAATTAATGCTGTCGGTGGTCCAAACTCTATAAATAGAAGCCGATGAGCAAAATTTCAAATCATCCGGGGAAGATCCTTGAATCCAGAGAATATCCCTCAACTAGGGATTTTCCCCGCGATCCAGACAAAATACGTGAGAAGATGGCTGAGAGTTCTTCACCTCCTTCATCCATTTCGAGTGACAACTGGAGCCTTCGACCGGAGCTAGATCTCAAGAGAGCCAACTCCTCTGCCCATCCATGGCACCACCGGCAGCCTTGACGCACATCCGCTGGAAGCAAAGTTTTGCTTCCAGCCAATTATTTCTTTTTCCTTTCTTTTCCTATATTGTATTGTATGACATTTTGAATTAAAAAATTAATATAATGTGTTTTCTATGCATTTCTCTGTTCCTTCGACTCCATCTCCATCTTCTTTGCTAGCATCTTTACTTTCATTGCAACACTTACTGAGATTGCTTGGGTATTGCATACTTAGTCATGTGGATTAGGGATATGAAGTATGTAGCAACCTACTGAGAGGTATGCATTGCGTGAGTGTGTGAGTAACCTTATTTGTTTAGTGTGAAGCTGTAGCAATGCCTATCTATAGGCTAACGCAATGCTTATCTATGAGTAAGAAGTAACAATCAACTGCCCGTGAGTGTAAGTGGTTGGTCGCATTAAGCAATGTTTGCATTATTCACTTGAGATAGGAAAAATTTTAGGTCAGTCAAGTTCATGCGATTACCTTGTTCTATGAGCGCATCATTCATCATTTAGGCATACTTGAGAGAGTACTCTAAAACCCAAATCTAAGACTCGAGAGAGCATGCATAGGCAAGAATGGGGATCTTAGAGATAAGCTCTGTTTGCTTCACACAGCGTATGCACCCTACAAATGGATTTGCATGCATCCAGGAAGTAGGATAAGGGGTTATGCGGCAGTACGCTCATGTGGAAAGAGCTAGTGAGCGGGTTATGGAGGTCTAGGCAGGCATAGGCTTCTCGGCAATATCGCAGATACACCGCATACGTCCTAAAGTTAGGTTCACGTGTGTGTAGCATGATAGCATGGATTGCGTTGACTACGGTTGCCCTTGCGATCACTCTTAACTTTTTCAATGAAAACATCTTCGCATTTTATCTATTTTCCCACACATTTATTTCATGTGAAGGTTTGTCGTATCTCTATCTTTCATGCATATTCTCATTGCGTTGTTTGTTAGATAGAAGTAAGAGTAGGATTAACTTAGCAATATCCCCTCCATTCTTTTATTTATACCGTAGGAGTAGGATTAACTTAGCAATATCCTCTCCATTGTTTTATTTATACCATCGCATGCACATCACCATAAACATATAGTTACAAGTCCCTGTGTTAGACCTCGGATTACCCGAGAAACTTGCGTTCATGTTATACTTGGTGTGAGCGCAAGAAAACTTATGGCAGAACGCATGGTCATCGCATATATTTGTTGGTGCATTTTCATTCCAATGCATGACCATCGATGCATGACTATCAACGCATATCTTAGGAACATGCATTACATAATGCATCCATGGGATTTTGATTGTCAAGTAAAATTGACATCCAATCTACCGCGCACCAACTCCCAGTACCTTCATAAAAAAGTGAACTGAAGAGAAGAGATGACAAAGAGGTATTTAGGAGTATTTTAAGTAATATGGAAAGATAGGGAGGACTATCAGAAGCTAGAGTTGTAAATCAGCCCCTGCCTTCGGAGGAAGAAATGGCAGAAGCTTCACGGAGTAGGGCCCTGGCCGTTGTGGATCCTAAGGAGACTGTTCCAATAGACTCGAATGAGGGACCCATCAGGGCCTTTTTGGAGGAGGTAGGAGTGAAGAAGCAGCCAGAAACAGCCGAAGGGAAGAAGAAGAGAAAAAGCAAAGGAAAACAGGTAGAAGGAGATGAAGCTGTTCGGCCGAAGAAGAAGAAGAGTGAAAAGAAGTGCTTGAAGGAAGAGAAGAGGAAGATGGCGGAAAGCCCAGATTTTGATGGAGAATCTACCACCGCAAAGGTGGAAGAGGGGGTGTCATCGCAAGCCCAAGCATCAGCGCAACCTTAAATTTCATCAACCCATATAAGAATAGTTACGACTGAAGATAGAAAAGATCCAGACATTACCCCTCTGATGCGACGTTGCAAGGAGAATGTGCCTCAAGGGTCAATAAGTGACCCATTATTTTTACAACGCATAGCAGAAGAAAAAGAGAAGAAGAGAAGAAACAAGAAAAAATGTCACGAGCACGCTAAATCATTGCATCAGTGATTTGGCCAGGAAACTGTACGTTGAGGACGTGCACCGTGACAACGCAAGGGCAAAAGAAGAAGAAAGAAGAAGGCTTGAGGATGAGCAACAAATATTGCTTGCCTCGAAGCAATTTGAGAAAGAGATGAGAGAAGAAGAAGAGGAAGAAAAGAAGAAGAAGGAAGAGAAGGAAAAATGGCACAAAGCAAATGTGCAACGCGTCAGAGAAAACAAGAGAAAAGAAGTTGCGGAATGGAAAAGGGAACAAGAAGAGCAACACAAGGTAAAGGAACGCAAACAAAGACAACAATCCCGCCTTGCGTCTATTCAAGATAAGGGCAAAGCCAAAATTGAGGGTAGTGAGCTTGCGTCCACTACGAGGCATCCATCAACAAAGAAAGAAAACAATGATCTAATGATGGAGATGGGTTTCTTCCCTGTGTCGACGCCACTACCAGATATGATTACAAGTGTTGTGTCGGAGCATAGGTGGGAGACTTTCTGCCAATGCCCATCCATCATTATTCCTGTGGTAGTGAGGGCTTTTTATCATGGCCAGCTCCTTGACACTGAAGATGCGATGGTCCTAGAAGGAAGGGTAGTGCCATTCAGCGCAAGGGACATTAATGAACTATACAAGATGAAGAATATCCCGGATGCACCGACTAACAAGATCATTGATGACCTTGAAGAAGTACACATGGAGGATACGCTGAAAGAATTAACGCAACCGGGCACGCAGTGGTCTAATTAACAGGCATTAAGACCCTTGCTTCCAACAAGCTGCTCCCAGAGGCGCGATTTTGGGTATACTTGGTGAAATGGCGACTCATCCCAACAACGCATGATAAGACGATTTCAAGGGATCGAGTGATGGACGCATATTGTACAGCGTGCGACATTTTGATTGATGTAGGCCAGTTGATTGTGAAGCAGATTCGAGGCTTTTTTGGCCATGTGAGAGGCCAATACTTCTTTCCGTGGATGATTTCTAGTCTATGTCTCTCTGTGGGTGTATGATAACTTGTAGAAATACAAGTAATTTATATTGCTTTATTTAGATATTGCGGCCAAAAGAAAGGAAAGTTGCGTCAATTGTATGGAAATTAGCTAAGAAATGCAAGAATTGTAAATTGTCGTCAATACACCCATTGACACCATTGTGATGGTAGAAAAGGATGTTTCCATCCTGTTTTGTAGGAAATAATGTCACTGCATGTGTTCATGGCTCAAGATAAAGAGAACAACGCATCTACGTCGCATTGCACCTATCATTCAGGAATGAATAGACGATCAACGTAATGACGGTGCATGTGACAATCGATCAAGATCTAAGCGATTACTACAATATCAACCGCATGCGATAATAAAAAACAATGGCATGCGGGCAAACAATCAAAGATGTAAATGAGCAAGGCAATTGCGGAGGATCCTAACACGTGTACAGTTGACGGTGCATTTCTGACGGGATTGATCGCGTAACAGAAGGAATATTCACGCCACCATTTCCAGAATTGCCATAACAATAAAGTGGGCACTACAGAGAGTCAAAGCTGAGCCTATAAATAGCCTATGAATTTCTATGAGAAGAAATTATGGATATAGGCATATTTTGATATTTGTATATTGAAAGAGAGACTGGTCTGAAGAGCCTGATCGGAGAAGATCTGGGAAGATTTAAGAGACAAGACCGAGAGGTGAGTCTCAGGAAAAATCCTTTATATCCCCGCCGTTGAAGCTCTATACCAAGGTCATTTCTACCGGACAAGCAAGCATGAGAGGGAAGCTCTTCTCTTCACCTACGCCATACGCCGGCAAGCAAATCCACCGTCCAGATCTATATCAAGACGTTGGCATTCTTCTGTATTTGTTTCTATCTCTTTATCATCAATTGTATTCATCTTCTTAGTCTATCATTCACACCATGTATCAGACGCTAAATATTAGTATTGAATGTCATGATCATTTCCATCTCCATCTTTCTATCTATTTTCGTTCATCCGTAATTCGCTTTCTCCACGATGTTTTCTTTATCCCTTTGTAATTAGCATGAATCTAACAAGTAAATTAATCCGTGTTAAGCAAATAAATATGTTTAGCTAAAGCATGCTAGACGGCATCTTCACCTGTGAGAGCAGATGTGAAACCCGGATTTCCATTATTCCTACTTAAGCAGGTGGTTAAGGAAATTAACTAAGTAAAAGTTAAATCCTATGTTGAAGGAAGGAAATTACTAAGTGTTGAATAGATTTTTCTTCAGTAGTCTTGAGTTAAGCTTATGATGAAAAATTGACTAAGTGTTGGATTAGGCATTGCCATGCATTGGCCATAAGATCTTGGAGAGATTATTTGGGACAAGAGAGAAGTGAAGTGGGAGTGACGCATGCCTTGGAGGTTAGACCAACGCATTAGGTTGGTTGGATGCGTTGGATGCATTGGATGCATTGGTTAAGGGAAGGAAAATGGAAGGATACGTTGAAGGGTGGCAGGTGGTTGAAGGATGGCAGCCGAGGACGAGGCATTGGGATGGCACAAGGGCTGGAGGGTGCCATGCGTCGAGCAGGCTTGGCCAAACTGCCCAGCCATGCGTCAAAGAGAGCCAAGCTACCGTGCCAAGCGATGCGTCGATGGAAGTGCCCATGCGTCAAGCGACCGAGCAAATGATGCGTTGAGCGGACGAGCAAGCCCTATTGAGCGATGCGTCGATGCCAAGCTACCGGCCAAGCGCCCATGCCATGCGGCTCATGTGAGCCATGCATTGATGCTAAGCCAATGCGTTGGAGCCGTCCGACCTTGCAATATTTTGGAGGTTGGTGATGGCTTGCACGAGGGATGTGTTGGACATAGGCCATGCGATAGACTAGGTTGGACACATGGTGTTGGCTCTTGCGATGGTTAAGGGTTGCGATGGTGCTATGTTGGAAATCAAGGGAAACCAAGGGTTGCTATGCGTTGGAGTCATACTATGTGTTGAGGACCTACTATGCATTCTTGAGTACACTATGCATTAACATCTGAGGCTAGTTGTATGCCTTGAGAATCACCCTAGTGAATGCATATTGAAGGGAATGAATGCATAAGAAGGATGAGTTCATAAGGAAAACGTCATCCTAACATGTGGCTCGTTGAGAAGAAACCTTCAGACTTAAGGATTTGAGGTGGAGGCTTGAGAAGACATACAATTTGAATCCCATGCATTGGCTACATAGGAGAAGGACACTTAGATTGCATTGATCAAAGAGTTGTGTTGTTAGTGTGAGGAGGAAACACTTGGACATGTAGCCAAGTAGGAGGCGTCGAATTTGGGGAATGTTTGGACACCTATAAATAGGGCCAAAGACATCATTTTTTAGATCACAACTCAAAATAATTTTAAAAGAGTGGGAAAGTTGAGTAAATATTGCATTGAAAGCAAAATCCATGCGTTGATCATAGAGCTCCAAAGAGGACGCATTGGACAGTGAAGTTTGGAAAACAACATCAACTTGGGACGAGGAGTTCTCCCAGAATACTCGTGCGTTTAATGTGATTCCAAAACCATCTGAAAGATGAAAGATTCTAGTTTTCACGGTGGGGCTGCCAGAAAAAAAGCTCCAAGGATTCGGGCTGGAAAAGAAGGACAAGACTGAAGGGTCGAGCTGTCAGGTAAGTTGGGCCAGTCTTGATGTTTTGATGATTCTGGCAAAACCACGAGGAGTTATGAGCTAAGATTTTAGGGGTTCAAAAGGGAACCAAGGAAACCTAAGGAACTTCGAAAAGGAAAGTTCCTAACAACCTAAGGTAGTGAAAGGTGAGGAGTTCCAGGGTGCTGCTAAGGTCAAGGTCTGCCACGGGCCACAGTTACACTTCCGGAGGGTTTTACAGTTGTCGTTGTAAACTTGAAATTAAGTCTTGGAGTTGTATAAATGTTACATTGTTGTAATAAAATAGGCCTACTTAATTAGTTGATTGTTGAATTTGTACATTGGTATCAGAGTTATTTTTGCAAGAGTTTTTAGGCAGTAAGTGTCAACGAAAGGGTTGATGACTACTGCGGTCACGCCCTTTCCCAGACTCGGAGGGTAGCCTGGGGTGGGATGTGACAACAGAAGTGAAGATGCCATTCCTCCTGTCGAGAGAAGGTTTGAAGAATGCATTAACTAAATTGAGAAGTACTTCCAGAGATGGAAGCAACCTTGCATTCATTACGTTCATCCCTATTTCACCACAGAGATATGGGAACACGACCGATCACTGAGAGGTGTACGCCAAAGGAAAGCGGAACCATAGTTATGTCTTTAACGAAATTAATGAACTTGTGATGTTTATATTAATTACCCTTTCTATTTATGTTTCATACATAAAGACTTGCCACCGCATAACACGACCCTTTGTATAATCTTCATAGTCAGTCTCAAACTCAGTATCATGTATCAGTATCCTGTGTCTTGTATCATAATAGCTTAGGTTTACTTTTATCGCACTTTATTTTATTACCGCAACTTTATTTTACCACATAATTACTTTCTCACAACTTTAAATACTTGTATAAACGCAACTTTTATTAATTGAAAAACCCCTGGTCGCATATATCACAAATGTAATGCATTAACTAAGCTATCCCTGTGTTCGACCTCGGATCACTCCGAGAAACTTGCGTTGGAATTATACTTGGTTTCAGTGCAAGGAAACTTATGACACGCAATACTTCATCGCATACTACGAGCATATCACTATCAACGCATACACTTAGAATGTAGTATCGCATAAATTATCTTTATCGCAAAACACTTAAGCGCATTTAGCACATCATTCATTTCATTATCACAGTGCATGCAATAATAAGGAGATAAATCTTTATCGTTACAGTGTAGGCATTGATGAAGAACCCATGCCTGAAGTCCACGGTCTCATTCATACGAAGATCCTGAGAATGCTTCTCAAGGATTCCCCTCATTGCCCCGAGCGTCCACCCAAACGACCCTTCATAGATCTGAACACCGCAACAACCCAAGCCAAAGAAGCAGCGCAAAAATGATAAAGGAAAGGAAAAAGTCCAAGATCAATCATCGTAAGAGCAAAACCAAATACTCTTGGACCCCTTGCCTTTAATCATTTGCCCACCTAGCCCTCCAATTGAGCCCCTTTCCCCTCTTCCTGAACCCTTCACCAATCTCCTTCTTGCTCCTGATTCAAACACCGCATCCCCAATAGCGTCTCCCCACCATCCATCTCCACCCCACTTTTCACCACCACCGCTGCATGTTGACGACCCACAAGGTTTGGGAGAAGGCCCTTCCACTCAACCTCAAACCATTACTGGTGAGACATCGCAGGCGCAACCCAACATCGCAACCCTCGCTGCTGACTTTGCAGAAATGCGGTCTCTCTTCTCTCAACAACAAAACTTCTTCTGCCAGGAAAGAACAGAGTTGCAAGAGAGTAACGCAGAGTTGCAACGCTACAATGGTGCGGCAGGCGATGATTAATATTCAACGCAATATCTATACCATCCGCTTGAACTAGAGATAGATGGCAGAGACAACCATGAATACTTCAACTTTTTAACAACATACTTACATGGTCCCATGGTGCTTCCCCATCCACAGCAACCTCTGCAGTTTCAAGATGCGACTCAACGAGCTCCTCCGCAACATCCTTCTCAAGATCCCCCACCACAATTCTAAATTTGGGGGTGTGCCACTTTCTCTGCAATTTTGTAAATTTCTCTTTGCGGCCATTCTTTCATTATTTGTTTTTATATATAGAAGCTACACCTTGAATTCTTTTGTACATGCTAAAATTTTGTGTTGCGATGTTTGTAACTCTTTGTATACTTAGTCAAATTTTATACAACTGAGTAATTATTCTTTCCATATGCGAGCCTCTTCACTTATCATCCTTTGTCAATTATTGCAATAATTCTTGTCTTTTATTTTGTGTTGTTAATTGTGCTGCCATGATGAGTAGTATGCATACCCTTAGCAATATTTCTTATACATTGCACTTTCTGAATAACACTTAGACAATTCATCGTAATAGCTCTGCTTTACCTTCTCTATTTCAAGACTCTACTCAAACCTTCTTTTCAAAATTTTGACCAAGTGTTTTGTCTTTTTTGTCTAAAACAATGCAATGAGGACCTTTCTCATCTCTAAATTTGGGGATGGGGAAGGTCTGAGCAAATGCGATCAAGCGGATGCGATCATATCAAGCAAATGCATTCATCATTATCAATAAAAAAAAATCATAAAACTCTAATGTCAGCGCAAGGGAAAAATCCCAACCTGATAAGAGTTAAGTCGTGAAAGGAACCTGCTCGTAGTTGGATGTTCGCATGTCACCCATGGGAGTAAGTCAAAACGAAGGTAGGTTTCTTGGATCGACGCAATATGAAAAAAAAAAAAAAAGAGAAAAAATAAGAATAAAAGAGACAACTCCTCTGACCAGCAAAAGTAAAACTTGGTTGAAAATCAAGAGTTGAAGTTGAGATTGGTACACGACCGAAGTTGGATGCTCGCATGACACCCGTAGGAGCAAGCCAAAATGAAGGGTGTAACCATGATCAATAGTCTCTATAAGATGACGCAAACCAGGTCACCGCATGTGACAATCGATCGAAGATGTGAAGAGCAACACATTCGCAGGCGATTCTGACGTGTACAGCTTTCTGTTGTACGATTCTGACAGATTGATCATGGAGCAGAGAGGACTTTTCCATTACACCATGGCAGGAATTATCAGAATTTACACAGTGGGACCACTATTACAAAGAGCCAAGGTCTTGTCTATAAATAGCTTCCTTAAATTCATTGCAAATGAGGCTGGTCTGAAGAGACTTTATAGAGAAAATCCAGAAGAATGACGAGACAAAGCTGAAAGGTGAGTCTCTAAGAAAGAAATTCTTTCCATTCCCGAAGAAGAAGCTCTGTGCAAGAGGTCACTTCTATCTGGGAAGCAAGCCTGGCAGGGAGGCTTTCCACTCCATCTCATCCACACTCCGGCAAGCACAACGTCTTCGATCGGGATCTGTGTCAAGACATTGACACTCTTTCCGTATTTGTTTCTATTCTTTCATTCATCTACTGTGTTCATCTTCTTTAATCTTTCATTCACAAATCATGTATCAAACACTGATCTTTAGATTTAAATATCATTATCGTCATCATTATCATCTCTCTGTTCTTTTCCATACATTTATCATCCATTTTCTCCATCTTGTGTCCTTAATCCCCTGGGTAAAGTGGAAGAATTAAGCGAGTGAGTTAATCTTGTTAAGGTGATCGGCTAAGTTTAGCTAAAGCATGCTCGACGGTATCTTCACCTGTGAGAGCAGAAGTGAAGATGTTATTCTACCTATCGAGAGAAGGTTGGAAGAATGCGTTAACTAAAGCGAGAAGTATTTCCAGAGATGGAAATAACCTTGCGTTCGTTACATTCATCCCTGTTTCACCATAGACGTATGGGAATACGGCTGATCACTGAAAGATGTAAGCCAAGGGAAAGTGGAACCTCAGTCGCGTCCTTAACGGGATTGACGAACTTGCGATGTCCTCTCCCTCAACTCATTCTTTTTCTGATTCATTCATAAGACTTGCCACCGCATTCATTAGATTCTTTTGTACAACTTCACAGCCAGTCCTCACCTTGTATCATAATAGTTTAGACATTTATTTTATCATCGCAATTTACTTTAACGCATTTTATTTTCATCACAATATACATTTTCTGCGAAAATCAATATCTTTATTCTTTATGATAAATCGGTCGCATTTACCATACTAATATCGCATCTAAACAACAACAATCCCCGTGTTCGACCTCAGTTCATTCTGAGAAACTTGCATTGGAATTATACTTGATTCCAGCGTAAGAAAACTTGTGAAACGCACTATATCATCGCATACTACGAAGCATATTACCATCAACACATACACTTAGAACGTAGTATCGCAACAATATCTTTATCGCAAAGTATTTGAGCGCATAGAGCATCATCATATTCATATTCATTCATAAGCAGCACAATAGATAAAGATAAATACAAATTTAATATTACATAGACTCTCTCGAGCTTTAGCTCCGGCGAAGGCTCCGGTCGTCACTCAGAATGATTAAAGGAAATGAAGAACTCTCAAGCTATCTTCATACGCTTTCGTATGGATCATAAGGATCCGCCCTGAGGCAGGGAGCCTCAGGCAACCTTGGATGCCTTGAAATTCTGCTCATCGGCTTCTATTTATAGAGCTTGATCGCCGACAGAATTTATGGACCTGCTCTGAATCTGACATTTGCGGCGCGATGGTCCTTTTCTGAATCTTTGCTGCCAATGGCGTGGTAGGTGAAATGTCAACATCACCTTTTCATAATCCCAATGTATGCGTTCGTGCTTTTATTCCACCAACCTTGTGATCGCCCTTCTATTATGGTTATCATTATGTAGCTACAATCTCTCTACGATGACCACATTCACTTGATGGCCGTAACTTCTATGCGATGGATGCATATGGTAGATGGCCATAACATCCATGCGATGGACGCATGTGGTATATGACCGCAACATCCATGCGATGGACGCATGCGGTTGCGCATGCGATTGTCTTCGTGATAACTTGGATCCCACGTATGCGATCGATTTCTGTAGTTGCTACAAAAATAAAACAATTGAATGCATAATAACGCATAATATTGGGTTAGCTGAGATTCTTAATGTTGATCGATGTAAACTCATTTTCTCATGAATTCCTAACATAATTGCCGCATATTCTACTTAACAGCCCTTATAATTCTATCTTTAAGGCTTAAAATGATGTGCATTTCTGTTCGTCATCAGGCTGGGCAGCGAGGAAAGTCGCCTCCCGCGTGGGGACAGGGGCGTGGGAAGGGGATGGTGGTTGGGAAGAAGAATCTGACGACTGTCTAGCCATGAGTTTAGTGAAGGGAAAGAAGATGGTGTTGATTTTTTTTGTGGAAGAAAGAGCGGACGACGGTCGAGGTATGCAGAGGATGTTTGGTAGGTTTTCGCACGAAGAAGAATGCAAATGAACTCCCAAACGAGGCTGGAGGGGGAGGGATTTATAGGTTGGGCCTTGATGGGCCCAATTCAATCGGTAGTGCGCTGGCAAGCTTTGGTAATCCAAAATGTCTGCTGCACCCCTCCCTATTATGACATAGCAAGAAAGGACGTCCTTTCATCTGCTATGTAATAATTCACCTCGGGATCTAAAACGATCGTTCGATTACCTTCTCTATGAATATTTTATCTTTTATGTTTTTTATTTTATTTTCGGAGGATGGGCGCAATGTATATCTATAAGACAACACATCCGTCAACGCAATGCATATTTGGAGGACAGGCGCAATGTATATCTATTAACGCAACACATCCAAGAGGATGGGCGCAATATATATATTAACACAGATACACCCGTCGACACAATGCATACCTGACATTGCATTATATCACCAACATCACAACGCTTATCCTAAAACCATAGTGATAAGACATTGTGGTGTTCACTTAAGTCATTCATTCAAAATTAAAATCAACGCAATCAAAGACTGAAATGGAAATTAATTCAAATAGGCAGGGAAACTAATTCAATAAAGCAATAATAAAGTGGTAGTAAAGTATAAAGATAATTGATATGGATGCTGTTTAAAAAAGGTTTTCAATGTTATCGCAAATGCATCCCCACAGGCAATTAGGCTTGCCTGCCCAATGTCACCTCTTGACATTGCTCCTTCCCATTTGGTACAGGTGCTTCCGAGTTGCTGGGCAGTGTACTAGGTGTTCTGTTTCTATGTTCGGTCGCAAGCTGCTCGACTTGTACCTCCAAAGTCCTGATGGAAGATGCTTGAGATTGCATGATTGCATCGTTCTTTTCTATGTATTGTTTGAGCATTGCTTCCAAGGACAACGAATTGGATGAGGTGTTGGATGAAGAGGGTTCATTGTGCGATTGCTTCTTATGATAATTACTCTAACCTTGACCCTGGTGGTGAAAACCTGGAGGATTTCCTCTATTCTCGGAATGATTGGTCTGCATATTACTTTGGCCTCCCTGGTCGTTGTTTCCTTTGTAACTGAAGTTGGTTTGATTCTTCCAACCTGGATTGTACGTGTTGCTGAATGGGTTGTTATGGATAGAGTATACTAACTGTTGATTTGACGGGTAGACTTCGACTGAATGGCCCCCTCCGCATTGTATACAACTTACTGTTGCCACTTATGTTAGCGCATTGGCTTGCGCTGCACCCAGAGAGAGAGTTCATTGATTTATAGCCATTGTTTAGAGAAGCAAGGTGACTGCAGCCATCTGGGCAGCCAGTGCGATCATTGTATCCACTGGTACAATAACGCTCTCTATTTTCCTTCGTTCTGTTTCTCTCTCTCCATATCCGTCTATTGGGTTTTATGTCCTAAAACTCGTGGTATGTAAACAATGGAGCTTATTCTTAAAATTCAATAAAGGTGTTATTGAATAGATCTATTGCTTGAATAGAAATCCAATAAACCTAAAAGTCCCTTGACTATTGGATGAGTACATGAACTTTATATGGAGACATAAAGGTGGATCAGGTTCGAGTAAATAGTCAAAATGATCTATACTACATGGATAAGGTTGGGTACCTTATTCTGGTAACACTATTGGATACGACCTGCTCTATAGTTGTTACAAGGAGTTGTAAAGTGCTACAAACGAAGTGATCTTAATTCGTTCATGTTGGACATGAGGAGTGGGGGTGTCCTTGTGCAAAAGAGTTTGTACAAGATCGGACCATGAAATGAGTCACTCTTACTTTATAATGTTGTTTACTATTTAAGACTGACTATTTCAAAGCGATGACCTAAGTAACTTGACCTTAATCCTGAGCTAACTATGAACTCCTATTTATTCGGGATTGTCCTTAGATTTGTAGTTGAGGGTTGACTTGTAACGCAAGTTTTGATGCTTCTATTTTAAGCACACGCACTACGATATCTCATGTATGATACAAGTCCATGTCCCTGTTACCAGTTCCCCAGCAACAGCGCCATAAACTTGTAATGCAAGAATTGATTCCTTATTATGCATGCATTGTGATGATAGATAATGTATGATACAAGCTCCTGTCCCCGTTACCAGTTCCCCGGCAACGGCACCATAAACTTGTAACGCAAGTTTTGATTCCTTATTATGCATGCACTGATTTTATGCAATGATATGCGATACTACTTCTAGATATGCATTATTAATGAATGTTCTTGTAGTATGTTGTGCATTGTCACAAGTTTCCTTGCGTTGAAACCAAGTATAATTTCACCGCAAGTTTCTCGGTGTGATCTGAGGTCGAACACAGGGATTGTTTTAAGTTATTGTGTTATATTTGGGATAAATGCGACCAGGGTTTTTTTTTTTCAAATTAATAAAGGTTGTGTGCACAGGTATTTAAAAATATGATAAAGTAAATTGGGATGAAAGTAAAGTTAAGCAATAAAAATGCGGTAATAAAGTAAATAGCGATAAAATAATCCTAAGCTATGATGATACAAGATACAGGTTTCATGATATAAGATACTGAGGGTGAGACTTACTGTGAAGATTATACAAAGATCGTGTTATCCAGTGGCAAGTCTTATGTGTGAAACCGAAAGAGAAAAGGTAATTAGTACAAACATCGTAAGTTCCTTAATTGTGTTAAAGGCATAAGTACGGTTCCGCTTTTCCCTTGGCGTACACCTCTCGGTCATCGGCCACATTCTCACATCTCTGTGGTGAAACAGGGACAAACGTAATGAACGCAAGGTTGCTTCCATCTCTGGAAGTACTTCTTGCTTTAGTTAATGCATTCTTCTAACCTTCTCTCGACAAATAAGAATGGCATCTTCACTTCTACTCTCACAGGTGAAGATGCCGTCTAGCATGCTTTAGCTAAACATCTTTATTTCTTTAGCCCAGATTAAGTTACTTGTTTAATTCATATTAATCACCAATGGATTAAGAAATCATCATGGAGAAAATGATTTATGGAGGAACGGAAAATAATCGAGACATTAAATAATACTATTTATCATCTGATACATGGTTGTGAATGAAGAGATTAAGAAGATGGAATACAATTGATGAATGAGAGTTAGAAACAAATAAAAATAAGCACCAATGCCTTGGCATAGATCTAGAATGGAGAATCGCTTGCCGGCGTTGATGGAGTGAATGGAAGGATGAGCTTCCCTCTCAGGCTTGCTCAACCAGTAGAAGGGATCTAAGTACATAGCTTCTCGGTGGGGATATGGCAGAATCAAACTGAGACTCACCTCTCGGCCTTGTCTCTTCTCTTCTCAGATTTCCTCCAATCAGCACTAAGATTAGCTCTCTCAATAGCCTCATATCAATTTTTCCCCGTATAAAGTATATCTTTCAGTGAATTCTTTAAGGGTATTTATAGGTTGAAGGCTTTGACTCTCTGACTTGTGGTCCCCACTTTATTGTTATTGAATGTCCAAAAATGGTGGAATAAATATTCCTTCTGTTATGCAATCAGTCCGTCGAATATGCACAACGGTTAGTTGTACACGTGTCACAATCCTCCGTGATTGCACTGCTCATTTGCATCTTCGATCATGTGCCTGCATGCGGTGTTGTTTTTATTACCGCATGCGGTTGAAGTTCAGCTATGGATCGACTGTCGCATTACGCCGTCATTGCATTGGTCATCTATTCATTCCTGAATGATAGACGCAATGTGACATAGATGCGTTAACTTTCTCTCTTGAGCCATGAGCGCATACGGTGACTTGGTTTGCGATAATTTATAATTATTGTATTTCTTAGCTAATTTTCATACAATTGACGCAACTTTACTCTCTTTTGGCCGCAATATCTGAATAAGACAGTATAAATAACTTGTATTTCTACAAGTTATCACACCCCCAAATTTAGATATATGCTTGTCCTCAAGCCTATATTCTACTAAGGCAAAAATGCTCAGTTCCTATACTAAATTTTGCATCGATTGGTTGCTCCGAATGCTCCACTTAGACACATTACTTAATAATGCAAATTCCTTCTGTCCTTGCTAATTCCTATCAAAGCCCTACTTTATTCTTCTTCTATATCACAAATTTATGCTCAAAAATGCTTTTCTAGTTTATAAATAGAATGTTTACCTCTTCTTTGTCAAAACAAATTGATGCATCTATATGCGGTTGTCAAATTTTGTGTCATTTATTAGAGATTGTTGGTCATGATTACACTCTTCGTTTTGGCTTGTTCTCACGTGTGTCATGCGAACATCCAACTACGGTTGTGTGCCAATTTCAACTTTAACTCATGAATTTCAGAGGAGTTGTCTCTTACATTCTTTTATTTTCTTTTGCATTTTTTTTCTTTTCATATTGCGTTGTTCTTGGAAACCCACCTTCGTTTTGGTTTGCTCACATAGGTGTCATGCGAAGATCCAACTACGAGCAGGTTCCTTTCACAACTAACTCTTATCAGGTTGGGAATGTTTTTGAAGTTTTCCCTTGCGCTGACAGTGGAGTTTTGTATGAAAATTTATTGAATTTTTTTTAAAAAATTTTTTCTTTTTTTTAAATGGAAACGATCGCATTTTCTTAATGATCGTATATTCTTGATCTCATCTGCTCAGACCTTCCCCACCCCCAAATTTAGAGATGCGCAAGGTCCTCATTGCATTGTTTGGATAGAATAGACAAACACTTAGAAAAAAAAAATAAAAAAGAAGGTTTGAGCAGAACTTTGAAAGATAAAAGGTAAAGTACTGCTAAGCTACGAATTAATTAAGTGTTAGTCAAATTTACAAAGTATGGGAAATGTTCCTAAGTATAAACATGTTGTACATCATGGCAGCACAATAAATAATGCAAAAGTAAAGATCAAGAACATCACAAATATTGACAAAGGATGATAAAGAAAAAGGCACAGGCTTGAAGAGAATATTTATTCAATTGTATTGAATATTAACAAAGTATACAAAGAATTAAAAATTAACGCAAAACAAAAATTGTTGTCTGTACAAAGAATCAAAGAATTTCGTTAACTTAGAAAAATAATGAATTGAAATTATCTTTTGAATCTGATTCAGACGGGTGCATGATTAAAAATTAACATCGTGCTTCCATTAACGCAAATATATTTTTGCTGAGGATGGGCAACAACGCATGCATCCCTGCAACACTCCCCTTAACTAAACACATTTTTGGAGGATCGGGCACACGGTATTGCTACCAGCATAACACTACCTCAACATAGTGCATTTTGCTAGGGACGGGCAAAGGACACACACGCACGTAACACACCCCTCAACGCAATGCAGTTGAGTGTAATAGACGCAAGGTATCTCTTGTTAACACACAATGCACCCGTCAATGCGTTACATACCAGTTTTTAATTTTCTTTTTAATTCATCAACAATCGCAAAGTCAAAAAGACTTTGCGGTGTTTAATGTTTCATCCAATCATTCACAAAAATTAAAGAACAGTGCTACTAATGCATACAAATTAAAAGAATTAAACATGACATGAAAAATTAAATTGAAGAGAATTATAGAAAGCATTAAAGGCTAATTCTAAAAAGCAGTAAATGCGTAATTTAGAAAGCAGTAAAAGAAAAACTGTAAAGAAAGCAAGTAAACATAGATAGGGATGCTGACTGAAAGAAGTTCTCAGAATTACCGCAATCGCTTCCCTTACAAGTGGTTTAATCCTGCTTGCCCAAGTCAATGGTATCCATGCGTCGCTCGAAGTCACCTCCATAGTAAGGCTTAATCCGTTGACTATTGACTTTAAACGCGTTGTTCCCATCTAAAGTTGTTAGTTCCACTGCGCCGTGAGGAAAGATAGTCTTGATTCGGAATGGCCTAGACCAGCGAGACTTCATCTTTCCTAGGAACAATTGCAAATTAGTGTTAAATAATAATACTTGTTAACCTTCGGTGAATGTCCGGTCGTTTATGCGGTCGTCATGCCACTTCTTGGTTTTCTCCTATAGATCTTGCCATTTTCATAGGCGTCCCTTCGCCATTCGACCAGCTGATTTAGTTGCAGCTTCCGGACTTTCCCCGCACTTACTAAATCAAACTTCAGCTTCTTGCATGCCCACAACGCCTTATGTTCCAACTCGAGAGGTTGGTGACAACCTTTTCCAAAGACCAAGGCATACGGGGACATGCCAATTGGTGTTTTATAGGCAGTCTTGTATGCCCACAATGCTTCATCAAGCTTGGGTGACCAATCTTTCCTGGAAGTATCGACTACCTTCTCCATGATAGTTTTGATCTCTTGGTTCGAAATCTCTACCTGCCCATTAGTCTGTGGGTGATAAGCAATCGCAACTCTATGGCTGACGTTAAGTTTAGTCAACAGGTTGGTGATTATGTGGTTGATGAAGTGAGAGCCCTCATCGCTGATTAAGGCTCGTGGCGTCCCAAATCGAGCAAAAATATTTTTCTTAAGAAACTTCGCCACTGTGGCCACATCATTCTTGGCACATGCGATGGCCTTAACCCATTTTGATACGTAATCAACCGCTACCAATATATAATGTGGACCTTCTGATGGTAGAAATGGGCCTATGAAATCAATTCCCGAAAAATCAAATAATTCAACCTCTAAGATTGATGTCAACGACATTTCATTCCTTTAAGACATATTCCCCGTTCTCTGGCATTTGTCGCATTGCACAACGTGGGCATGGGCATCCTTAAACAGTGTTGGCAAGAAATAGCCACACTGCAAGACCTTTGCGGCAGTCCGCTACCCTCCAAAGTGTCCTTCATAAGGGGACTCATGACACATCTCTAGAATGTGCTTGACTTCGTGCTCAGGAACGCATCGACGTAATATATGATCAGGACCAAGTCGATATAAGAATGGATCGTCCCAGAAATAAAATTTAACATCATGTCTTAGCTTCTTCTTCTGCTGGTAAGTATAATCACCTGGTATTTAATCGCAAACGATGAAATTCACAATGTCCGCATACCAAGGAACATTAATATCTACTGACATCAGCAGCTCATCGGGGAATCTTTCTTCAATATCTTTTTCTTTCCCTTGAACCTTGCAGTTCTCCAATCTTAACAAATGATCAGTGACTTGGTTCTCGGTGCCCTTCCGGTCTTTGATCTCGAGGTCAAACTCTTGCAGAAGCAACACCTACCGTATAAGCCTTGGTTTTGCATCCTTTTTTGTCATCAGATATTTGATCGCAGAGTGATCCGTATACACCACAACGTCTGTTCCAATTAAGTACTGTCGAAATTTCTCCAATGCAAATACCACTGCGAGCATTTCCTTCTCTGTGGTTGTATAGTTCTCCTACGCATCATTCAATGTTTTACTTGCATAATAAATAGGATGCAATACCTTGTCCTTGCGCTGACTTAGTACTATGCCCACAGCATATCCGCTCGCGTCACACATCAATGCAAACGGTTGCGTCCAGTCCGGTGCAACTAGAATGGGTGCGGTGATGAGCGCATCTTTCAATGTGTTGAATGCTTTGGTGCACGCATCATCAAAATTATACTCTCGGTCAGCTTCAAGAAGCGCACTTAAGGGCCTTGCGATCTGGGAGAAATTGCGAATAAATCTTCTATAAAACCCAGCGTGTCCTAGAAAGCTCCTAAGTGTCCTCACGTTCACTGGTGGGGGTAGCTTGGAAATTGCGTCAATTTTCGCCTGATCAACTTTCAATCCTGCTTTCGAGATTTTATGACCCAGAAAAATTCCTTCTTCCACCATAAAGTGGCATTTTTCCCAGTTCAGAACAAGATTTGTTGCCACGCATCTCTTTAAGACCTTTTCCACGTTCGATAAAAAGGAGATATAATTGTTGTCGAAAACTGAAAAATCATCCATGGATACTTCGACTGACTCCTCTATGTAATCTGAGAATATCGCCATCATGCATTGTTGGAAAGTTCCTTGCACATTACAGAGTCCAAATGGCATGCGTCGGAATGCAAACGTACCAAATGGGCACATGAAGGTTGTCTTGTCTTGATCCTCCAGTGCAATCACTATTTGGTTGTACCCTGAATAGCCATCAAGAAAACAGAAGAATTGATTCCCCGCAAGTCTGTCTAACATCTGATCAATGAACGGAAGTGGGAAGTGGTCCTTTTTAGTGGCCAAATTTAACTTGCGATAATCCATACAAATTCTCCACCCCATTGTAGTTTTTATGGGAATTAATTCATTCTTTTCATTGATGACGACTGTCATCCTCCCTTTCTTTGGAATACACTACACTAGGCTCACCCAACTGCTATCATATATCGGGTAGATGACTCCTGTGTCCAGCCACTTCACTATTTCCTTTTTCATGACCTCCATCATGGCAGGATTTAAACTTCGTTGCCTTTCTATCGATCCTGTCTTTCCTTCTTCCAGACGAATCTTGTGCATGCAATACGAGGGACTGATTCCTCGAATGTCTGCCAAGGTTCATCCTAAAGCCTTTGCGTTATATCTCAGGATCTGTAGAAGTGCGTATTCTTTCTCCTTACTCAGCGAGGCAGAAATGATAACCAGTAACGTGTTGTTACCTCTTAAGTAAGCATACTTAAGGTGCACAGGCAACGACTTTAACTCTAGCACTGGCGGTTCTTCCAAAGATGGCTTGATGCGTTGTGAAGTTTATTCAGATAACTTGAGTGGTTCAAAGTTTGGTTCAACATAAATTGTGGCGCAATCCTCCTCCAACATTGCGTCGATTCCAAAATCTTCTTCCTCCAGCTCCTCTAGGGACTTGTGTCAAGGTTCTTCCCGCAGTTCCTCAATATATTGGCAGTTCTCCAAATCACTTGGGTACTTCAACAGATTGAAAACGTTGAACTTAACTTCCTGGTCGTCGACCCTAATGGTCAGTTCTTCTTTTTGCACATCGATCAGTGCTTGCCTTGTTGCTAGAAATGGGCGACCCAAGATGATAGGTACTTCTCTATCAGCTTCATAATCCAATATAACAAAGTCTGTCGGGAAGATAAACTTGTCCACTTGTACGAGTACATCCGATCTTGCCCTCAGGATGCGTTATTCGATCTATTGGCCAACTGCAGTGTGATCGTTGTTGGTCTTACGTTGCCAATATCCAGCTTTTTAAAGATTGACAAGGGAATTAGATTTATGCTCGCCCCTAAATCACACAGCGCGTTTTCAACCATCTTACCTCCTATTGTGCAAGGCAATGTAAAAAACTCCCAGGATCCTTCATTTTGGTGGGGATATTATTTAACAGTGCGCTGCATTCATATGTTAGCGCAACTGTTTCATTTTCCCCGATCTTTCTTTTATTAGCAAGAATATCTTTGAAAAATTTTACATAGCTCGGCATATGTTCTAGAGCTTTTATTAGAGGAATATTGATGTGTAGCTGTCGGAGAACGTCCAAGAACCTCTGAAATTGCTTACTATGGTCTTTCTTCTTCAGCCTAGACGGGAAAGGTGAAGGATCCCGCCGTACTTCTTGTTAAATTGGCTATTTGTTAAGGTCCTGTCTTTGCTGCATTTCATTATCTGGAAGTTGCATCAATTTAGAATTCAAGTCTTGAGAAGCTTTATCTTTTGTAGGTGAACTTGCTTCTGAACTGGTAATATTTCCACTACTGATTGATTAGTCACCATCAACAGTTAAATCTGCTGGTACTGTTGTTTGATCTGGTACTGGTAGCACGAGGGCTGTTGTTTTACCACTTCTCAATGTCACTGCGTGACATTGCTCTTTACCTCGTGACCCCGATGCTCCTGAACTGCTAGGCAGCGTACCAGGCGCTTTGTTTTTCAACTCAATTGTAAGCTGTTCAATCTACTCTTCCAAACCTCTAAGGGAATCAGCTTGCGATTGTCTAATTGCCTCGCTCTTTTCGATATAATGCTTCAATGAAGTCTCTAGAGACGAGGTACTGCAAGAAGTATCATATAAGAACTGTTGGTCATAGGGTGGTATACTCTGAGAGTTACCTGGGCTATATTCCTGACTAATGAAGACCGAAGAGTTGCCTCGATTCCCTTGATAACTGTTCTGATGGAAACTATGGCTCCTCTGGTTGTGATTCCCGTCCCAACTTAAAGTTGGGTGATCCCACTAACCAGGGTTGTAGATGTTGCCAAATGACTCATTATGGACAGAGTATACGGCCTATTGATTCCACAGGTAGACTTCTGCTGGATGTCCCTCCCCACATTGAACGTAATTCATTGTGGCCATAAGCATCAACGCATTTACTTGCACTGATCCTTGAGAGAGATTTCTCTGTTGATTAGCCATCGCCTGAAGGAGAGAGATCATCGTGGTCATCTGGTTGAATAGTGTGCTCATTGTACTAATTGGCACATCTGCACTTTCTACTCTTTCTTGCTCCCGACTACTTTCCTCAAACCCGGTATCAATCAACTCATCAGAATGTCGCGAGATGCGATCCAATTGCTCCTGGCTTTCGTATATGATCTATCCATTAATCCTCCTACTACAGAGGCATCGATAACTGTATGCATTGATTGATCTAAGCCATTGTAAAATGTCTCCATCAGATTGCTATCAGGAATCCCAATATGCGTACAATTCTTCATTGATTGTTTGGAACACACCCAGGCGGTGCTCAAAGTTTCATAACCCTATTGCTCAAAATTCAACACATCCCTCCGTCTCCTTGCGTTGACAGCTGAAGGGAAGAATCTGTTCATGAATCTGTCAACCAACTGTTTCCATGCTTTAATGTCATTCGGCTCTAACGACTGAGCCCACCTTTTCGCTTCATCCCATAATGTATATGGGAAAAGATATAACCTAAGTCTTTCTTGAGTCACATCAGGCATGGAGAATTCGATGCACATGTCTACAAAATTCATCAAATGCGTGCGTGGGTCTTCTCCTTGTAATCCTCTGAATTGACCCATATTCTGAATCATCTGCAGCATAATTGGTCTGATTTCAAAGCTTACATTCTCCTCAACCGTCGATTTTCAGATTCCTGGTGAGAAGTTATAGAAATCCGGCACCGCATAGTCTCTCATTGAAACGTTGCGGTCAGCAGCAAGAAATATGAAATCTTGTGCTGGCCAATTTTCCCTTTGATTCCCTGCAGGAGCCTCGTTATTATTAGCCATGCTTCTTCACTACTTGATTCGGCCCAGCAAAATAGACTTGAAACATCTGTTTCTATCATCTTGATGGTCTTAGTGGGTGTATTTGCAATAATTTATAATTATTGTATTTCTTAGCTAATTTTCATACAATTGACGCAACTTTACTCTCTTTTGGCCGCAATAACTAAATAAGGCAATATAAATAACTTGTATTTCTACAAGTTATCATGGCTCAATAGTGTCGACCCCATATGACTGCCATTTCAAGGGTGAAACTGGATAGATAGCTGGGGACATAGGGTACAAGAGGGAATTCACTCCTTCCCACTTTAGGGATAGTAGAGAGGTTGTTCCCTTAAGTGTCATTCTAGGGCTTGAATAAGGGATCGGTTTTGTGATTGGATCACAAAACAATTGTTCATTAGGGGATCAGTGGGGACTTAAGGAACAAGAGGTAATTTCGGCAGTAAAACAAAGATTTGACCCAGTCGTTATTGCGAACAACCTGTGAAGGGTTAACTTACTAATCATGGTTATATCGAGTGGACATAATATATCTACAGTGAGGAGAGTTCAACAAGTGACCCATTAGTTAACGAATTGGGGTTAGATCAGTCTAATGAGTTTAGCCGATTAATCTTGAATCGTTGGAGCCCATGATCTATAGGTCCCTCTACTAACTCGGTAATGGATTAGAATCAAATGGAATTGGAGAAAATATATTTAAATATGATTTAAATATATGAAGATGAATTTGTGTAAAAATTAATTTAATATTATATATTAAATTAATTAGAATTATTTAAATTATTCAAAAAATTATTTATTAATTTTGTTAGAAAATTATTTTTTGAAATTAATTTGTAAAATAAATAAATTATTGATTTTATAAATAAAATATGATTTTAAAATCAATTTGGATTTTTGGAAAATGAAAAATCACACAAAATTTGAAAGTGGGTTTTTCAAGTTCATCTTGAAGTTGCTTACAAAGAACCCACCACCTCTTCCTTGATTTACTCCAAGCATGAGCTGCATCTTATGCAGCACTTTTATTTGCATGATAGTCTGCAATATATTGAAGAGATTGGAGTGAAGACAGAAAGGAGAACCCACTGAATTTTTGCTGAAAAATTTGAATGAAGAAGGTGTTCTTTAATGGGTCCTGTCCAATGAGTTTTCTCCATATTCCCTTTGATTTCGGTTTATTTTGTGTCCCACAACTCAATCTAGAGCACCAAGAGGATAGTATGGAAGATCTTGTGGTGGTCTACACAAGGATTCGGAGGATTTTGCAGTTGAAAATGGAGATTTCATTGGTTCGGCCAAGGTATGTTCATGAAACCAATTATACTCTGTCTTTAGCATGTTCATTTTCAACCAAAATTAATGAATTAGAACGCTTATGGATCTTGATTTCTTCCACTGCATGATGGTGTCCATCCAACAATTGGTATCAAAGCATCTTATAAGCATTCAGTTTGGATTAATTCTAGTTTGGTGGGTGTTTTGTATGAAAATATGAAACTGCTATAATGATATGGTTTTCTGAGTTTAGGCCTTTAATTTCTCTTTGATTTCCCATTTAAATTTGTAATTGGCTCTTGTTTGATGAGTTGTCTTCCCAAGAGTCTATAATTTATTTGGAGTCATTATAGTTGGAATTAAGCTGTAATTCGAAGAAACAAGCGAAGGGGCCGAGTTGCAGATTCCAGATGATCAACCTCTGTTCATATTGTCGTTAAGCTTCTGTAGCTAAATGATTGTTTAGCTTCATACGTTAGACGATATGAAGGAAAAGCTAAACGATCATCTAGCTTCGGGCGTTAATCGTTTAGATGTCGTGCGATAGATGATCGTCTATCTCGAGAGCTAAACGATGTGTTGTTTTGCTATGCGATGGCACTACACGATCGTGTAGCTTTGGGTGGGAGCTAAGCGATGAGGCAAAGAGCTATGCGATGGCGCTGAGCAATCGCTTACACGATCGTTTACCTATGAGCGGCAGCTGAGCGATGCATCGATTGCTATGCGATAGCACTAGGCAATTGCTTACCTCGGGCGCGTGCTAAACGATCAAGACGAGGTGCTGGATGATAGACCTATGTGAATGTTTGACACTAAGCAATCGTGTAGCATCCTCCAGCGTTAGACGATTACACTATACCATAAAAGGCGAACACTATACGATCGTGTAGCTTTGTTAAACGATGGTCGTTGGTTGCTAACCAATCAAGCAAACACTAAACGTTCAAGCCAATTGCATGACGATGGTCGTCAATGCTAAACGATCAGACTTAGCGAGATTTTAAGCAAGAGCGTGAGAAGTCAGTTCGATCGGTTCTCTTGTGTTTTGGTTCAGTTTAGCTTCAAATGGTTTGTGGTTGGTCCGGTTCAGTCTCTGCTGGTTCGGTTCAGATAGTTTGGGTCCGGTTCAAGCGGTTTTGGAGCAGTTCAAGCAATGTTGAAGCTTTTTTTGTAATAGTTAGGCTTTTTCTTGCTTATTTTTGCCAAAACTAAAACCATATCCTTACATGTTTAATTATTTATGCATTGGATGTATGTTATAATTAAATAAATCTTGTATGTGCATATAGTATGCTAGATTTAAAATCCCATCATAGGAAGCATGCAACATGCATTGAAAGTATGTTATAATTTGTTATAATATATAGTATGCATGTTAAGGTTTCTTGTATTTAATATAATGGTTATATTAAATATTGAATGCTAGTATGATGTTGTGGATGTTTAGCATATCTAAAGTCTTATAAGTATTATGAAATTAGGTTAGACATTTAAAATCCATAACGAAGAATAGGTGCATTCTCATGTAGGTTAACCACTTGTTTTAATAGTTAAAATAGGTCGTTAAACTTGTAAATCCAGGGTTACAAACTCAACCAGTATATAATCCTGTCGAAGGCTGGGGGTATTTAAGTTAAAGGTCTATGGAACTATGGATGATATACATTGATGGGTTGCGCTGATGCACTCAAGTTTCCCCAGCGGAATTCAAGTGTAAATTCCTCTGAGTTTCCTGGTAAGTTCAGGGTCGAACACAGGGACTTGTGAAAATAGTTGCATTGGTGATTTTTATGAAAACTTGCGGTAACCAGTTAAATGAATAAATAGTTGGGTTTTTCATTTGCGTTGATGAAAATAAATAACGAATGCGGCCGAGTTTGAAAAGAGTTGTTAAACAGAAAATACGATGAATATGTAGTGAACGGGTTGAGAAACGTTTCGACTAACACTTCCTAGAATGCATCCATGCCTTGCGATCATGGAACATGCATACAATAGTAAACCACCTCTCGGCATGAATGCTATGGCTTCTAAGGCTAGAACGCATGCAATAAGTCTACAGGGTTTACACTAAATGTCTATCTCTATTTATGCGATGACAACATAACATTCACACAAATATGCGACCACATAATATCACTCCCTTTCCTAGGATGCATGCGATGCAAGTTGACAAACAGAACTTATTTCTAAGTCCCTATCTCTTGTTTATGCACAACATAAAACAAGACAATCGCACGCAATGAACTTCCTAGGTCATGTTAGCTTAGTTCTTTTCAACCCATTCAACTTGTTTAGCTACTCATGCGTATTAAGAGAGTGAATAGATGTAAAAATAGAACTTCAATTTAATAGATATGAGATGAAATACAAGATAACAATGCAAGTATAGTAAAGAGCCTGGTAGCAATTTCTTGCTGCCAGGCATTTACACTATTTCTACTCGTGCTCTAAAGATATTCTCGCTCTCGCGAGAGTCGGCCCGCTCTCTGCTCTTATGCCCCAAGGTTCTCTCTCGAGCTTCCCTGGGCGATCTCTGGCACCACCACTCTTCTCTTGCTCCACCGTAAAATGGAAAAGAAAATATGAACAGAAGCGTTGGTGAACTTGTTAGTTGATCGACCGATTCATCCTTTTTCTGAAGAATTCATTTGGTATTTATAGGGCATCAATGGTGAAAGGCGGCTTCTCTCTCCTGGTTGTACAGATGGGACAGCTTTAATTCCTGACCGATGTGCCAGATGAATGTCACCGATAAAGCTGAATGTACTTTGTGACCATTATCGACTGTCAACTTAATTTGGATCAACTGTCATCAACTTTCTATCACATCGCACTTAATTGGCCTTTCACCTAGATGCGCCACTATGTTACGCTGACCAAGTTGCGGTGATTCTTCTCAGCGAATGTTTGTAAGCACAATCAACGCAAAGTTGCGGTGATTCTTCTCGATCGATGTTTTCTTATGATAGAAATCTTGCATTGCGTTAACGCATATCCTGCACAAAAATACAAAAATCAATAGTTCTAATGCGACGAACGCATGCGACCGCAATATTATAGAATTTATGCTTAATGGACACAATTTGTCATATTTTATCAATGCAATCCAACATTGTTTAATAACTTAGCACTTGATAACGTGCATTGCTGCCCGTTATCACACCCCCAAATTTAAACAATACTTGTCCTTAAGCATAAGCTAAAGATTCCTTTAGCAAGTCCACCGCAAAGTTCTTTTCCTAGATTTCTCAAGGATACTTCACTCAAGACTTATATACCAGAATTTTCTTAAGTCTTATTCAAGTCTCTTCTTAAAATATTTCTAAGACCTAGGGACTGTAAGTTTAACTTTCAAAGGGATTTTACTAATTCCGGATCATCACATGATTTATTTCAAAAAGAGAAAATTTTTCTTACTGAGGTGTCAAATGATTTATCCTTGCACAAAAATTTTATTCATATACATATATTTTTTTTCTGACCTTGCACTAATCCAAGTGCCTTGCCTTCGTTTTGGCTTGCCCCCATGTGTGTCATGCGGACATCCAACTACGAGCAATGCACTCTTTCTCAAACTAAACTCATACCAATTTGGCAGTGGAGTTGCGGTCATTTATTTATGCGTTGATTCTGGTGACTTACTTTCGTTTTGGCATGCCCCTATGTGTGTCATTCGGACTTCCAACTACGGGTAAGTTCCTTTCACAACTAAACTCTACATGGGTTTCCCATTGCGTTGACAGTGGAGTTGTTATTCTCATTTTTTTTAAGAAATATAGCAAGGTCGAAAATAAATACCTCACCCCCAAATTTAAAATGTGACAATGTCCTCATTACCAAAAGATTAAAATAAGTCATGCGATGGTCATAGAATGCGTTGTAAAGAAAGTTTGAAAGAAAGCTAGCAAACCCCTAACTTCGAGAAATATTTCATGAGGTGACTATCATAAGATGAAGTTGACTCTAATATATACGAAAGAAATAGAAGCATATTTTTCATCATTGAAATCATACTGGGAAAAGAAACAGAATGCGGTGACTCATTAAATTTATCTATGGAAAATGATTGCGGTAATTAAAGAGGATGCGATGATAAAACTTTGAAGACTAAAATGCAATGTGATAGCACAAAATTGGAAATAAAGATAAGGAAGAGTACACCCCCAAATTTTGCGCTTTCGCCCGCATGGTATTGATGTATCCATCTTTGTGGTGATCTCTCTTCTTTTGATTGTGGTGATGGAATAAGATAAGTACTTGTTCGCATAACAGCTCCGCAATCCAGCGCCTCGATCGTTGTACGAAAAACAAAGAGAGGGTCAAATTATTTAAAAATAAATAAAAATCGTTATCGCAATTTTTTTTTAATAACGATAGTGATAGTAAAATAAGGATAAATATGAATTGAAAAGATATTGATCATTCTGAGTAGTGGAGAAAAGAGTTGAAGACTTGAAGTTTTCCCAAAACTTGCGTTCCCGATAAGTTGCGATCATGTGATAACGCAGGGACCACCTACTTCCTTCTTTATTCAAAGTCTCTTGGTTCCATGGAGTCGATTTGGCGATGCCAGTCTTCTCCATGGTATGCCTTTACTTGCTGCCCATTGACTTTGAATATGTTTGTTCCATCGTCATTTGATAATTCCATCGTGCCATGCAAAAGTACTTGTCAAATTATGAACGGTTCAGACCAACGTGACTTTAGCTTTCCCGGGAAGAGTCGCAGACATGAATTGAAAAGCAAGACTTTTTGCCTGACTTGGAGGTTCTTACCGCATATGCGTTGATCATGCCAACGCTTGGTACGCTCTTTATAAATCTTCGCATTCTCATATGCGTTGTTCCTCCATTCTTCTAGCTCGACCAGTTGCATTTTTTACGCTTCCCCTGCCTTCTTCAAATCAAAATTCAGCTTCTTTACCGCCCACAGTGCCTTATATTCCAACTCCAAAGGCAAGTGCCACGCCTTACCAAATACCAACGCATAGGGGGACATACCTATAGGTGTTTTAAATGCGGTTTGGTTTGCCCATAACACATCATCAAGCTTCATTGCTCAATCCTTCCACGAAGGTTTTACTACCTTCTCAATTATCAATTTAATCTCACGATTGAACACTTCAGCCTGGCCATTTGTTTGCGGGTGGTATGTGGTGGCTACCTTGTGGATGATATTGTACTTGCGCAGCAACTCCTTTATATTGTGGTTGACAAAGTGTGATCCTTCATCACTTATGATGACACGAGGAGTGCCAAAACGAGTGAAAATATTTTTCTTCGGGAACTGGGAGACTATCGCCGTATCACTTGCAGTGCATGCAGTTGCCTCTACCCACTTGGAGACACAGTCGACAGCTAATAAAATATAATGCTTACCGTTTGAAGGAGGGAATGGTCCCATGAAATAAATACCCCATACATCAAATAGTTCCAGCTCCAAGATAGTATTCATTGGCATTGTGTTCTTCCATGAAATTTTGCCTGTGCGTTGACACCGATCACATTTCATTGCATAGTCAGTAACATCCTTAAATAATGAAGGCCAAAAGAATCCACTTTGCAAAACTTTGGCTGCAGTCATTGTCCTCCAAAGTAACCTCCAAAGTGCCCTCCATATGGCGAATCATGGCACTGTGACAATATGTGTTGTTGAGCAGCGTTTGGTACACATAATCGAATAATTTGATCTGCACCTCTTTTATACAGATTCAGCTCATCCCAATAATAATGCTTGCATTCATGCTTAAGCTTCTTCTATTGATGGTATGTGTAATCTTCAGGGAATTGTTCACAAACCAAATAGTTAACGATGTCCGAATACCAGGGTAATTTTTCTATGTGGAACAGCTGCTCATCCGGAAACACGACACTCACTTCAAATTCATTGCGGTCAACGTCGGGCTTTTTTAGTCTGGACAAGTGATCCGCAACTTGATTCTCAGTCCCCTTCCGATCAATTATTTCAATATCAAATTCTTAAAGGACGAGAGTTGATCAACCTCGGCTTTGCATCCTTCTTTGTCATCAAATATTTGATTGTCGAGTGATCAGTGTGAATGAGTACCTTGGTACCCAATAGATATGCCTGGAATTTTTCCAACGCAAAAATCACAGCCAGAAGTTCTTTTCCAGTGGTGGTATAATTGATTTAAGCAGGGTTCAGAGTTTTACTCACATATGCGATGGGGTGAAAAATGGTTTTCTTCTTTTGCGCTAATGCGACTCCTATCGCATACCCACTTGCGTCGCACATGATTTCGAACGGCAAGGTCCAATCCGGTGCAATCAAGACGGGCGTGGTAATCAGCGCATCTTTTAAAACTTTGAGGCAATTTTTGTCAAATTCAAACTTTCTATCTGCCTCCAATAACGCACTCAGTGGTCGTGCTATCTTAGAAAAGTATTTAACAAATCATCTATAGAATCCAGCATGCCCCAAGAAGCTTCGCACAGCCTTCACGCTGGTTGGAGGTGGAAGGTTTTCAATTGCGTCGATCTTTGATTTGTCCACCCCCAACCATTCTCGGGAGACCTTGTGCCCCAACACTATACCCTCTTACACCATGAAGTGACATTTTTCCCAGTTGAGCACCAGGTTCGTCTCTTCACATTTTTTTAGAATTTTCTCCAAATTGGCTAGGCAGACTTCATAAGTGTTCCCATAAACGGAGAAGTCATCCATAAATATTTCCACTAAATCTTTGAGAAAGTCTGAAAAGATCGCCATCATGCACCTTTGGAACGTTCTCGGCGCATTGCAAAGGCCAAACGGCATGCGGCGAAAAGCGAATGTCCTATATGGGCAGGTGAATGTGGTCTTGTCTTGGTCTTTAGGAGCTATCATGATTTGATTGTACCCAACATATCCATCCAAAAAGCAATAAAAGTCATTCCCTGCTAATCTTCAAACATTTGATCGATGAATGGCAGAGGGAAGTGATCTTTCTTTGTGGCCGCATGTAATTTGCGGTAGTCCATACATATCTGCCATCTAGTGATGGTTCTTTGTGGTATTAATTCATTGTTCTCATTGGGGACTACCATCATTCCGTCCTTCTTCGGCACACATTGCACGGGACTGACCCACATGCTATCTGCAATGGGATAGATAATGCCCGCATCCAGCCATTTGATGATCTCTTTTTTGACGACCTCCTTCATTGTAGAGTTAAGTCTGCGTTGATTTTCAATAGTTGCTTTGTGGTCGTCCTCAAGACGAATGTGGTGCATGCAGTACGCGGGGCTAATACGTCTGATGTCAGCGATCGTCCAGCCAATTGCTCGCTCATGTTTCTTGAGAATGCTCATCAATGCATTCTCTTGATCTACGTTGAGCATAGAGGAAATTATCACTGGCAGCTTCTCATTCTGCCCCAGAAATGTGTACTTCAAATGTGTTGGTAGGGTTTTCAGTTCAGGTGTTGGTGGCTCCCCCAGGGAAGGTTGCATTGTTTTTCTTTCTTTTTTTGACTCTTCTTCTTGCGTTGTGATCGTTCCTTCATCTTTGTTTGTTTTTGCTATGATCGCATTGCAGGCAACTATGGATGCGTTGGCATCCTCTTCTGCACACTCTTCAACAGACTTTTCTTCTTCAATCAAGTTCAGGTCATTGTCAGAATCTGGTAGGTCTTCCTCATCCAGGAATTTCATGGCACGAATTATGTTAAATTTGAGCTTCTGTCCATTTATGCTCAAAGTGATTTCTCCCTTGTGCACATCAATTTGAGCACGACCTGTTGATAGGAAAGGTCGCCCCAAAATGATGGACACGTCTTTGTCAGCCTGATAGTCTAGAATGATGTAGTCAGCTGGTAAAATAAATTTATCAATTGTGATAAGCACATCTTTCACCTTACCTTCTGAATGAACCAGAGATCTGTCAGTCAATTGGAGAGTCACTTATGTGGGCACGAGTTGCCCCATATTTAATTGTCAAAAGATTGACAGCGGCATCAAATTTATGTTGGCCCCCAAGTCACACAGGTTTTGCCCAATACAAAGTCCTCCTATGAAGCAAGGAATAGTAAAGCTCCTAGGATTGCTCATCTTCGGTGGAATAATAGATTTGGAACTTTGCATTAATGCCATCATGGCAAATTTTCCAGTGCCTCTCTTCTTAGTTACCATGTCCTTTAGAAACTTGGCATAGGCAGGCATTTCCTTAATTGCTTCATTGAAAGGAATGTTAACATGTAATTGCTCTAACATAGATAAAAAGCGTTAGTACTGTACCTCTTCGTTTTTCTTCTTTTTTAGCCTTTGAGGGAAAGGTGGTAACTGGACTTTCACGGTTCCTGTTTCATTTGACTTTGAGGTCGATACAACCTCAGGTTCCACTACTTCATTCTCTCTTTCTTCTTCTGCATTACCGCAATCTCGGGCTCAGTTGCGATGGAAGTTGTTCTACTCTGATCCTTCTTTTCTGCTTCCACAGTATATCCACTGCACAATGTCACAACCTGAAATTGCTCCTTTCCTGATCCCCCTGGGTTGCATGGAAGCACGATAGAACTTGACAACACCCCTTGCGGTCGACTCTTCAGCTCATTCGCAATCTGGCCCATTTGCAATTCAAGGTTGCGTATGGACGTAGCCTGACTTTGAAGCACTGTCTCGTTTTTCTCTATATAATGCTTCAATAGGCTTTCTAGAGAAGAAGATTGCGTTGGTTGTTGCGAGCTACTTTCTTGGTTGCTCTACTGACCATTGTTGCATTCGAAGAATCCTGGTGGCCCTTATTTTTGCGCCATCGATTGAAAATTTTGTTGTTGATTCTTCCAAGCAAAATTGGGGTGGTTTCTCCACTCGAGTTTGTAAGTGTTCGAAAAGGGATTATTCTTTACAAAATATACAGACTGTGGATTTTGCGGGCAATCCTCCATCGCATGCCCATCACCGCAAGTTGCACACCTTGCGGTGTTTTGACTTATTAAGTTAATTTGCCCACTTTACAGTGTTGGGCTACTGATCGCCATTCCTTGAATTAAATTCATCATTGCGGTCATTTGATTTTGTAATGAAACAACGGCACTGTTATTTACATCAGAATCTTTTAGTCTTAATCTCTAGTCACTTTCCTTCCATTCTTCATGGTTCTTGGAGATGCAGTCCAGAATATTCTTCGCCTCCTCGTAAGTTTTGTCAATCAGACCACCAGCGGCTGCCGCATTGGCAGCGGTCTGCGAAGCAGGATTCAAACCGTAATAGAAAATTTCCATTTGAAGATAGTCTGGTAGCCCATTATGCGAACAATCTCGGACCAACCTTTTAAACCTCGTCTAGGAATCGCTGAACGATTCGTCCATATCTTGTTCAAAATTTGTAATAAGCTTTCTTCATCTTGCATTCTCAGTAGATGGAAAATACTTTTTCATGAATTTCTCCACTACCTGCTCCCAAGAAGTAATCTCCCCTGGTTCGAGTGAATAAGCCCATTTCCTGGCCTGATCACAGAGAGAAAATGGGAACAATGTTAGTCTAACTTCTTCAGCAAAGATGTTAGAGAACACTTATTGCAGATTTCAATAAAACTTCGGAGGTGGGCCTACGGATCCTCGCCATGCCTTCCTCCGAATTGACCTGCAGTCTGGATCATCTGCAGTATCACCGGTTTCATCTTAAATCTACTTCCGTCGAGGGCAGGCCTCATGATTCTCGGAGAGAAATCATAGAGGTTTGGCAATGCATAGTCCCTAATGGGTCTATTGTGATCGTTTGCCAGCAGAATCGGATTCGCCATGACATTATTATCATTTGGTGCTCCTCTCCAGGCTGCTCCGCCATCTCTTCTTTATCGGATTGTGGTTGCTGTTGGAGGTCTTGTAGTCTCCTTCGAAATGTTCTCTCAATCTCTGGGTCGTAGTTTTCCAGAGATTGAGAGTTCTGCAAAGAAATCACCAAAATTACCGTTAACAACTATTTTGCCAAAGTCCCCGGCAACAGTGCCAAAAACTTGATGCGTTATTTTTTTGAATGAAAATATGAATGATATGCGTTGATGGGTTGCGTTGATGCACTCAAGTTTCCCCAGCGAAATTCAAGTGTAAATTCCTCTGAGTTTCCTGGTAAGTCCAGGGTCGAACACAGGGACTTGTGAAAATAGTTGCGTTGGTGATTTTTATGAAAACTTGCGGTAACCAGTTAAATGAATAAATTTGCGTTGATGAAAATAAATAATGAATGCGGCCGAGTTTGAAAAGAGTTGGTAAATGGGAAATACGATGAATATGCAGTGAACGGGTTGAGAAAAGTTTCGATTAACACTCCCTAGAATGCGTCCATGCCTTGTGATCATGGAACATGCATACAATAGTAAACCACCTCTCGGCGTGAATGCTACGGCTTCTAAGGCTAGAATGCATGCAATAAGTCTACAAGGTTTACACATAAATCTCTATCTCTATTTATGCGATGACAACATGACATTCACACAGATATGCGACCACATAATATCATTCCTTTTCCTAGGATGCATGCGATGCAAGTTGACAAACAGAACTTATCTCTAAGTCCCTATCTCTTGTTTATGCAAACCTAATCTTGCTCTTTCGAGTTCACATTCTAACCTAGCTCTCTCGAGTCATTAGGTTTTTTCTTTAGATTCTCTCTCAAGTAATTCTAAAGCATATTTTGCACAGCATAAAACAAGACAATCGCACGCAATGAACTTCCTAGGTCATGTTAGCTTAGTTCTTCTCAACCCATTCAACTTGTTTAGCTACTCATGCGTATTAAGAGAGTGAACAGATGTAGAAATAGAACTTCCATTTAATAGATATGAGATGAAATACAAGATAACAATACAAGTATAGTAAAAAGCCTGGTAGCAATTTCTTGCTGCCAGGCATTTACACTGTTTCTACTCGTGCTCTAAAGATATTCTCGCTCTCACGAGAGTCAACCCGCTCTCTGCTCTTACGCCCCAAGGTTCTCTCTCGAGCTACCCTGGGCGATCTTCAGCGCCACCACTCTTCTCTTGCTCCGCCGTAAAATGGAAAAGAAAACTATGAACAGAAGCACTGGTGAACTTGTTAGTTGATCGACCGATTCACCCTTTTTCTGAAGAATTCACTTGGTATTTATAGGGCATCAATGGTGAAAGGAAGCTTCTCTCTCCTAGTTGTACAGATGGGACAGCTTTAATTCCTCACCGATGCGTCGGATGATTATCACCGATAAAGCTGAATGTACTTTGTGACCGTTATCGACTGTCAACTTAATTTGGATCCAACTGTCATCAACTTTCTGTCCCATCGCTCTTAATTGGCCTTTCACCCAAATGCGCTCACTATGTTACGCTGACCAAGTTGCAGTGATTCTTCTCGGCGAATGTTTGCGAGCACAATCAACGCAAAGTCTTGCGGTGAAGTTGCGCTCAACCGATGTTTTCTTATGATCGCAATCTTGCATTGCGTTAACGCATATCCTGCACAAAAATACAAAAATCAATAGTTCTAATGCGCTGAACGCATGCGATTGCAATATTATAGAATTTATGCTTAATGGACGCAATTTGTCATATTTTATCAACACAATCCAACATTGTTTAATAACTTAGCACTATGATAACGTTTATTTCTGCTCGTTATCAAGCAGCCTTTTGCTAGTTGTTTAATGACGGCTATCCCCACAGAGGGTTGTAACATAGGATTCAGAACAACCCAAGCTTCAGTAACATGAATAGGGTTTTATAGTTCCATCTTGGGTATTGTTTTCTATTTTCAGAGTGATACTCATCCGTTCTATAAGGTCGTAAAATGGCAGGTCTACACTTACAGAATTATTAAGTGTTAATAATGTCTGACCAAAAGCGGTACCTAAATGACTATCAAAATATGAGTTATTCTGGAGGTAGTATTTAGTCAAGAATGTCTTGATGTAGTATCGTTGCAAAAGAATAATCTTGGGTAAATTATTAAAATTACTAAAACTTGATTGGATATTAAATTTCAGAATTACAAGTTTAATAATACAAGTGTTGGCGTTAAATTAAATTCATTGAGGATAATTATGTGAATTGGAACTCAAATTTGAACACGATACTTGTGATAGACGATTTGCGGTTTTTCTTTACTGAGGATTGTCCTCCCATTCCTAGCTCTAACACAAACTGAAATGTTCGGGTATATGACAGATGGGTCAAGGCTAATGATATAGTCTGTGTTTATATCCTCGACAACTTATCTGATGTGTTTACAAAAGAAGCATGAGGATATGAGTACTGCCAAAAAGATTATGGAATCTCTAGAAGGGATGCCATTAAGCACGTTTACAACTATCACATCAAAGTGGGGACCAATGTTTGTGAACATGTCCTAGACATGATGGTCCATTTACATATGGCAGAAGTAAACAGTGTTGTCATGAACGAGAGAAGTCAAGTTGGTTTTATTCTAGAATCTCTTCTGAAGAGTTTTCTGCAATTTTGAATGCACTAATGAATAAAATTTGACTACTCTACTTAATGAGTTACAGGCTTACCAGACAATGTTCAGAACAAAGGGTCTATTGCCAGAAGTAAATGTTACTACTGTCGAGAATTCAGGAATGTCCTCTAAGCCTGAAGTTGCTTCCTCCTCAAAGAGTAAGAGTATTCTTGTAAAGAAAGGCAAAGGGAAAAGGAAGAAGAAGCCTACTAGATTGAAAGGCAAGGCTAGCGCTGCAAAGGGAAATGTTTCCATTGCAACGATGAAGGGCACTGGAGGAGATACTACTCTCAATATCTTGTCGAGAAGAGAGTAGAGAAAAGGTAACTAGGCTAACTTGACCCTGGGACCATTTGCTCAGCTCATCCAGTGGGAGAAGTTGCTACTTGTTTCTAATTGTTAAATCTAGTAAAGAACAAATTGTATATATTTTTGGGATAAATGAAATGTTCATTTTCAAAAATTATGTTTGTTTTAGCAATCTCCGTTGAGAATAAAATTGTTAAATGCCATTTGTAGATTTTTAGATATCTAAATAGCTAGATCAAAGTATAGAAAGTTTAAAGATTTCTAGATTTGACTATTAACAAAGAGTTGTTGAGACAAGTCAGATGCATCTTGCTCAAAGAGTTGAGAGTACCTCAATGTTGTGGGAGGAAAGTGTGCTTCCTGGCCATTATTGAGATTAAGATGCAATCCCCTTATAGTTTTATCTAAAGCCTATTGTATACTAAAATGTTTACAATAATTCTCTCGGCTAAAGTGTTTGAGAATTACATAGTAGGACTAGGAATACCAGATAACCTAGGGAAAGTGGGAGAAATATCGGGTATAGAGATATCGAATGGTAAAAGATGGGTATGTGATGCCCTAGTTTATTGTATTTCTCTATAAAAGTCAGAAACTCAGTCTTATATATCAGATGTATAAGTTACCATTGGAGTTTTAGTCCAAGTGCGAGTTTGTTGGGTTTTATCTCCTAAAACTCATGGTATGTAAACAATGGAGCTTATTCTGAAAATTCAATTGAATAGATTTTATTAGAAAATTAATTTTTGAAATTAATTTGTAAAATTAATAAATTATTGTTTTTAGAAATAAAATATGATTTTAAAATCAATTTGGATTTTTGAAATTGAAAAATCACACAAAATTTGAAAGTGGGTTTTACAACTTCATCTTGAAGTTGCTTACAAAGAACCCACCACCTCTTCCTTGATTTACTCCAAGCATGAGCTGCATGTCATGCAACACTTCTCTTTGCATGATAGTCTGCAATATATTGAAGAGATTGGAGTGAAGAAAGAAAGGAGAATCGACTGAACTTTTGCTGAAAAATTCGGATGAAGAATGTCTTCTTCAATGGGTTCTGTCCAGTGAGTTTTCTCCATATTCCCTTTGATTCTAGCTTATTTTTGAGTCTTACAACTCAATCTAGAGCACCAAGAGGATAGTAGAAAAGATCTTGTGGTGGTCTACACAAGGTTTCGGTGGATTTTGTAGCTGAAAATGGAGATTTCGTTGGTTCGACCAAGGTATATTCATGAAACCTATTATACTCTATTTTTAGCATGCACCATCACACACCGTCATCTACCCAGTCATTCGTATTTTGGGAGATGAGATCTAAGACTTTTTCTTCAGTGTACATTTTATCCATAAACCCTCCTACCGTGAAGGTGTCTGCAACTTCTTGTGTTGCTCTGTCCAGGCGAGAATCCCGTTCATTTTCTGTTTGCTCTTCTTGCTCTGTCCAGGATGAAGAAGGTCTTCTTCAATGGGTTCTATCCAGTGAGTTTTCTCCATATTCCCTTTGATTCTAGCTTATTTTGAGTCTTACAACTCAATCTAGAGCACCAAGAGGATAGTAGAAAAGATCTTGTGGTGGTCTACATAAGGTTTCGGTGGATTTTGTACCTGGGAATGGAGATTTCGTTGGTTCGGCCAAGGTATATTCATGAAACCTATTATACTCTGTTTTTAGCATGCACCATCACACACCGTCATTTACCCAGTCATTCGTATTTCGGGAGATGCGATCTAAGACTTTTGCTTTAGTGTACGTTTTATCCATAAACCCTCCTACCGTGGAGGCGCCTGCAACTTCTTGTGTTGCTCTGTCCAGGCGGGAATCCCGTTCATTTTCTGTTTGCTCTTCTTGCATCCCGGCATACCCCTACGTCCCCTGCAACCTGGCTATGTCATTCTCCCTTGTCTTAAATGCTTTTTAGAAGTGAAAGTTATCCCCACAAACTAACACGGTTCCTTTCAGCATGCTTTGTCTTCATTCACATGCATCCTAGAAAAATTCCCAGGAGGTCACCTAACATAGGATTACTCCAAGCTAAGTATGCTTAACTTTAGAGTTCTTATGATTGAGCCACCAAAAAGGAAGGTGCACCTTGTTGGTATAGGTAATAACTTTCAATACTTTTAAGCCTTTCTTAACCATACTTTCATGTCCTCAGGATCCCTCTCATTCGGATGTGATATCGATTCATTCATGTACCCCTCCTGAACTCGGGTCGTTATAGAAGAACTTCTTCATAAACCGTTCAACCGACTGATCCCAAGAATTTATTTCATTTGGCTCCAACAAATGAGCCCACCTCTTTGCTTCATCTCTAAGTGTGTACGGAAAAAGATATAGTCTTATGCCTTCTAGAGTCACGCTAGTAATGGAGAATGTGTTGCACATCTCTACAAAACTGGTCAGATGTGCAACTGGGTCCTCTCCTTGCAAACCTCCAAACTGACCCGCATTCTGAATCATTTGAAGCATGACAGACTTAATTTCGAATTTGGCGTTTCCTTTACTGCAGGCCTTGCGATACCCAGTGAGAAGTCATATAAATTAGGCATCGCATAGTTCCACATGGGAATGTTGCGGCCAGTGGCCAGAAAGACTGGGTCTTGCAGTGGTCGATTCATTCCTTGATTCCCTTCGGGTCTCTCATTACTGTTTGCCATATTTCTTCTATGCCTAGTACAGTTTTGACATGCTCTTCTGCGAAAAGTTCTCTCGATCTCTGGGTCAGCATTGAATTCTGGATTCGTTCTAGTACTCATGCACCGTCAGTCTACTCTTCGCTTAAACAGACTGTACGCCACTGTCCTGCAAAATATCACAAAAATATTCAACACTAAAATTGCCAATCCCCAACAATGGCTCCAAAAACTTGTTGAAGAAATTTTTGCAAATGTATGTAATGCCACCGTAAAGACTTATGACTGATGAATATGTGATGATGATATGCGTTGCTTAATCATGCTTCTCGATAATAAAGTAATGTATACGATGCTACTTAGATGCGCTCATAGTATGCGTTCATGTAGTATGTGTGTGTCACAAGGTTTCTTGCATTGGAACCAAGAATAATTCCACCACAAGTTTCTCAAAGTGATCTGAGGTCGAACACAGGGATTGCGATGCTCAATGCGATATTGATGTGATATATACGACCGAAAACAAAATAATAATGAATTCTATTGGAAAAGTAAAATGCGGTGACAAATAAATAAATAAACAAATAAATGAATAATTGTGAAGTTGTATAAGTGAACGATGGAATGCAACGGCAAGTTTTATGAAATGTATCAGAAAGAGAATGGGTTGGGGAAGGACATTGCAAGTTTGTCAATCCTGTTGAGGACCAAAAACTTGTTGAGTGAAATTGTGGCGGACGTAATGTAATGCCACCGCAAAAGACGGATTGATGATGTATGTGATGATATGCGTTGCTTAATCACACTTCTCAATAATATACGTGATACTACGCTTTAAAATAATGTATGTGATGCTACTGATATGCGCTCGTAGTATGTGTTCATGTAGTATGTGCATGTCACAAGTTTTCTTACGCTGGAACTAAGTATAATTCCACCGCAAGTTTTTCAGAGATCTGAGGTCGAACACGGGGATTGCGATATTGATGTGATATATGCGACCAAAAAAAAATAATATGTTGTATTGGAAAAGGCAAAATGCGACGACAAATAAATAAATAAACAAATAAATGAATAACTGTGAAGATGTGCAAGTGTCTGATGGAATGCGATGGCAAGTCTTGTGAAATGTATCAGAAAGAGAATGGGTTAGGGGAAAGGACATCGCAAGTTAGTCAATCCTGTTGAGGATGCAACTAAGGTTATGCTTTCCCTTGGCTTACACCTCTCAGTGATCGGTCGCGTTTCCATATCTCTATGGTGAACAAGGATGAACGTTGCGAATGCAAGGTTGTTTCCATCCCTGGAAATAATTCTTGCTTTAGTTAACACATTCTATCAACCTTCTTTCGAGAGATGGATGTACATCTTCACTTCTGCTCTCACAGATAAAGATGCTGTTGAGCATGCGTTAGCTAAACTTAGCTAACTTTTTTAACATGGATTAACTTACTCACTTAATCCTTCCCCCTTACCCTGGAGGATTAGTTACACATAGTGAAAGAAATAGAAGATGAATGTGTGGTGTTGAATAGAGAGATGAAGATGAATATGATAATGATATTAAAAGATAAAGCATTTTTTATAGATAGATGAATGAAAGATTAGAAATGAATCACAGTTGATGAACAGAAAGTGAGAACAAATAAGGACAGCGTGTCAATGTCTTGACACAGATCCCGATTGGAGTTGATTTGCTTGCCGGCGTGTAGGAGGAGTGAGGTGGAAAACTTACTTCTCAAGATAGTTCCCCCAGTGGAAATGATCTTGCACAGAGCTTCTCTTCGGGATTGTGAATGAATTTCTAGCTCCCGAGACTTCCCTTCGGACTTGTCTCGTCTACCTCCCGGATTCTCTATGAATGTCTCTTCAGACCAACCTCCTTTCTTTGTTGTTGATGTAGCTATTTATAGACCTTAGCACTTCCTTTGTCAGTGGTCCCGCTCTGAAAAGTTACTTTTTTTGTCAAGGCTTGGTGGAAACGTTCGCTCTGCTCCACATTCAATTTGTCAGATCGCACAATAGAAAAGTTGTACAATTTCAAAAATTCTCGCGAATGCGTCACTCTTTTTATCCGCGGTCGGTCGCCACATGCGGCGTTGATCTTTTTATTCTCGATCAACCGTCGCATGCAGTGCGAATGCATTGCTCTTTTCATCCTCAAGCGATCGTCGCATGCGGTGACACCTGTTTTCTACAAAACAAAGACTTAGACATCCCTTTTTACCATCGCAATAGGGTTAGCAGGTGTGCTTCTGACATTTTACAACTTTTGCGTTTCTAAGTCAATTTCTATATGTTTGATGCAACTTTTTCCTTCTTTTTGCCGCATATTCTAAATAAGATGATATAAATAACTTGTATTTCTACAAGTTATCACATGCTGTAATTTATGTAAATGCATATCTTGTAACGCCCCAGGCCCAAGATGATATAAATAACTTGTATTTCTACAAGTTATCACATGTTGTAATTTATGTAAATGCATATTTTGTAACGCCCCAGGCCCAAGATTCGGACCAGGATTCGGAATCCAAATTTGACACCTAATGGCCCCGACATTCCTCTATGTCCCCTGCGACTTGGCTATGTCATCCTCCCTTCTTCCTCCCTTCCTCTCTTGCCTTGAATGCTTTAGAAGTGAAAGTTGTCCCCATAAACCAACACGAGTCCTTTCAGCATGCTTTTTCCTCACTCACATGCATCCTAGGAAAATTCTCAGGATCCCTCTCGTTTAGATGTGATACCGGTTCATTCATGTACCCTCATCAACTCGGGTCGTTACATGCCCACCAGTTTCTGCTTGGTTCGTCCCCGGACCACATCTTACTGGGAGAGGTTCTGCTCTGATACCAACTGTAACGACCCGACCCCCTAGGACTTAGGTTAGGCCGTTACTAAAATAAATGCATGCATAGGATTTGAAACGACGCTCAGTTATGTTGAAATAAATGCTAAATAGACAAGAGAGGTTCAAAAGCCATTTATTAAATGCAATTGTTAAAACAATAATAGGGTACCCATGATTCATAAAGACTATTAAAAGTATAAAAAAACAATCCTTCATAATAAGTTTCAAACAGTAAAACTAAACATTAGGGGACAAATAAGGACTCTAAATTTCATGATGCAGAAGCGTAAAAACTAGTCCCAGTGGCACGATCACAAATTCCACTACGCCATCGCCGATGCATCTCTATCCTTACCTGAAACATCAACATAAGAAAGAATGAGCATGAAATACTCAGTAAGTAACCCCACCACTGGGATCAGGCTAGACATTTATGTCCTCTCGATACCCACCTATGGCACATATACACATATAAAATAGGTAAGAGACTGAGTTCTATCCTACTATAGTTAAGTATGCCCATTACCTCTGGTGAATCCCATAGGAAACACAAACTGGTGAATCCCAAAGGAGACACAAACTGGTGAATCCCGAAGGAAACACAAAACTGGTGAATCCCAAAGGAGACATAAACTGGTGAATCTCGAAGGAAACACAAAACTGGTGAATCCGAAGGAAACACAAATTGGTGAATTCCGAAGGAAACAAAAACTGGTGAATCCCGAAGGAAACACAATCTGATGAATCCCAAAGAAAACACAATCTGGTGAATCCCGAAGGAAACACAATCTGGTGAATCCCAAAGAAAACACAAACTGGTGAATCCCGAAGGAAACACAAAATCTAAAGGGGTATCTAACTAATCAGTAAGGATATTCACACTGTCTCAACGTTCAAAAATTCAACACCGTAAGATTCTATGACATACATGTAATCCTTGATACCATGGCTCTATCACATACACATAATCCTCAACAATATATTCTACAAAATCATCAAAATTCCACAACATACAAGTATGCCTCAACATCAGCAGATCAGATATCAACATATGAAAACACATACCCTTACATACTAACAATCACGTGCCTAGGTGTTTCTTTAAACAAAACATAACTCGTGCCAGAACATACTTGATTCAGGTCATACTATTAGGCAACATGCTAACATTTACCATAACATACACTCATCACGCTAGCATATCAATAAAGCCTGGCCCGTAGGCAGTTCCAGTGGTAAGATTAGTTACTTTAAACTTATGCCCAAAATAACCAACAAGATTATCTTCTCCTTAGAATGGAATAATCTTGGATCAAATTCCCAAAGCTGGAGTTTAAGCTGAACTCGCTCCCAAACTTTGCAAACAAAGGCAGCCTAAACATAAACCACTATTAAGGTTCCAAGTCCAAATTTTACAGCAACAGCAACCAAAACAAAATGGTTTTGAAACCTCCAAACTTACCAAAGTTAAACCAAAATATTGTTACCCAAGATGTGGTTTGAAATACAAATCACTTGAAACCATCCAAATCAACACAATGCAAAGCCACCTAATACTGAACTCAACTGCTAGACAAATGATGAATGACACCGACGTGTGATGAATGTTAACAACTTGAAGCCAAAACTTAATGGGTAACAAATATCTTCAAGAAAAACCATGGAAACTCACCTAAAGGGACCCAATCTTACACAAATCTTGAGAATCCGGCGAGAGCAAGACCACAGCAGTGGTGGACGGTAGTCGGCGTGAAGATGGTAGGGAGGCGTGGCTGGAGCTGGGTGACTGCCGACGCGTCCGACCGGCAGGATTTGGGTGACTGGCAGCACGTCTGACCGGTGGCTGGAGTGGAGCAACTAACTCGACATCTGACCGGTGCTTGCGATAAAGGAGAATAAAAACGGAGGGGGGGGGGGGTTTCGCGTGAGAGTGAGGCGTGAGGGAGAGGGTTCTTCTTTTTATTTTTTTTTAAAAATAATAATAAAAAAAGGAAAATAGTACAATTATAATTAAATCCTTTTCTTATTCCATCTTATACTATTTAAATTTCTTTCCTTTTCCAAGAAAATAAATTCTTGCCATAAATTTCCAAATTGAGTTTGACAATTGAACAGAATTTGAATAATTTCCACACCAACACTTAAATCCTCGCACTTATACTTTAAATTAAAAAATTCCAAACGTGCTCTTCCACTAAGGAAAATTACTGAAAAGGGAAAAAATTACATTATTAATAAATAAAAAGGCGCGGGATGTTACATATCTTGTTCTTAATTTACCGCAAAACTTACATTGAATGAAAAATGGGAATTGGGACGATCTTTCTTCCACTCAAGGTTCTCTTCTATCAGAATTCCTTCAATTGGTATCAGAGCTTGGTTTTTGGATTATTGGTCCCAAATTCTGTTTATTTTTATTGAATTGTTTTTACAGTGTTGGTGAGTTTTTACTTATTTTGCATTCTATTTAAAGTTCATGCGATGAATGGTTTTAATATGAATGTGGTTTTGTTGATGGATGTTTCGGGATAGGATACTTAGTTTTAAGGCTTTATTTCATTTAGAAAATCGGTTTGTAAGGACCCCTGTTTTGGGCTTATTTGTTTGTGATCGAGTATGTAATTTAAAGTTTTGAGTCGCTCATGCTATTCTTAGTGAGTTTTGGAGGAAATTCAAAACGATGCTATGATGATGAAGAAAGATTTTTCTACAAGACCATGTAGCTTTTAGTACAAGATCGTGTAGTTTTTAGTACAAGATCGGCTTTTAGTACAGGATCGTGTAGCTTTTATTACAAGATCGTGTAGCTTTTACTAAAGATCGTGTAGCTTTTACTGCCAATGTTTGCTAAGCAATCGATGTAGAGAGTTCGATGGTGGTTGGTTCTATTTGAGCGGTTCAAGGCCCGATTCGCTTGTTTTGAACCGAATGGCTTTTATAAATGTAATAGTTAGCCTTTTTATTATTCTATCCCGTTTACTACTACTTTTCGTTATAACACCGTTTACTGTTACTTTTTATTGTTTTGTTATTTCCTATCCTATTTACTGTTACCGAACCGCGAAATAGTCACTTTTCTTTATAACTTTGTTTACTTTAAAACTTACTATTTCAAATCAATGGCCTAAGGTAACTGGATCTCAATTCTGAGCCAACTATGAACTCTTGTTTATTCGAAATTATCTACAATCGTGAGAGTGGCACAACATTGTCGCTCGATAAGCCTCCCATTTATGGGCAAGACCGGGTAGATAGCTGGGAACATAGTCCTACAAGATGGAATTCACACCTGCCTTTTTTCAAGGTTAGCAGATAGGTTATTCCCTTAAATACTGATAGTCATGAACAAAGGGCCCACCCTCTTAATGCCTGATAGAGACTCAGTGGAGACTTAAGGAGTAAGATGTATTACAAGGGTAAAATGGCAATTTTAACCCACTTGTAAATACGAACAATTTGTGAAGGATCGAGTTACTGATCATGGTTAAATCAAGTGGATTGAAATATGTCTATAGTGAGGAGAGTGCATCTATTGGGTTTTAGTGGAGTATCTGGGTAGTTAACGAATGTTGGTTAATTCAGTTAAAAGGGTATAGCCAATTAATCTTGAATCATTGAAGCTCGTGATCTATAGGTGCATTAGGTCCCCCTACTAGCTCATAAATAGACTAAACCTTAGAATAGTGTGATGAGAAAATTTGAAATGTTCAAATTCGTTTTATGGAAATTATTAATTATATTTGATATAATTAAACATTTAATTATCAAATTAAATGAATTGGAGAGCTGAAAAATATTTAAATATGATTTAAATATTTAACATGAATAGGGATTCATGTTAAGAATTGGTGTTTAATTAATTTAATATTTGATACTAAATAAAATTAATTAGTCAAATTGTTTAATTATTTATTTAGAATTAATTTTATTTAAAATTAATTATTGAAATAATTTTCTTTAAAATTAACTTTATCTAAAAATTAACTATTGAAATAACTTTAGAATCAAATTTCATTTTTTAAAATTTTGAAATATGCACAACTACAGATATTGGATTATGTGATGTTTTTACAATATCAAGTAAAGGGTATACTTGCCGCTTATAAAAGTGTCGAGTATTCGATTGTCAAGTATGTGATAACTTGATTTTGGAAAAACGTCAAGAGAAATACTTCATGATACAATTTTCGTGTCAAGAAAGATAATACACTTGACACTGCTGACATGTCAAATGTATTAATTCTTGATACTTATTACGTATCATATGTGATTACTCTTGACATTTTTTATTTGTCAAATATATTTTTATCTTGACACGAAGTAATGGACAAGTAATCTAATTATTGACACATTTCCAATGTAATCTATATTTTTTTTTCAAATTAAACATTCGAATTTAATTTTTATTTCTCATTTCCTGCATTACATGTGTTCCAATAAGACAATTTCATCAACGAAAATAAATAGTTGCACAAATTCAAGTCTACATATCAGCCCAATATATCAAACCCAACTTAACAATTCCATTCATCTATTACCTTTCATGTATATGAACGATTCCAAAATTTACAAGACCAATCCACAATAGTATATACTCTATCAACCCACCTCAGTATATGATAATTCCAAAATTACAAGACCAATCCATATGTACTATATATTCCAAAAATCACAAGACTAAAATTATATCCCCCACCACACATTTCTTGGAAGTATATGACCTATAATAGCAATGAACAAAACATTTACACAAAAAAAGTTTTGGGCATTCCCATGTAGCCACATATACAAAATTTATACGAAGTCCATTAGATATAGCGACCTAAATATTCAACCCGTTCCACGCGTACTACATCCAATTCAAGTTGCGAGTACGAGCTCCTTGTGTCAATCTATAAAACATAAAAAGTCAAATATATATTACTTACACTATTTATAATGTTATAATATATATATATAAGTAGTTTAAAGACATACTGCATCTGTGATAATATTCTTCTCTTTAGTCACGGTTTCTCGTATATATATCTCAGACATAATACCCACATTCGACAGTTTTCACTTGTAAAGGACACTACAATTCAAAACCAATAATTAATACATATCATACAAATTCACTAAATATACATCATTCTATTAATTTTTTTAATGCTCTTATACTTGCCTTTACTGTTTTTCAAAATGTGGTTTTTCGAGTCTTTTTTAAATTCTTTTGAGACTGAAAAATTGTCATTGTGCTACATTTGCCAAAGTGTATAAAATAATATTCAAAATAAAGTTAAACTTTACACCAAAAAAAAAAAAAAAAACCTAAGCAAAGTCAAGATAGTTATTTGTTATGCATTTGATATCTTCTCGCGAACTTATTCTCAATGAGTCAAGATAGTACAACACGTCATTATACGCATTAATAAAAAGTAAGTACTAATGATCACTAAATAAAATACACAACTAATTAGTATGGAACATGAAGATAGCTCATTACATTAACATTTTCTTAGGCTAAAAGCACATAATATTTTTTACTCCATCATAGACCAAATATGCAAAATTTTCAACCTAATTTTCTCCTATTCCATTATTTGGTATACAAGTACAATGTTCCCAACACAATTTTACATTGGAAAAAAATAGAGAAAAAAAGTGATTTTGCTTTCAACTCACCCAAGAAGTAAGGTAGAACATGAGTATAAGGAGCAATAACTAATTATACTTACTTGGGATTATAAAGAGCAATAACTAATTGATCGTGCAAAGGTTTCGAGCTCTAACTTCTCGAGTATTTTGGCCTGCGGATATAAGAGCTAGATCTACAAAAATTACTTCGACCCTTTATTTGAATCAATAATGAACGAGTGTAGGCACCAACAATAATAGATTGAACACATTAACTTATTACTAATGAAACCAGTGATAATATATCATAAACAAATAACATTTACTTACGCGATATAAGCCACCATTGATAAAGATTCGATCACATTTTCTCGCAAAACATAACCCTTTCAGCCAAAACCAAAGAGCTCAACTGGTAGTTGGAAGGAAATACTAGTCCCATCAACCATTACCTTTTCAGCGTATCTAAGAATAGACTTCAAGGATATTGATAAACTGGATGGTGCACTAGTAACTTCATTCTCTTTCGCCATCGTCCTTGAAGCCTTTTCCTAACACAATTAAGATAGAACATGAATAAAATGTTCATTCCTAAATAAGATAGAAGAACATGAGACTTATACAATTTACCTTCAAGATTGGTGGTACACTAATAACGATCACTTCCTTTTCCTTTCCTGCATTCTCTGAAACTTTCTCCCAAAACCACAAAGTTATAATTTTATAAGTAATTAATAGTAAATTTACCTCATAAATTTACCTCATAATACAATTCACCTTCAAGATTGGTTGTACACTAATGGCTTCCTTCTCCTTTACCATCTTCGTTGAAACTTTCTCCTAAAACAACCAAGTAATAAAATCATAAGTACTTAATAGTAACTATACTTCATAAATAATATTAAACACGCATGCATGGTACTAGTACACAGTTATAATTTCACCATCTTCCCTTCCCCATGTGTGTTTGATGCACTAACAACTTCCATCTCCTATGATATAAATATAACAATACAAACAAGTTAAAAATTATAATAACTAATAGTTGTAACCTTAATGTATAAATTAAATAATATAAAACATGAGACTAACTGTGACCCTAACATTTAAATTTTCCTTCTTTCAGATTTTATTCTTGGAGCAACTACCATGCTCAGATCTTGACGTGTTTTGAATTTGATCTTCCAATTCCTTAATGCGCAAAGTAAAGTTGCGATCCAAGGAATTTAACATTCGAGTGCATTAAAAGACTACGACTGTAAGGCTATGCGATCGTATGCGTTCGCGAAGATCTACTCAAGAAGGTTGCCACATAGAGCCAGAGCATCAAGGTGAAAGCTTAATAAATCACGATGGGACAGAAAGCTGATGACGGTCGAATCCGAATTTAGTTGACAAGCCGTTAACGACATACTTAGCAAGTACACTCAACTTTTCGGTGACAATTATTCGGCGCATCAGACAGAGAATTAATGACATCCCATCAGTTCAATCATTTGAGAGAAAAAAGATCTTCACACTAAAGCTAGATACCGAAGGCCACCTTCGTTAAAAAAGTTCGGTTTTTATTCTAGCTGAGCCATATAGAGAGTTCACCATACAGAATATAGTTAGCCTTTGTTCATAGTTTTCTTACACTTAGAAGGCAGAGGCGAGAGAAGAGAGAAGACACCAGAAGATCATTCCTGGTCAGCTCGAGAGAGTGCTGGAAAGCGTTGAGAATGGAGAGAGGGCCGACTCTTGCGAAAGCAAGAATATTCTTTGAGTAGAGTAGAGAAAAATAGTGTAAAAGACTTGGAAAGCAAGAAATTGCTACCAGGCTCCCTATCTTTATTTCCCATTGTCATTCTGTATTTTGATTTCATTTAAAGAATGGAATCTGCATTTCTACATCTGTTCACTCTCTTTACACTATGCATGAGTAACTAAACTTCTGAATGGGTTGAGAAGCACTTAGCTAGCATGACCTAAGATCTTCATTTTATGCGAGTGTCTTATGTATGCGTCCATCACCCCTTTAGAGCTACTCGAGAGAGAGTCTAAAGAAAGAACCTAGATTTGAGAGAGCTAGGTTAGAATCTAGACTTGAGAAAGCAAGACTAAAACCGCATAAGCAAGAGATAGAGACTTAGAGATAATCTTTGTTTGCTAACATGCATCGCATGCACCCTAGAAATAGGTTATGGTAGTATGCGGTCGCCTTGTGTATGTATGTGTCATTCATCATCGCATAGACAACAATAGAGGCTTAAACATAAGTCCTATAGACATCATCGCATACATCGCATGCGTCCTAAAACTAGGAGCTATAGCATTTGCATTGAGAGATGACTTGCCGTTGTATGTATGTAGCATGATCGCTTAACATGAACGCGATCTTAGGAAGTGTTAGCTAAATCCTTTCTCAACCCGTTCCCCTGCATACTCATTGTACTTTCGTTGTTATTGACTCTTTCCTCAATTCCTCCACATAGAATCTATACATTAAACAAACATACCAACATATTGTTTTATTTGTCACTGCAAAGAAATCTGAAATTATCGTCACATACTATCTCCATAGTCCCTGTGTTCGACCCTGGGCTTACCAAGACACCTAGTAGAATTTTATATTTGGATTTTTTTAGGAAAACTTGCATGCATAACGCATACTCCACCATCGCATTCTACACCATTATTTCATCACATTTACCAAGCATCACTATTTGGTTGGCGACTTGTTGGACATCCCCATTGTCATATTCTCATTTTTTGTTTGTCTGAGCTTTTTCCACATATTAGCAGCTCGTCCAAAATCATATTTGCTGAAGGAAGATAATTTTTTCTGCATAATAAACATATTGTTAAATATAAGAATATTTCTAAAATAGTTAAATTTGGATAGATGATGCACAGTAGATCCAATGAAAGATTTTAACTTATATCCATTGTCTCCAATCGGTACTCCATCATTATATTCAACCAACTTTTTCTCCCCTACACTCCTACTTTTTGTTTCCTCCTGCATAACAGTTGGTCCTCGCGTTCGCCTTTTCTTTTTGTTTGGTATTTCATCTTGCTTCAGTTCCATATTTTCATTGACATTATCCAAACTTTCTTTGTCATCATCCAAACCAAGGTCCACATCCTTATTATTTGCTAGCTCCATGGTGTAAGAATTATCCTGAAAAATAGAATAAAGTTTAGTTAGGTGTCAAATACAACAATATTATAAAAAGTAGTAAGTGAAAACCCACCCATACATTTACTCTTTAGGAATCCTTGTGCCTTCACAATCAACTTGTACATATGTTGAAATGTTCTCATCCAAATCAATTCTAGCTTCAATATCTAACATAGCTTTAGTCATTCCTTGACAATATAGAGCAGTATCTCCAAGTTCATCCTCATTGTATTCATCTGAAGGAACTCTAAAACTAGAGGACCTTTGAGTAGAAGCGGATCGTTCCAAACTCCATTGTGAAAGAACTCAAACATTTACAATCATATAGAAACAAAATATGCATTAAAGACTAAATTACAACATGATTCTTAAATCAAATACAAAGGATTGAGTGACAATACCTTTGAAGAACTCTTTCTTCATGTATTTCTCTCGATCAGTCACCAATGCATCCAAACAACACGAACACAATGATCAACTGGAAGATCCTCGATCACTAGCAAGTAAAACTCGATCCTCGATCCTCAAACAGAACTTGACACAACCACAAGATTACCTTGGTATTCTCGGTGTGAGAATCTATGAGTTGTGAGCTATATATTATTTTAGATAGAGGGAAAGAGGGAGTAAACGATCAAGTAGATGATCGAGTATGCGATGAATAATTGTATAGAAGAAGAAGGTCTATTGTATAGACCTGATACTCGATCGTTTAGTAAACGAGTACTATCATATAGACTCGACGCTCGATCATTTAGGCTCTGTAAAACTATCATGTAGTAAAACTCCTTTTACTCGATAGTGAATTCTATGAGACCTTTTGAATGAATGATTTGAAAAAACTAATTTTCCTTTCATCTCACAGTTACCATAAATCGTGTATAACCACCCACTAAGGTCGGTTATTTAGAAAAAGAAATACGGTTATTTAAAAATATATATATTAATTATCATATAATTAATAAATTATAAATAAATATAATAATTAACTTATCATATTATATTTATAACCTATAGTTTTAATATTACATCATATGCAACATATAAACCATAGTTCTTTTTCTAGTTTTATGGATTTAATATATATCATATTTATGTTAATTCCTCTAATCAACTAATGTATTATATCAATTATATCATATATAATCAAATTCCCTCTTGTTAATTTGAGCATTTCAAACTAACCCAAAAATTTATTCTCAACTTGAATCCATTGAGCTAACAAGGGGACCTTATGGACCTGTAGCTTGAAGCTCTAAATGGTACGTGAATAACTGACTAAACTCTTTAATCACGATATCCACCATCCGTTAACTACCGGGCACTCCAGACTAAAGACCAACAGTTGAACTCTTCACACTACAGATATATTTTTTTGTCTATATAACCAATCAACAGTGCGATGACCCTTCACAAACTGCTCATAAGTACAGCTTGGCCAAATTATCGTTTTGCCCCTGTACCTCTAACTCCTTAAGTACCACTGATTCTTCTAATGAACAATAAGTCATAATCCCACTATGACTGAGTCCTCTCTTCCCAAGAAAGGTTGTGGCCACTATGTTCAAGACTCGGAATCAGCCCTTAAGGGAGAAATTTATCTACTTACTCTTGCAACAGGGAATGAGTGAATTTCATCCTATGAAGTTGAGTTCCCAGCTCCTCAATTAGATGAATTCCCAAAATGGTAGGCAATTTAAGTTGGCAATCTGGCCACTCTCACCCATACAAATCAAAGAACCGCCTTCATGAGCAGGAGTTCACAACTCACTTAGGATTCAGGTTAGTAACTTATGGTCATTCTAGTGAAATGTAAGTCTCTATTATCAATGTTGTTATATAAAGAGACTAATAATTTCGTGGTTTGGTCTTATACAAGCTCTTTGTATAGGATAGCCCACTCGCATTTCTCCACATGAATAATCAGGATCAGATCATTTGTAGCACTTTACATGTAACATTCCACAACTTTTTATTTATTTATTATTAATGTAAAACCTTTTCCTTTTCAGTAATTGTCCTTAGTTGAAGGGCATGTTTGGAATTCTGAATTTAAAGTATAAATGCGAGGATTTAAGTGTTGTCGTGGAAATTATTCAAAAATTATTCAATTTTCGAATTAAATTTGAAAAGTTATGGCAGGAATTAATTATTTTTTGGAAAAAGGAAAGGGATTAAATAGTATAAAGTGGATTAAGGAAAGGATTTAATTAGAGATATACTATTTTCCTTTATTATTATTATTATTATTAGTTTTTTTTAAATAAAAGGGCACCCCCATCTCCCTCACAGCCGCCTCGCTCGAACACCGCCTAAATCGGACACTAAACGTCCGCCACCAGCCACGAATCCCAGCCGCTCGCCTCTCTTTCTCTCTTGGCAACCCTTGCCCTTCGCTTTCGTCTCGCCGACCGGTCAAGCCGCGCCACCTCCGATCGACGTCTCGGATCCAGCTCCTCCATGTCTGCCACCCTAGCCGCTTCGCCACCGGCTGTCGTCGCCCTACCACGTCAGATCCGTTTTGGTCTTCGTCAGATCTATTGGGGTAAGGTTGTGTCAGTTTGTTTCGTTCTCTTGGCCATTAATATTGTGTTTCGGTGTTATGACTCGTCTTTATTGAATTTTGTTTCAAGCTTAAGTCGTCAGGAAGTTTGGAAGTCAAAGGAGGCACCGTCATGGAAGGTGGAAGTGTTTTTCTTTCTTTGAGTAAGTTCTTGATAGTTTGGACTTGGACCTGAAGTCTTACAATTATGGCTTCAACTGAAATTTGAGAGTTGTTTTGTTGTTAGGACTGCTACTTTGAATTGTCGTCATAGTTTGGTGGTCTAAAATTTTTTATCTGTAGAGTATCGACTCGAGGTAAGTAATCTTATCACTGGAACTACCCACGGGCCAGGCTCTAGTTGTATGCTAGCATGATAAGTGTATGTTATGGTAAATGTTAGCTTGTTGATTGACAGTATGACTTGAATCAAAGTATGTTCTGGCAAAAATTCTGATTTATTTACATACACACCTAAGTGTTTGATCGTTAGTATGTGATAGTATGTGTTTTCATATGTCGATGTCTGATCTGCTGGCATTGAGGCATACTTGTATGTTGTGGATTTATGATATAAGTTATACATGGATGATGTATAATATGTTGTTAAGAATTATGGGTATGTGATGCAACCATGGTACTAGGGATTTTTATGTATGCTTTAGAACCGTACAATGTTGAATCTTAGCACGTTAAAACTATGTGAATATCCTCATTGATTAATTAGATGCTCACCAGTTTGTGTTTCCTTCGGGATTCACCAGTTTGTGTTTCCTTCGGGATTCACCGGTTTGTGTTTCCTTCGGGATTCACCAGTTTTGTGTTTCTTTCGGGATTCACCAGTTTTGTGTTTCCTTCGGGATTCACCAGTTTTTTGTTTCCTACAGGATTCATCAGTTTTGTGGGCATACTTAACTACAATAGGATAGGACTCAGTCTCTTATATGTTACATGTATTTATGTGCCACATGTGGGTATCTAGAGGACATAGACGCCTAGCCTGACTCCAGTGGTGGGGTTACTTACTGAGTATTTTATACTCATTCTTTCTTATGTTGATGTTTCAGGTAAGGGTAGAGATGCACCGACGATGGCGCAGCGAAATTCATGATCGAGCCACTGGGACTAGTTTTTTTTACGCTTCCGCATCATGAGATTTATAGTTCTTTTCATGTTTCCCTTAATGTTTAGTTTTGATGTTTGAAACTTATTATTAAGAATTTTTTTTCATTTGTACTTATTAACCTTTATGATTTATGGGTACCCTATTATTATTTTCAACAATTGCATTTAATAAACGTCTTTTGAACTTCTCTTGTTTTTAATTAGCATTTACTTCAAATGACTAAGCATCGTTTTAAATTCTTTGCATGCATTTACTTTAGTAACGGCCTTACCTAGGTCCTAGGGGGTCGGGTCATTACAGTTGGTATCAGAGCCCATGTTTTGGGTTCTGTAGACTGACTTACTATGTAAGTCTAGATAGTCCCTGTGACCAGTAATGAATTCCTCGTCATCGCCAGGTTCGTTCTACTAACGAAAGTTTCCATGTGTATATGAGAACAGTAATGTAGTGTTTTAAATGCATGATGTCTGAGAGAGGCCCAGAAATAGTTAGCTAACGTACAAATTTATGACAGGACATGGCACCTAAACGTAGAACAAGGAAAACAGTTAGAAAAGAAATACCAGTAGAGAGAGAGGGGAGTAATCAAACTGCTCCGGCGACACCAATTCCGCCTATGACCCAAGTGGATGAAAAGGCAATGGAAGCCCGAATTAGTGAAGCTGTTGCAACCGCTCTGATGGGGAAGCTACAGGAACTGATCCGTAGCATGATGGTAGGACAGCCTATCCAGACTCAGGGTCAGGAGGAACCGGTGCCACCCGAGCCGTTACGACAAACCCGTCCGTAGGACAAGGACACACAGAGCCCGTCTCTCGAGGCCAAACATTTAAGGGATTTCCAGAAGTATGACCCTCGCCTCTTTGATGGATCGTTAGGAGACCCCACCAAGGTAGAACTGTGGTTGTCATCCATTGAGACAATTTTCCATTTTATGAGGTGCCCGAAAGAGCACAAACTGCAATGCGCAGTCTTCATGCTGACTGGTAACGTGGCAATCTGGTGGCGTTCGGCAGAAAAGATGATTGATATTGGAGGTGACCTTGCAACCTGGGAACAGTTCAAGGAACGTTTTTATGAGAAGTACTTTTCGGCCAACACCCGATACAATAAGCAGGCAGAATTCTTGAACCTAAACAGGGCGTTATGTGAGTGGAGGAGTACGAGCAAGAATTTGATAAGCTATCTCAGTTTGCTCCTGAGCTAGTGGCCACCGAGGCAGCAAAGAGCGAGAGATTTATCCAGGGCCTGAGGAGTGGGTTGCGAGGGATGGTGCATGCCTTGGATCTCAATACTTATTCCGCGGCACTGCGAGTCGCTGTGAGGATTGATGTAGACTCCCAGGGGGGAGAGGAATACAGGAGGTCACTCAGGATTGGGACCTCCGTAGGGCAGAAAAGGAAGGCTGAGCACACAACTCTTGAACATCAACAGAGGGGTCAGAACACAGTGCATGCTCCACGTTAGTGGGGACAACAGAGTACTCAGGCTGGGAATGGCAGGGAGGATAGACCGATATGAACCACTTGCGGTAAGCAACACTGGGGACGTTGTTTAGCCGACTCTGGGAATTGTTTCCGTTGTGGCCAGAAGGGACATATGGCAGATAGATGCCCAAGGAAGAATGCGCCTAAGCACAGAAGCCAGCCCGTAGGATCGTTCTAGGGAGGCCCAACCGCTAGCAACAGCAGGGAAAGCTATTTTCTACCACTCGGAGTGAGGCCGAGAAGTCAGGCACCGTGGTGACAGGTACAATTCCCATTTTGGGACACCATGCTCTTGTTTTATTTGACTCTGGTTCTTCACTCATTTATATCTGCTATATTTGTGAGACACACCATGTTAGACTCAGGACCATTTCCCTTTGCATTGTCTATTTCCACTCCATCGGGAGAGATCATGTTAGCTACAGAAAAGATAAAGGCATGCCAAGTAGAGATAGCCAACCGTGCATTAGATGTAACCCTGATAATTTTAGATATGCGCGATTTTGATGTTATATTAGGCCTGGATTGGTTAGCTGCTAACCATGCCAGCATAGATTGCTCTCGTAAGGACTTTTATCTTTTGAGCTAGATACTTCCATCGTTTTTGCAATTAAACCAACCCCACTATTTTGTACACTTTTATTTTTGTCATGTGACTTTGTGTGATAGCGGCATCCATTAATAACATAGCTATTGTATGTAGTCACAATTGGATGGGGACCATGGGCAATCCACCTCAAGTTATCTGATACATCCACATCTCCCATTTCAAGTTCATTTCCAACCTGAGAGCCAAAAGATTACAGAGTTAAAATATAAGTGACAAAAGATTATGTTAAACAGTACATTTAATGTTTTACCTTTTCTCGTAACCAAGATACGAAATTTCAATTACATTCCTCTTGAATCCGTTTCTGGTTTTTTGATCTACTTAAGAGTTGTAATTCCAATGTGATCATAAGTTTCCTTATCAAATATAATTATATTCAAATTCATGTATTTAATGAAATAAATGGATCCAAGTCACAATAACTTACTCTATATATGGTTGCACATTAATTGTATTCTCTAAGACACATCGATGAGCTTGGTATGAGAGATCTCGTTCAAGTATGTAAGAAACTCCACTTCACAATGGTCTACCAATTTCTGAATTTCCTGAATTGTCTCTTAACTTTTGACAGCCAACTCTAATAGGATCTACGCCACATAAAAAATCGGAACAAAATTCAATAGCTTCTTCTAATTTATAACTTTCAGCAATACAACTTTCTAGACGATGCGTATTCCTTACAGAGTTTTTTATCACTTTCATAAACCTTTCAAAGGGATACATCCATCGCAAATATATAGGCACACGAAGTTTGATTTCTCAAACAATGTGTACTATGAGATGTACCATTATTGTGAAGAATGAGGGAGGAAAATACTTCTCTAATAAACATAATGTAATCACAATGTCTTCTTGTAGCTTCTATAATTCTATAACATCTAGGGCTTTGTTACATATAGAATTGAAAAAAATACGTAAACGAGTTATAGCATATCGAACAAGTTTTGGTACCACAGATTTGATGGCAATGGAGAGCAATTATTGTAAGAGCAAATGACAATCATGAGATTTTAGAACATTGAGTTTTAGATCTTCCATTGACAGAAGATTTCTAACACTAGAAGAGTAACTCTTAGAAACCTTCATTTCTGATAATGTCTTCAAAACAAAACGTTTTTCTTCTCTAGTAAAAGTATATGTAAAACTGCACCTTACTTTCCCTTTTTCATTATGTTTATCGTTTAAGTAAGAAAAATGTTGGGTTAAATGTTTAAGTTAGATTAGATTTGTGTGCATTTTGAGGTAATGGATAAGTTTGAAGAAGGAAAATGTTTAAGTATGGGAACTTTAACTCTCGGTTACTTACTGATCTAGCCTTACAAAGAAAATTTCTGGCTAAGTGTTGGTTGGGTCGAGGGATGCTTGAGCATCGAGTAGGCACAAGGTAGGCATCGAGTAAATGTTGTCGAGCACCGAGTACAAGTGATCGAGGAAGGGTCGAGTGTCAAGTATAAGGAATCGAGGAAGGGTCGAGTGTCGAGAATAAGGAATCGAGGAAGGGTCAAGCGTCGAGTATAAGTGATCAAGGAAGTGGTCGAGCGTCGAGGGTAAGCAAGGAAGGGTTGCACATCGAGTACGAAAGACCAAGTAAGGGGCATGTATCGACCGAGCTCCAAGCACCGAGTTTTCCATCGAGTATTTAATAGAGAGCCACAAAATCTTTCTCTATTGGGCTAGGTCATTTCAGGGCAAGCGAATCATTTATGATGAAGAGGATGAGCTTCAAGAGAATGATTCGGAGTTCTTGCAGAGTGGAACCGTGCAGTACCAGACACGAGATAGATCTTTCAAAGAACAAGGCTTTTTTCGAATAAGCCAATTCATTCATCAAGTAAGGACCTTCCTTCATCGAGTTTTCCCAACGAGGATCGAGTTGCTCGAAACACTCAGTTTTAAACACTCAATTTTAAACTTGTCTTTTAGTTACCCAAATATATGGCTTAATCTCGGCCCTTTATCTCCACTAATGGGTGAGGTGGCTTAAGGAGATTTCACGCAAAGAGCTAGACGGTAGTATAAAAAAGGAGGAGAATTCTAGGGCTCGTTTTGGGACGATTTGCTTGAGGAAAACAAGCGAAATTGGTACCATTAGAAAGCTCTATAAGTTTAGTTTCTGAAATCGAGCCTTTGGAAGGGAGTTCTTGCCAGAGAGAGGGCCAGAGAAGGAAGGAAGAGTTGAAGGTTCATTTTTTGAGCGTTTTCGGGGACTTGACGAAGAAACATAGATCTAGATTGAACCACATGGAATTTAAAACTGAAAATTTAAGGTAATATTTTTATCACATTTATGAGTAAGTTTTTAGAAGGAACTTTTGCAAGATAAAGTCTAGGGTTTGAGTTACATATTTCGGAAGCTAAACCTAGAAAGTGTTGAACAAGTAGGCAGCTTCGCGGTCTAGGGCCATTGGGGAATATTTGAAGCTTCAGATCAAACCAGAAAGATTTTTATGCTAAAATTTTGAGTAACATTATTAACACAATTCCAAGCATGTTTAAAGAAGGAATTTTCTTAAAATGAGTTTTGGATTTCAAGTTATTGACATTAGAATCTGAATCTGGAATTTATTGGGAGAACAGGCAACTACTTGCTAAACGTGGGCTTGGCACCCCAAAAACACTACTAAATACTGGGTGTGGGTGTCAGAAAGAAGGCGACCCGCTGAATCCAAGCCCTTTTAAATTCAACGAAGTGCCTGATGCCCTAAGGTAAGTTACGAAGATTTGAAAGTGAAATGAATAAATGTGAGCTTGATTCTGAAAGCAAGTCTAAAAAGGGAAACCATGATTAGTAACTAAAGTAATTTGATATGTTCATAGGGTTGACATTAGTAGGAGAAGCTTATCAATCTTAAAAGGATTTCCTAAAGACTGTGACTGACTTTAATGTTTACAGACATTTATGAATGATTTAACAAGTCATGCTTTTATGAAAAGTTAATTATTGATAGCTAGCCTCAAACGTTTACCTAGCTATTTATTTTACTGATGTTTACGAATACTTGATAGATTAATAACTTATAGAGTATGATAGTTATGGTTCAGACATAATGTTCTTAAGTAATTAATGTCTAGTGCTTATGAAGTATGTTGCCCTAGACAAAATCTAAATGGTTAGCGTATGCTACTAGGAAAACTAGGTCTATAAGACAAGCTATGTGAGGTCTAGGTGAATGACTCCTAGTAAAGTATGTTTAGCTCAATACCTCGAAGTGGTAACCGAGCTTAGAGACAGTTGATGATAAGATCCTAGCTACGTACATGTAGGGTCAGTATGACTGGGAAGATGATGGACAAAGGATCCACATCCCAAGAGATGAATTCAAGTTTCAGTAAAACTTGTTAATGAAGAATGCTATGCATTTAGTTGGTTATGTATTAGCAACAGTTATGAAGAGGGATAAACTATGTCATTCAATGATAATTGTAGATAAGTTTATATGTTTTCAAGCAATTAAGCTTCATAAGATTGCTTAGCATTTTCCTCAAGTATGTTCTTGTTTGATCGCATGCTGATGTCGGCCAAAAATGCACGTCATTATAGGCCTTTTATTTAGAATTACGAGGGCTGTTAAGTAGAATATGCGGCGATTATATTAAGAATTCATGAGAAAACAAGTTTGCGTCGATCGACATTATGAATCAACCCACTTTTATGCGTTATTATGCATTCAATTGTTTGTCTTTGTAGCTAACGCAGAAAGCGGACACATGCACGAAAGCCAGGCTATCGCAAAGACGATCGTATGTGGGGAATCTCTCCATCGCAAAGGAAAACGCATACGTTTGATGCGTGTATGTTGCGGCCATCAACCGTATGCGTCCATCGCATAGAAGTTGCGACAGTCAAGCGAATGCGGTCAACGAAGAGAGATTGCGGCTACAGAATAATAACCATAATAGAGGGATGACCACAAGGTTGGTGGAATGCAAACCTGAACGCATACCTCAAGAGTATCAAAAGATGATGTTGACATTTCACCTACCACGCCGTTAGTAGCAGAGATTCAGAATAGGATAGTCGCGCCGTGAATGTCAGATTCAAAGCAAGTCCATAAATGCTGTCGGCAATCAAGCTCTATAAATAGAAGTCGTTGAGTAGAATTTCAGATCATCCAAGTTTCTACCTTCAGGTGGATCCTTGTGATTCTGATCAAAGCATGAGAAGATAGCTTGAGAGTTTTTCATCCCCTCAATTATTCCGAGTGACAACCAGAGCCTTCACTAGAGTTAGAGCTCGAGAGAGTCTGCTCCACCGCCCATTCTTGGCACCACTGGCAGCCTTGACACACATCTGGTGGAAGCAAGACATTGCTTCTAGCTAGCCCTCCATTCCTCTTCTTTCCTTGTATTGTATTACATTTTGGCTTAAGGAATTAATACATTTTATGATCAACGCATTTCTATATTTTCCTTTGATTCCATCTCCATCTTCATTTACTTAGTATCTGTTACTTTCATTGAATCCCTGAGTAAGATTGTTAGAGTATCGCATACTTAATCATGCGACATAGGAATATGAAGCATGTAGCAAACCACCGAGAGGTGTGCGTTGCGCGAGTGTTATGAGAAAACCTTATTTGCTTAGTGTGAAGCTGTAGTAATGCTTGTTTATAGGCAGACGCAATGCTTGTCTATGAGTAGAATCAGCAACAACTAACTGCCTAGGAGGGTAAGTAGTTGATCGCATTAAGCAATGTAAGCAAGTGTTCACTAGATATAGGAATAATCTTACGTCACCCATGTTTATGTGATTACCTTATCTTATGTATGCGACCATCACCCCTTTCTACTCAAGAGAGAGTCTAAAGAAAGAACCTAAGACTTAAGAGAGCTAGGTTAGAATCTAGGCTCGAGAGAGCAGATTAAGATCGCATAAGAAAGAATGGAGGCTTAGGAATAAGCTCCATTTTCTATTACACGTTGCGTGCATCTTCGTCAGGTGTGTATAGCATGATCGCATAAGTTTGCATTGGCTGGGGTTACCCTTGCGGTCAAGCTTAGGGTTGTGATGAAGACATCCTCACCATTTTCTCTATTCTTCCATGCATTTTACTACGCGTCAACAGTTGTCATGTCTCTACTTCTCAATCATACTTCCATCGCTCAATCTATTAGTTAGGAGTAGGAGTAGTGCTTAGCCCATAACCCTCATCATTCTTTTATTTATTCACCGCATACACATTAGTGCATACCATTTAGCTACAAGTCCCTGAGTTCGACCTTGAATCACCCGAGAAACTTGCATTCTCGTTATACTTGGCGAGAGCGCAAGAAAACTTGTGACAGGAACGCATGGTCATTGCATATGAGATCAATGCATACATTCCATTCCAACGCATGACCACCGACGCATGAGAACCAACGCATAACCTAAGACATGCATCGCATATTGCGTTTACCAAATTTATGTCACCACATGCCAAGGTAATATGATAGCCTTATTTCATATAAAGCATTTTATGTTGAAGCATGCATTCTAAAGACTGTAGCTAAGTTTCCATAAATGCAAAACTTAAAGCTACGTTCTGAAAGATTTATAATATATATGATGTTAAAGCATGATATGTGTTTAGTAAGTCAGATACTGAAAGCATAGAAGGTGTCCAGGAAGTACCTAAGGTGTTGACGGTACTTAGTAACTCCACGTGCACGTAGAAAGTTTTGAAGAAGAGGCCGAAATATAGGTCTCTTAGGCCAAATTTGAGAGGCCAATGTATGGGTCTCCCACGACATATTTCAGCGACCGAGGCCAAAGCATGGGTCTCTTGGCATGATACAGACGTTGGGAGCTTGAGCGATGAATGCTCATTTTCAACTAAGATTCAGGAAGTATTCACAGTACGTTATTATGTTTTATGCTTCAAGTGTTATGAAGTTGTTCGATGAGTTACAATTAAAGACATAGAAGTGACATACCCCAACTAAGGTGATAGTGGAAGTTGGGCCGGAGGGTCCCTCCCCCAACCAAGTTGAGGTTCAGTAAGGTTACGCTCAAGAGCAGACCAAAGGAGTCGCTCTCTTGTATAGATATTTAATGTGGAAGTTGAGGCCTAACGGCCTCCCAGAGCTGATGTCTACGATGCCTATGTTATGTTTAAAATCTAGTAGAGAAGTTTTATGCAATTACTTGCTTGACTAATTTCTCAGTTTTTAGCTATGCTTTTCAGTTCATGATCTCTTGTTAAGCATGATTGAAATGTATGACTTTTATGTTTCAAAGGTTAGTCCTTCACTGGGCTTCTAGCTCACTCTGTTTAAATGTCTTCTCCACAGGTAGCAGTCACTACCCAGAAGATGATTATGCTATTGCTTTGCCACTCAGGACCAAAATGTTAGAAAGTCTAAGTGAGTGTTATGTATAAAGTAGTACACATGTATTATGTCATGTAGGGACTAGTGGAGTGTGTTGGGCTTACTGCTTATGTAAATTGTATAAGTTTTATTATTGAAGAGTAATGTAGAAATCTGTTCATGATTTTCATTTATCTTAAGTTGATGATTGAGTATATATATATGCATTTCAAGGTTCTAAGTCAGGTTAAGTAGGTTAGTACGCAGTAAGTGTTGGGTTTTATGTCCTAAAAACTCGCAGTTTATAAAATGATAAATATTTTCTATTATCAATATACTTGTTATTGATCTCATAAATTGTATGAAAGTCTAAATCCAATAAACTAAGACTCATGACTATTGTATGAGTACTTGAACTTTATGTGAAGACATAAGAGTGGATCGGGTTCGAGTAAATAGTCAAAATGATCTATGGTATATGAATGAGGTTGGGTACCTTATTCTGGTAACACCATTAGATGCGGCCTACTCTGTAGTTGTTACAAAGAGTTGTAAAGTGTTACATATGATGTGATCCTAATTCGTACATGTTATGACATGAGGAGTGGGGGCGTCCTATGCAATGAGTTTGCATAAGATCCGAACCATGAAATAAGTCACTCTTACTTTATAACATTGTTTACTGTTTAAGACTGACTATTTCACCTAGATGACCTAGGTAACTCGATCTTAATCCTGAGCTAACTATGAACTCATGTTTATTTAGATTTGCATAGTTGAGGGTTGGCTCAAAAGCACCGGCTCAATAAGACTCCCATTTCAGGGGTAAGACCGGATAGATAGCTGAGGACATAGGGTGCAAGACGAAGTTCACACCTACCCGATTTAGGGATAAGTAAAAGGTTGTTCTCTCAAGTACTGAATCCAGGTCTTGAACACGAGGCCCCACCCTCTCACTGGGCTAAAAGAGTTTGGTTTGGTGATTGGATCACAAACCAGTTGTTCATTAGAGGATCAGTAGGGACTTGAGGAATAAGACGTAATCTCGAGGGTAAAATAGATATTTGACCTAGTCGTTATTACAAACAACCTGTGAAGGGTTGACTTACTGATTATTGTGAAATCCAGATTTCCATTTTTCCTACTTATGCAGGTGTTAAAAGGAATTAACCAAGTGAAAGTTAAATCCTATATTAAAGGGAAGGAAATTTCTAAGTGTTTAGTAGATTTTCCTTGAGTAATTTAAGTTGAGCTTTAATTGGTGAAATTGTAGTGAAATTTGCCTGTGTAAAGTCAAAAATGAACCATGCTTAAGAGACATTAACGCATAAGATGAGAAGAAAGACGACCTGCGTTCGTAGGGATGAATGCATGATTGGTCGAAATGTTGGCAAAAGGCATTGCCAAGATTTGCTTATGCGTTGGGTATGCGTGAGCAAGAGCAGAGAAAGCGAAATTTTGTATGCAAGGCACTGGGTAGACAATTGTCTAGTAGATGAGCAGCGCGACACGATGAGGTGGGCGATCGTGTAGTAATTGCACAGAGGTAAACAACGCTCGCAGTAGCTAAGAGCGAGATTAGCGAGATCACTGGGAGCGAGATCAGCGAGATCGTTGAGAGCGAGATTGGAGAAGAGCGAGAGAATGGGAGAGAGCAAGAGTAGAGAGAGCGAGAGAATGGGAGAGAGCGAAATTTAAGAAGAGTGGGAGAATGGGAGAGAGCAAGAGTGGAGAGAGCGAGAGAATGGGAGAGAACGAGAGTTTGAGCGAGAAAGTGGGAGAGAGCGAGAGCCACGAGAGTGAAACCAGCGAGAAAGTTGGAAAGAGCGAGAGCCACGAGAGCGAAACAAGCGAGATTGGGACAAATGAACGCCATTTGAAGAGAATTGGATGCGTTCATTAGTAATTTGGATAAATAAACCAGAAATTAAGCAGATGAAGTGGCAAAAGGAGATTACATGCAGGAAGATTTTTATAAACTTAAGTATGTGGTGTACGGTTGAGATTACATGCAAATTAAGATAATTTTGGTTGGCAAACCCAGAATTAGACAACTCAAAGCTCGGCTAGCCAGAGTTAGCGTGGGCAGCCTAAGGAAGAGCCATTTGTATGGTGAGTTGTCGTGAGGAAAGAGACTGGGAACGACTATAAATAGGAGGCCTCGGCATGAAGGTTAAACTTATTCCAAAAAATTTCAGTAGTTAAAATCCTAAGTAGAGAGTGAGCATTTAGTGGGAAAGCTGTCGTTGGTGGTGGAGGCAAGGAATTCGAAGGAGGTGTTGCACAGATATGATATTCTGTTTGAGTAGGGGAAATATTTACAAGTAAATTGCATTAGGAGGATTTGCTGACGGTGAGTGGTTACTATGTGTTGTTTTGATTTATGTATGTATATGTATATATGAGCCTTGTACATAGAGGGTAATGTCAAATGTGCATGAGCAGGGATGCATGATTTCTGTTGTGATTGTCGTGATATTGCATGTTATATTGTGATGGAAACTAGAATTATACCCAGGATATGGTTAGTATGCTTGAAAAGGGTACTTGGCGGGAAATATGGTCGGCTTCGATCGGCGGAAAACGATAGTTGGTGACGACCGACGGGAAAATATGGCCAAGTTACCTAAGCATAACTAGCGAGAAAGAAATGGTCGATGTGCACATTGGCAGAAAAATGGGGTATAGGGAAAGTTTCCATAAAGTTGTTGTTATGTTGTTGGGTTGACAGTAGTTGACCGTTAACAGGAAATGATTCAGCGGCTTGGCTGAGGAAATGACTTTGAAATGGTATTAATGTGTTGTTGATTGCAAGCTATTTCCCCAAAAGTTTATTTTTGATAAGCCAAGGTTTCGTTTATAAAAAATATACCACTCACTGGGCTTAGTAGCTCATACTCTTCAAAATGTTTTCTTATATCCCCCCCCCCCCCCCCACCCAAAGTAGCGGAAAGGTGAGGAGTTCTAGGATACTGCTATGGTCAAGGCCTGCCACATGCCACAGTTACACTTCCGGAGGGTTTTACAGTTGTTTTTGTAACTTTGTTGTTAAGTCTTTCAGTTGTATAAACGTTACATGGTTATAATATAAAATGGGCCTACTTAATCAGTTGGTTGTTAAATTTGTACATTGGTATCAAAGTTATTTCCGCAAGAGTTATTAGGCAGTAAGTGTCAACCAAAGGGTTGATAACTGCTGTCAATCACGCCCTCTCTCAGGCTTGGAGGGTGGTCTGGGGCGGGGTGTGACAATTATGGTTAAATCATGTGGACATAATATATCTACAGTGAGAGGAGTGCAACTATGGGCTTTACTTGAATGACCCATTAGTTAACGAATGGAGATTAATTTGGTCTAATGAGTTTAGCCAATTAATCTTGGATCGTTGGAGCCCATGATCTGTAGGTCCGCGAGGTCCCCCTACTAGCTCGTAACGAACTAGCTCCAGAATAACGTGATAAGTTAATTTGAAATGTTCAAATTAGAATTAAACGAAATAGGAGAATTTATATTTAAATATGATTTAAATATATAAAGATGGATATGTGTTAAAATTAATTTAATATTTGATTTTAAATTAATTAAGTTTTATTTAATAATTAATTTATAAAATTAATTAATTTATTATTTTTTAAATCAAATAGATTTTTTAAATCAAAATTTTATTTTTAGATAAAATTGGAAAAGGAAATTTGGAAAACTAAAACACTTTAATGGAAAAATGGTTTTTTCCATTATCCAACTTTGAACTAGCTCACTCATGAAGCAATATATTTGCCTTGTCTTCTCCAAGCATGAGCTGCAACTCAGCTCTTCTCTACAATATAATGAGAAGATTGGAGTGAAAATCGAGCATGCAATCTACAGAATTTTGAGAAAAAATTCGGTTTGAAGAAGGGTTCTTCAACAAGGAGCTTTTCTACTTTATCCCTTGATTCAAGCTTGTTTTGAGTCCCACAACTCAATCTAGAGCACCAAGAGAATAGTGGAGAAGATCTTCAGGTGGTCTACAATAAGATATGGAGATGATTGCAGCTGGAGAAGGGGCTTTGAAGAAGTTCTACAAGAGGTATGTCTTGAAACCCATTTTTCTGCAAAAGCATGCTTTATATTTTGCCAAAATTAGTGAATTTGAATACTTATATGATCCTTGTACTTCCACTGCAATTGATACAATCCTACAATTGGTATCATAGCATCAATTCGGTTTAATTTTGGTTTGGTGGGTGTTTTATATGAGAAATATGAAACTGGTGAACTGTTATGGTTTTCTGAGATTTGGCTGTTTAATTCTCTTTAATTTCTCATTTAAATTTCTAATTGGCTCTTGCTTGATGAGCTTTAATGTGTTCCCAAGAGTCTTTAATTTATTTGGAGTCATTGGAGTTGAAATTAAGTCGTAAATCGAAGAAACAAGCGAAGAGGTCGAGTTGTAGTTCCAAAGAAAATCAGCCTTTGTTCTTATCGTCCTGTGGTTCCAATTGCTAAACGATCATCCAGCTCCAGAAGCTACACGATGTAAAGAAAAGTTATGTAATATCCTAACCCCTAATTTGGAAGGCATAAGGAAATAGGATATTAAAACAAGAAATATAATTAAATTATGAGGAATTTAGACGCGGGAAAACCAAGATAAATGAATTAAGTATGAAATAATGCAATGGTGTAAGTATTATTGTCTACGTGCTACAAAAGGCATGTGGTGATGGAAATGTTGGACCAAACAACTGTCCTACACATGATGCCAAGCAAGATTGGAGAGAGAAGTTTGAGTGAGAAAATGGGAGAGAGCGAGATTGGAGAGAGCAGTTTGAGCAAGAGAAAGAGAGAGAGCGAGAGTGGAGAGAGCGAGAGAATGGGAGAGAGCGAGAGTGGAGAGAGCGAGAGCATGGGAGAGAGCGAGAGTTTGAGCGAGAAAGTGGGAGAGAGCGAGAGCCACGAGAGCAAACCCAGCGAGATTGGGACAGATGGACGCATTTGAAGAGAATTGGATGCGTTCACTAGTAATTTGGATAAATAAATCAGAAATTAAGCAGATGAAATGGCAAAAGGAGATTACATGCAGGAAGATTTTTATCAACTTAAGTAGGTGGTGTGCGGTTGAGATTACATGCAAATTAAGATAATTTTGGTTGGCAAAACTAGAATTAGATAACTCAAAGCTCAGTTAGCCAGAGTTAGCGTGAGCAGTCTAAGGAAGAGCCATTTGTATGGTGAGTTGTCGTGAGGAAAGAGGCTGGGAACGACTATAAATAGGAGGCCTCGGCATGAAGGTTAAACTCATTCCAAACAATTTCAGTAGTAAACATCCTAAGTAGAGAGTGAGCATTTAGTGGGAAAGCTGCCGTTGGTGGTGGAGACAAGGAATTCGAAGGAGGTTTCACAAAGATTCATATTCTGTTTGAGTAGGGAAGATATTTACAAGTAAATTGCATTAGGAGGATTTGCTGACGATGAGTGTTATATAGCTTTGATAATTAAAGCATATGATGAGTGTTTATACAGCTTTGATAATAGACGCATTTTATGAGTATTTATAGCTTTGATATGAATATATACGTATGTAAATGCAAAATACATGCTTTTGATGATATGATGATCGACATGATATTATTTGTGTAATGACTATGGAAACTGGAATTATATCCGGGATATAGTTAGCATGCTTAACAAAAGGTGCTTGGCGTGAAAATATAGTCGACCTCGATCAGTGGGAAATAATAGTCGGCTTCGGTCGGCGGGAAATAATAGTCGGTAATGACCGGCGGGAAATATAGTCAAGTACGTAAGCATGACTAGCAGGATAAAGAAATAGTTGGTGTGCACACTGGTGGGAAATGGGTCATAGGAGGTTTCTATAGGTGATTGTGATGATTTATGATGATGTTATATGCCTGCCACGTGTAGCATGGGAATAAAGGTTACTGATTGCATGACTATATCTATGACCATGCATAAGTTATACTGTGAGTATTATCATGAGATTGATTTCCCAAAAACGATGATTTGCAAAGTGATTTCTGTCTTAAAAGAACCACTCATTGGGCTTAGTAGCTCACACTCTTCAAAATCTTTTCTTATATCCTCCCCCAGGTAGCAAAGCGGAGCGTTCGAGGAAGAGTCCATCGCCCACCACCACCATCTCAGGATTTGGTAAACTCTCAGGGCACAGCTCAGATCATGTAACAAAGAATAGGGAGAAAATCTACTTATGTGTATAGAGGGATAGGGGGAATACTGTAAACTTATTAAAATAAAATTTGTAATAAATATGGGGGGAAATATTAAACATGAGTATTGTCTTAGGATGCTATTAGTTACCCTCACGCTTCCTTCCCAATCTTAGGGTTTAAAGCTTGGTAGGGGGTGTGGCAAGTTAGAAGATCATATAGCAATGAGCGCTGGTCGTTTTGATGTTGAACACTAGACGATCGTGTACCTGCAGGAGCTAAACGATACATTGTATTTATTATATGATAGCATTAAGTGATCGTTTAGCTTTGGCGTAGGAACTAAACGATATGTTGAATTTATTATACGATGGTACTATATGATCGTTTAGCAATGATGCACTCTAAGCTATGCGATGAAGTGCTACGCGATAGCGCTGAGCAATCATTTAGATGCGGAGCTAAGCGATCGTGTAGACGAAGTGCTAAGCGATGCATTGAAGTTTCTATGCGATGGAACTAAACAATTCGCTTACCTACGATGCTGAACGACGCGATGATGTTCTATACAATGGAGCTAAGCGATCGTTTAGCTACACGACGTATACTGAACAATGAAATACAGTGCTAGACGATGGTGTTAAACGATCGTTTGGTTCTATACGATAGAACTAAGTGAAAGTTATGAAGAGCTATACGATAGCCCTGAGCAATCACTTACTATGATCATTTATCTTTGATCGGGAGCTAAGTGATGCATTGAGTTGTTATGCGATAGAACTATCCGATCGTTTACCTCTATACAACAGCTAAGCGATGCGTTGAGTTGCTATCCGATAGCACTACGCGATCGCATACCTTTGTGCGGCAGCTGGGCGATGTGTTGAATGCTATGCGATGGCATTGACGACCGTTTACCTTTTCGCGCGCTAAATGATCAAGCACTTACTAAACGATTTGGCAAAATGCTAGACGATGGTCATCATTGCTAAATGATAAGACTTAGCGAGATGTTGAACATGTGCAAGGGATGCTGGTTCGACCAGTTCTCTTGTGGTATTGTCTGGTTCAGCTTCGAATGGTTCTTGGCTAGTCCGGTTCAAACTTGGCTGGTCCAGTTCAGATGGTTTGGGTTTGGTTCAAGCTACTTGAGTTTGTTTTGGAGCGGTTCAAGCGGTCCGGGAGCAGTCTGGAAGCTGTTTTGTAATAGTTAGGCTTTTGTTTGCTTGTTTTTTGCCAAAAGTAGAACTATATCAGTCTGTGTTTAATTATTTATGCATTTGATGTATTTTATAATTAAATAAATCTTGTATGTGCATATAGTATGCCATTTAGATTTAAAATCCCACCATAGGAAGCATGTAACATTCATTGAAAGTATGTTATAATTGTTATAATATATAGTATGCATGTTAAGGTTTCTCGTATTTAATATAAATTTTATATTAAATGTTGAATGCCTCATGTATGTTGTGGATGTATAGCATGTCTAAAGTTTTATAAATTGTTATAAAATTGGGTAAGACATTTAAAATCCAAAAACAACAGCTGCATACTCACGATGGTTGACCAACTTTTTTAATTGTTAAAACTTATAAAGACTAGGTTACAAACTCAATCGGTATATAATCCTGTCTAAGGCTGGGAGTTCTTAAGTTGACGGTTTATAGAACACCTCCTACCTGGGGATTATGGCCGAATTAATTGAGCGTTGGTAACCAGTTTTATGAGCATACGTGAGTGATGTGAGGTAATAAAATGGTTTATCACCTAACATCGTAGGTTAAAATCCAATTACAAGAGTTATACTTGGATAAACCACATAGACTTAGGGTTGTTTTATTAGATGAAAAGAACCTAAGTATAAATCTACACAAAATAGAACACTTCAGTGACAGTTTAATAACTTCTATATGATAGAGTTATTAGAAAACTTCAGTGGGAGATTAATAACATATACGATACGTTATTTTTAGCTCTCACGTCTCTATAGGTTACAAACTCAACTGTTATATAATCCTAGCTAAGGCTAGGGGTTCTTAAGTTGACGGTTTATAGAACACCTCCTACCTGAGGATTATGGCCGAATTAATTGAGCGTTGGTAACCAGTTTTATGAGCATACGTGAGTGATGTGAGGTAATAAAATGGTTTATCACCTAACATCGTAGGTTAAAATCCAATTACAAGAGTTATACTTGGATAAACCACATAGACTTAGGGTTGTTTTATTAGATGAAAAGAACCTAAGTATAAATCTACACAAAATAGAACACTTCAGTGACAGTTTAATAACGTCTATATGATAAAGTTATTAGAAAACTTCAGTGGGAGATTAATAACATATACGATACGTTATTTTTAGCTCTCACGTCTCTATAGGTTACAAACTCAACTGTTATATAATCCTATCTAAGGCTAGGGGTTCTTAAGTTGACGGTTTATAGAACACCTCCTACCTGGGGATTATGGCCGAATTAATTGAGCGTTGGTAACCAGTTTTATGAGCATACGTGAGTGATGTGAGGTAATAAAATGGTTTATCACCTAACATCGTAGGTTAAAATCCAATTACAAGAGTTATACTTGGATAAACCACATAGACTTAGGGTTGTTTTATTAGATGAAAAGAACCTAAGTATAAATCTACACAAAATAGAACACTTCAGTGACAGTTTAATAACTTCTATATGATAAAGTTATTAGAAAACTTCAGTGGGAGATTAATAACATATACGATACGTTATTTTTAGCTCTCACGTCTCTAAGAGTTCACAATCCAGATTTAAACGGTACTTCGTGTCACCCTGGGAGTGACCTCCCTTTGAAAAGTAGTTTTTAGATTAAATCTAGATTACGGTGAATAAAAGGAAGTTGTTCAAATATAAGTCTATTATATGATAAATAGATTTTAACTACCACGTCTCCACATAGTTTACACCGTGAGATTCATATGACGCTTCATGTCACCCTAGGAGTGACCTCCCTTCGGAAAGTGTTTTGTATGAGTCAATATCAAGGTAAACGGAGGATGTAGTTCATAATAAGTGGGTGAAGGATATGTGTCAATATATTCTACAGTCTCCTCCATTAGTCTGAACCATGAGATTCCTATGTTGTGCCTGCTGGTTTGCTTTAGGCGGTCCTTTGCTTGTCGTTTAGCAACGGCTATCCCCTCGGAGGGTTGTAACATAGGATTTGGAACAACACAGGCTTCAGTAAAATGAATAGGGTCTTAAAGTTTCTTTTGGATGTTGTCTTCCATTTTGGAGGAAAATTCATACCATCCTATAGGATCTGAAAATGGAGGGTCACACTTACAAGAATTACTAAGTTGTTTGTAAAGATCTTAACCGAAAACGATAACTAAACGACTATAGGAATAAGAGTTATTCCGGAGATAGTAGGAATAAGAGTTATTCTAAGAATAATGTTTGGTCAAAATTGTTTGTTTTAGTGATGGAGTATCTGACTGCCCTGAGGTAGTACATATTCTGACTCACTAAAATATCGTTGCAAATAAATAATGGTTATGGGTACATTATTACTTTTTGCTAAAACTTGGCTTTGGATTTAGTTACAATTTTCTAATTATAATTTATTTTAATTTTATCAGCATGTCGAATTCTAGAATACTTGCTTCCATTGTACATAACAGTAAAATCAAATCAACAAACAAATTACTAGTGGTTGATTATACCAAAAGAGTTTTAACAGAGGATTGTCCTCTATCTCCCAACTCATCTGGAATTATGAATTATGTAGATGAGAATGTTGAATTCGAACAACAAGATAAATATGATTTACTTGTTATCAAAGCATGTTTAGTGGAAAATGATAAAATCTAGATAATTGATTCAGGTGTCGCTAATCATGTATGTACTTTCTCACAGGAAACAAGTTCGTGGAGATAGTTAACAGAAGGTGAAACAATCTTTAAGGTAGAGACTGAGGAGATTATTTCAGCCAAAGCAGTGGGAAATATGAAGTTATTTATAAGAGATAAGTTGTTATGATTTTGATTTTATTAATTAGGGGGAGAATTTTTTTTTTTTTTTTTTGAGTGAATTTATGTTGAATTTTATTATGTGCTACATATGGTTTACATGTATTTCAAGCTTTTTTTTTTTTTTTTTGAATGGTTTGTCTTCATCAAAAAGGGGGAGATTGTTGGCTTTTTGGCCCTTAATCTCAAATTAATTAATTTTAATTTAATTAATTAACAATGTTTTGATGATAACAAACTCGATTTTTAATTATTGAAAATATTAGTGTTTTAATATGTTCATAGCGTAGAGCTCATAATAACGATTCCAACACCTCTTGAATCACTCAAATCGGAGCTAAAACGAAGACGATATGACCGAAACAAGTCTATAGAAAAATACCGTGGTGGATGACGTGGCATAACTAGACCATTTGCATGTAGACATGTGGCAACATATTGGTTGAATGGTGGATCATTAAGAGATTAACATATGATGGACTTTTGATTTTTGGATTGATTTAAAATATAAAAAATTGAAATTAAAAATAAATTTAAAAGAAAAAAATTATTTTATGTTTGTGTCTAACGGCTAGTTTTTTTACACATGGTATGTTTTTTATTTTTGGATTGACTTTAAAAAGAATTAATTTTAAAAGAAAATGAATTAAAAGATAAATAAGTTTAATATTATTTTATGTTTGTGTCTAACGGTTAGTTTTTTACACATGGTATGTTTTTTATTTTTGGATTGACTTTAAAAAGAATGAATTTAAAAAGAAAATGAATTAAAAGGAAAATGAATTCGCTTTCTGGGCTGGGATGAATAGCGTCACGACACTGCTTCCCAACTTTGTGATGCCACGGGTTTGCTCGTTCAAATTTGGACTGAAAGATGAACAGCATTGCAACACTATAGAGGCAGTGTCGCAATGCTTCCTGGCAAAAGCTTCATAACCAGAAATCTGCTGCCGAGCACCTTTGCTTCCTTCTTCAATTATATTCTAAATTCAACTTTATTGAGTCTAACAAAATTACAGACACTTAAACACACATTAAGGTCCATCAACCAAGAGCCAATTATAAAAATTACAACATAAATGATGAGAATTTAATACCAAAACTGAGAAAAATCATATTAGTCTACCATTTTAATATATCTTATGAAAAATATCCACCAAACTAAAATTAACACGAATTGAGTGCTTAAATCATGCACTGATAGCAATTATTGAAAGTAACAAGCATGCAGCGAAAGAATTCAAGATCATTAAGCACTCTAATTCAATAATTTTAGCTTCAAATTAAGTATGCTCATCAAATGAAAATAGGGTTTCAGCAACATACCTTGAAGACTTTCTTCAATCCATGAAATTGACTCCAGTCTCCTCAGCAACTAGATGTGAACCACCACAAGATCTTCCCTACTATTCTCTAGAAAGCTCAGATTGCGTTGTGGGACTTAAAATAGGCTGGATCAAAGGAATTTTTTAGGAGAAGGAAACTAGTTTTTCTGCAATATTGAAGAACCCTTCTTCAAGCTCTCAAACCAAAAAATTCAGCTTTTGCCTAGATTATTCTCAGCTCAATCTTGTGTGTTTTAAGTAGAAGACTCATGAAATCATATTGCCAAGCTAACAAAAGCTTCTACTTTATCAAATTTGAGTGGATTTGAGTTGAATATAGATGGGTTTCAATGGATTAGTGAATAAGTTGCTAAACTGGAAAAATCCACTTTTAGTCGGTTTTTTCAACTTTCAACTAAATTCAATTTTTAATCAAATTAAAAATGAATTTAATAAATAAATTCTTTTAAAATTGATTTAAAATCAATTATTTGAATTTTATTTAAAACTAAATATTAAATTAAATAAACTTGATTTTCTAATTTTTTGAATTTTCACAAAAATTAAAATTTTAAATTTTAAATTCAATTGATTTAATTAATTAAACATTTTAATTCATTATTAATTTAATATAAAATATTAAATTAATTAAATACCAATTGCACTACCATGAATCCCTATTAATATTTAAATCATATTTAAATATTATCTGATTCTCTAATTTTGTTTAATTTGATAATTAAATGTATAGTTATGTCACATATAATTACTAATTTTCTTAATTCGAATTTGAACATTTCAAATTAACTCATCACGCTATTCTAAGGTTTATTCCGTTTGTGAGCTTGTAGTGGGACCTAATGGACCTACAGATCATGGGCTCCAACGATCCGAGGTTAACCCGCTAAACTTTTTAACCAAATTAACCACAATTCGTTAACTATTGGGTCACTCCACTAAAGTCCAGTAGTTACACTCCCCAAACTGTAGATATATTGTGTCCACTAGATATAACCATAATTAGTAAGTTAAGCCTTCACAGGTTATTCGTAATAACAGTTGGGTCAATAGTTGTTTTATCCCTGAGATTACCTCTTATTCCTTAGGTTCAACTGATCCTCCAATGAACAATTGGTTTGAGATTCAATCAACAAACCGAGTCCCTCTCGGGCCAATGACCTCTCTACTAACCCTAAAAGTGGGTAGGAATGAGTTCCATCTTGCACTCTATGTCCCCAGTTATCTACCCGATCTTATCCCTGAAATGGAAGGCTTATTGAGCCGGCACTGTTGAACCAACCCTCTCCTATGAAAATTTAAGTATAATCACGAATAAACAGGAGATCATAGTTTGCTCTAGATTAAGGTTAAGTTACCTAGGTCATCGCTTTGAAATAGTCAACCTTAAACAGTAAACAATGTTATAAAGTGAGAGTGACTTATTTCTAAGTCCAATCTTATGCAAACTCTTTACATAGGATGCCCCCACTCCTCATGTCACCACATGAACGAATCAGAATCACATTGTTTGAAGCATTTTACAACGCTTGTAACAACTACAAAGTGGACTGCATCCGATAGTGTTTCAAGAATAAGGTACAAAACCTTATTCCTATACTATAGATCATTTTGGCTATTTACTCGAACTTGATCCACTCTTATGTCTCCACATAAAGTTCAAGTACTCATGTAATAGCCATGGATCTTAAATTTATTGGATTTATTTCTAAAATGAAATGAACAATTCATATATTCAATAACTACTTTATTGAATCAAACCTCAATAACATCTTTATTGATTAACAGAATAAGTTTCTTGTTTACAAACCACGAATTTTAAGACAGAAAACCAAATAGTGCCTCACCCTCTCCTGACCCGAGAGGGGATAAGTTATTGTTGGACTATGACTAATTGTCCATTAGAGGGATCAGTGGTACTTAAGGAGTTAGATGTAACTACATGGGTAAAATGGTAATTTTGACCCAACTATATTTACGAGCAATTTGTGAAGGGTCAATGCAACTATTGATTGGTTATATTCAATAGACACATAAATATATCTATAGTGCGAAGAGTGCAATTGTCGATCTTTATTGGAGTAATCGACAATTAAAGAAGGTTGATTAATTTAATTAAGGAGTTTAATTAATTAATTAAGTATCATTGGTGGTTCAATCTATAAGTCCATAAGATCCCGTTGTTAGCTCAATAAGGACTAATGAGAATCAAATTAATTTTTGTTTAATTCGAATTGTTCAATTTAATTATAGAAAATTAATTGTATAAGATACAATTAACATAATGTATGTTGATACATATAAAATATCATGTATGTTGATACATTATACAGTCTAATGAGAAAAATAAATATTTGCATATGATTCATTTAATTATATGACTAATTCATATAGAAGCTATATGTTAAAACTAATGTGAATATGATTCATATTAATTCTATATAGTTTTATGAGAGAAATAAGCATTTGAATATGATTCAAATATTAATTATATGAATATGATTCATATAGAAACTATATGTTAAAATTAATGTGAATATGATTCGTATTAAATCTATATAGTTATATGAGAGAAATAAATATTTGAATATGATTCAAATATTAATTATATCAATGTTATTCATATAAAAACTATAGTTTAAAATTAATATACATATGATTCATATTAATACTTTAGGCTATATGAGAGAATAATAGACTATACCTATATTATATGTGATATAATATAAACTATAAATTATACATTATATGTGATATAACCTATGGTTTAATATATATATATATATTTATTAAAGTAGTTAATATATGTTAAATAAATTCAAATTTTGAATTTGAATTAATAACTCCCTTGGGAGTTATTTAATTTTTCTCAATTTAATCAAAACAATAGGGAGTTAATTTTTGGTGTGATGAAAACGTGAAATAGTTTCACAGAAGAGAATGATCTTCATCATCTCTCTCCCTCATTGAGTTTCTCTCAATGAGTTCTCAAAGAAAACTCTTCTCCCATTTCTGCAAAGTTAAACACAAGCCAATGAAACTCTGTGTGATTCTCACCTTAAGAATAACAAGGAAGATTTTGTGTTGGTGTCCCCTTCTTTGTCATTATACATTGTGTTTGAGGTGTCGGGTTCAGGAGACCGAGGGAAGCAGTGGATTTTGTGTTGTGGAAAAGAAACAAGAAGACAGTGTTCTTCAAGGGTGAGTATGTCTCGATCCCTTATCCTCTATGTTAAATTTATGCAGACAAATATGCTTAGATATTTTGTTTAACACATGTTCGTCACTTTGATCCTTGATGTTCTATAAAATAAAATCATGATACAACCGTAGTCAATTGCTTTTGCTTCGAGATATTAAAAATCTCTTTAATTGGTATCAGAGCTAGGTTGTGTCTCTGATTTTCGTTTTCGAGCATCAATTCAGAGTTTTGGTAGGATTTACAGCACTGCATTGTGAATGTATATTCTAGATTTGCACTTTGGATGTTTTCAAAATTGGCTTAGATTTACCACTTTTAAAATGTTTAAAGTTGTAATTACACAGTAATTTGGGCTTTTAATTTTCGCTATGGAGTATGTAGTAGTTCGTGTCGTTCATGGTGAGATTCCAACTTCAATATGGAGAATTTTGGAGTAAAAATGAAGCAAAACGAATGATCGAAGTAGAGGAAGCTTTCTACCCTAGAGCATAGAGCTGGAGCATCGCGACGCTCGCCCTACATTGTAAGGCAGAAAGCACAACGTCGCAATGCTCCAGTCCCAGCGTTGTAATCCTATGCAAAGCGTCGCAACGCTGCGAGCAATGTAGCGGGATTGATCTTGGCCAGTGGTTTGGAGGTAGTTTTCTTACATTTTTTAAATTATTAATTTGTAAAAACAAATTATTTATTGTATTTTTATTCATTAAATTAATATAAGGGTTATGAAATCCCACCATAGGATAAACATCATTTCATGTATCATTTTAATATAAATGTTGTATCATGTAGTTGCATGATTTAATTAAACATGCTCATGCACCATATTTAATATAAATATTATATTATATGATTGCATGCATATATAACCTATCCATGCTTCATTTATATTATAAGTGTTATAGATATAGTATGGATGGATGGATGAATGTTATTTTTTTTTCATTGCCTTAGAGGATAATTGTTATGTTATGTAATCAAAATGGATATGCATGATACATGACATTACTTTAGAAAATATATTGTTATATTCTTAAGTATGTCATTGGATGTATGTATAGATTTTAATTGTTTCATTTTCTTAATAAATGTCATTTGTTAATGAAATTAGAATTAAAATCTATAATCAAGAGTTGCATGCAAACATGGGTTAAAACTAATTTTAAATGGTTTAGAATTGATTTCATCTAGATCTATGTTAATAATATTTCTAATACGATTAGAAATAGGTTTAATGTTTTAATTTTCGTTTAATAGGATTAAATTGGATTAAATAAAAGATTAAATTTATAACATAATTGTCTATAAGGGACCTTTGTCTAAGGAAGGTTCTATCTAAAGTTAGGGTATTTAAGCTGATGAAAAAAGAACACCCCTACTTGGAAACCAACATGGAAGGTGAATTAGACAATAATGTTATAAGCATGCAATAAATTTTTAGGTTTATTAAAGTGTTTAATAAATAAGAATTATATATTGTTAAACTTTCCAATATAAAAGTTATATTGGGCCAATTTAACAATTCAATTGGATAAATTTTTTAGCTTAATTTACCTAAGTAAAGAACTCTCATTCATAAAACACTCGATGGAAGAAAAATGATGTATATGATACTTCAATTTTATTTTCACATTTCTCCCTAAATAGTTCACACCGTGAGATCTATGCTCGGCCTTGAGACACCTTTTCTTGTGTCTCTCTAGGATTGATGTTTGCATAAGTCAATACCAAGGTGAATGGAGAGAGTGTTTATAGTAAGTGAGAGAGGGAAGTGTGTCAGCACATCCCACGGTCTCTTTCATTGGTTTGTAGTAAACAAACTATCATGCTCGGCCTCAAGACAACTTTGCTTGTGTCCCCCTACGGATGGTATTTGCATGAAATTTTACTCAAACTCCAAAAATGGATAGGGTTGCTTTAGTTTTTGTCCCGATCGATTTTTTCCTATGGTTGGCTCACTGGGGCGGAACTCTAAAGTCTAAAATGAAGTGCTACACTTACAAGAAATTGTTAAGCAAGTTAATGATTTCTTAACCAAATAAATGACAACTAAATGTTATATGAATAAGAGTTATTCTGGGGTAATATTTGGTTGAGAATGTCTCAATCCAGTAAAAGAGTAATTGAATGCCCTATAGTGGCTTTTATTCTAACTTAGTGGAGTATCATAGCAATAAAAATTTTGAATTAATATGAATGAGATTAACATTAAATCTATTGGGATTGTCTTCTAATTTCTATGCTAAATTAGAATGGATAATAGATTAAATATAATCAATCCAAATGTTTTATATAATTCAAAGTTATGTCTTTTCATCTAAAGAATTTTATTTTTTTTTATTACAGTTATAAGTCAAAGAGTTTAATAAATATGTTAATTAGAAAAATATCATCAATATAATGGCAATGTATTTTTGTCTTTTATTTGGGAATGTTCTCAAAAGAATTGTTGCTAATTCATGAAATGTTCATGAATAATCTTTGCAGTGATAGCTTATTTTTATTCTCTAAATAACATATCATCTTGACTATAAGATAAAGTCATGAAGAAAGATATTGTATGTTGGAGTCATGAGAAGCTCTATGATCTTCAAAATTAAGCAATATTTGAGTCCAAAAAAATCATAATGGCTAGAACTAATAAGAAAAATATTTCCAAATTAGTTTGGGATGTCACATGATAAGAAATTTTAGAAATACCTCAAAAAGAAAGCAAAATGAGAATAAGTAAATTGATTTACTAAGTTCTTGGTGGAGAATACAAATTCACACCTTGATAGTTGATTAATGATTCACTATAAGAATTTTTCTTCATTGCAATTAGATTGTAAATTTTGGCAAATACTTAATTCAGTAGAATAGTTCTACTAGTTGGTAACAGGAAACTCATCTTAGTTAAAGTAGTGGGAAGCATTACAATGTTGTTTATTTATGCTGAATATGGTGTTTTCATCACCATAAGAAAAATCTAATTTCTCCAAACTTTATTACTAAATATTTCATAGAGTAGGAATGGTTTTAGTGATAAGGCATGTTTTCAAAAGTTGTTCTGAAAATATGTTCAGCTTTAAATAAATACATTTCTTTTTGTGTGTTAAAGGTTAACACATCTACATATCTTCGGCTTTTAAATGACAGTTGTAGGTAATTATCTAAGAGTTACAACTGTCATTTCTTTTTTATTATATAACATAATAATTATTATTACCTGTCATAAGCCTTGCTTCTTATGCAAGTGTCATTAAAACCTCATTGGACAAGGTTACTTAGCCAAAGTTGGATTTTCTTATTTTTGAACCAGGTGGTCCTGTGATTGAAAGCATATGTTTGGCTTCATAAATAAGTCATTAATATAATTGATTAGTATTTATGAATAGTATCTTATAAATAAAATGTATCTTATTTAACAACTTAAGTTTTATTTTCTTTGAAGTGTTCAAAAGAAATTATACTAAAGTTTAAGTCATTTAGGCAAATCTATTGTGACATTATGATAAGATCATAATGATTAGGCAGGATATTTGTTGTACTAAGCCTAATTGATAGAGATGAGATGAGATCTCGACTTCAAGGATTAGGTACAATCTGGATGAAATTGTGCTGGAGTAGGAGAAATGTGGCCTTGTTGTACTTAGTACTTTCCTTCGTTAAACATAGTCCTAATCTTTTAAAATTACTCTAGTGTCCGACTGATGGATTTGACATTCAACAAATGGAAGCAATCAGGATCTTTAAGTACTTTAATTGCATTAATTTAAGATTCCAAGCATGTTTGTTCATAACAAAATAATAGGGTTTCATAAATTACCTTTGAAGAACTCTTCAAATTTCTCCAAATGCAGCTGAAATTTTTAATCCAATAGCTTGTAGACCACCACTTAATATTTTCTACCATTCTCTAGCCTTAGGTTGGATGGTGGAATTCAAAATGAGGGAATTTTGAGATATTAAAAAGCCTTTGGTGTGTAGAAGATGAAGAACTTTTCTTCATCAAGAAATCAGATTGCATGACTCTCAATTCTCAACAAATCTACCTTTTTGTTCAAAAATATCATGTAAATTAGATAATTTGAGAGATTGACACCAAACAACTTTAATTTGAGTGGAATCTAGGTGTTGAAAGTGAAAAAACCCATTAAAGAACAGATTTTTATTTTAAATCAATTTAATTTAAAATTACATCACTACTACAAAATCTACATTACTTGACAATTGTAATTTTTAATTACTTGACGTTTCTTTGGGAAAAAAAAGTCAAATAATGACCTTTTAGAAAAGAAAATGTCAAGTAAGAGGGTTAAAAAAGCAAAGATTGACAGAATGTTTCGGATATATTCACGTGAACCATTACTTAACACGTTTTCGTGTCAAGTAATATAAGGTCTTACTTGACACTTTTTATGACAAGTATACGAAACTCTTACTTGACCTTTTTTTCGTGTCAAGTAAATTATAAAAAATAATTGCCTAATAATATTTTTTTTGGACAAAATAACACATTTATCTGATCTTTTCAAACCCTAGCCACTCTTTGCCACTTCGATTGCCGCTCGTCTTCTCCCTCTCGTCTTCACCGCTCATCTTTGTCGTTTGTCTTTGCTATTTGTCTTTGCCGCTCGTCTTTGTCATTTGTCTTCGCCACTCGTCTTCGCTCTGTCTGGTAAGATCTCTCGTTTCTTAAGTTTCTTATCCTTAAGTTTCTTTAGTATTATCCTTAAGTTTTTTCTGGTAAGATCTCTCTCTTTAGTATTATCCTTAAGTTTCTTTTCCGCTCATCTTCACCATTCTGCTTTTCTCCTCCATCTGGTAAGTTCTCCATTTTTACTTCGTTTGAATGCGTCTACAACTTATTTTCCCTTTTTACTTCGTTTTGATTGGGTCTGCAACTTATTTTCGATCTCTCTTCCATATTGGTAGTTCATTCTTATATTTCCATAATCTGATTTCTTTTGAGAGAAGGAAAAGAAAGTTGTATTTTTGGCGTTCATGCTTTTATTCTGGTAGTGGTTTTTGTTTAGACTTATTTGGTATTCCATGCCTTAAAACTAGTTCAAGTCTGTACTTATGATGCTTCCTTGTTTGGTGTTTTCACTCCAAGTTTGTCTATTCATTTTTGTAATTATTACCATTCTTTGATTAATTGGAATGCATTTTTCCCTTTTACCTCTTATTTTATTTTATTTCTTTTGTTTGTGGGGGATCAGAATTTTTTGCTTGATACTAATCATGAATCTTCTACAATCAGCATTTGGTTTTCTTCACAGTACTTGAAGAAAGTTGTCTTTTCATTCCTAATATTGACTGTACTTCTTTCCTCTTTTGTGCAAAATTACTAAGGTTTTATTTTCCAATTAGCTTAAAGAACACACAATTCCTTTTTTTTTTTTTTTTTTTGTTCTTATTATTGTGAATATATTTTGGTTGATAATGATCACATTTAGAATTTGAAAGAATTTGATCCCTTTTGAAATCATCGGTCTCTACTTTAGCATAATACAAAAGTGGTTTTAGTTGCTCTTTACACAATTTAATTTTTAATATTTTGAATTTAATAAACCATCTATTCATTACAACATTAGCACTCATTTGAAGCTTTGAGAGTTCAAGTTCTTAAGTTCTCTATAAATATCAATTCCATACAAATTTTATAAGTTGTATGAGTTATCTAATTTGGAATATTGTAAATTTTTTTTGTAGTTCCAAGATTAGCTTATAATAAATATAGATAAATCATGGATGACAAAGAGTAAATTATCTAAAGAATTTGAGTTGGGTATGGAAAACTTCATCAAATCTGGATTTTCCAATACAAATAATACTACTATACGTTGTCCTTATTTGAAATGTGGAAATTGTCAAAGACATAATAGCAATGATATTAGAGATCATTTATATTTTAATGACATTGATGAAAGTTATAAGATTTGGTTTTCACTGGTGAGGAACTTCCTATTTCATCCTTGCATGGAAAATCTCCTGGGTGTAGGTATGAAGAGAATGATGTTGGAAATATAAAAGATATGGTTGAAATTGCTCATGAACAATATTCAAAAGAACCCAATGGATTCAAGAAGTTGCTTAATGATGTTGAGAAGCCATTGTATGAAGGATGCAAAAAGTTCACCAAGTTGTCTACATTAGTGAAGTTGTATAACTTAAAAGTTAGACATTGATGGAATGATATTAGTTTCTCAAAACTACTAAAAGCATTAAAGGATATCTTACCTTCTACTAATGACCTCCCTACATCAATGGATGAAGCAAAGAAAACATTAGGTACACTAGGAATAGAATATGAAAAGATTCATGCATGCCCTAATGATTGTTGCTTGTATCGAAAGGAATATGCCAATGTAATTGTGTGTCCTAAATGCAGTGAGTCAAGGTGGAAATATGGTAAAGACACAAATAAGAAGAAGAAAATCCTTGCCAAAATAATGTGGTATTTTCCACCTATACCACGTTTTCAACGGATGTTTACAAGTGTTGAATGTGCTAAAAACCTGACTTGGCATGTTAATGAAAGAGAAATGGATGATAAATTACGTCACCCTACAGACTCCTGATAACGAACAGAAATGCACGTTATTAGAGCGCAAAGATATAAAACAATGAAGGATTGTGATGGTAAAAAAATATAAAATTGCGTCCAAAAGCATTAAGTTTATAACATTACGATCGCATGCATCCATCGCATTAAAGCAATTAACTTATGTATTTTGTGCAGAAAATGTATTGGCGCTAGGCGAAATTGCGATCCAAGGAATTTAGCATTCGAGCGCATTAAGAGATTGCGACCGCAAGGCTATGCGATGATATGCGTTCGCGAAGATCTACTCAAGAAGGTGGCCGCATAGAGCCGACGCATCAAGGTGAAAGCTTAATAAATCACGATGGGACAGAAAGCTGATGACAGTCGATTTCGAATTAAGTTGACAAGCAGTTAACGACAAACTGTAGCAAGTACACTCAACTTTTCGCTGACAATTATTCGGCACATCAGGCAGAGAATTAATGACATCCCATCAGTGCAATCATTTGAGAGAAAAAGCTCTTCACCCTGAAGCTCTATAAATATCGAAGGCCACCTTCGTTAAAGGAGTTCGGTTTGGTTTTTATTCCAGCTGAGCCATACAGAAGATAGTTAGCCTTTGTTCATAGTTTCCTTATACTTAGAAGGCGGAAGTAAGAGGAGGAGAGAAGACGCTGGAAGATCGTCCTGGTCAGCTTGAGAGAGTGCCAGGGAGCGTGGAAAATAGAGAGAGGGTCGACTCTAATGAAAGCAAGAATATTCTTTGAGCAGAGTAGAGAAAAACAATGTAAAAGCCTTGGGAAGCAAGAAATTGCTACTAGGCTCCTTATCTTTATTTCACATTGTCATTTTGTATTTCGATTTCATTTATAGAATGGAACCTGCATTTCTACATCTGTTCACTCTCTTTACATTACGCATGAGTAACTAAACTTTTGAATGGGTTGAGAAGTACATAGCTAGCATGACCTAAGATCTTTACTGCATGCAATCATCTTGTCTTATGTTGCATCCATCACACCTTTAGAGCTACTCAAGAGAGAGTCTAAAGAAAGAACCTAAGACATGAAAGAGCTGGGTTAGATTCTAGACTTGAGAAAGCAAGATTAGATCTGCATAAGTAAGAGATAGAGACTTAGAGATAAGCTCTGTTTGCTAACATGCATTGTATGCACCCTAGAAATAGGATATGGTAGTATACGGTCGCCTTGTGTATGTGTGTGTCATTCATCATCGCATAGACAAGAATAGAGGCTTAGACGTAAGTCCTATAGACATCATCGCATACATCGCATGCGTTCTAAAACTAGAAGCTATAACATTTGCATTGAGAGATGACTTGTTGTTGTATGTATGTAGCATGATCGCATAACATGAACGCAATCTTAGGAAGTGTTAGCTAAATCCCTTCTCAACCTGTTCCCTTGCATACTCATTGTACTTTCATATTATTAACTCTTTCCTTAAATCCGCCGCACAGATTTTATACCTTAAACAACATACCAACCAACGCATTGTTTTATTTGTCACCGCAAAGAGATGTGAAATTACCATCGCATACTATTTCCATAGTCCCTGTGTTCGACCCTGGGCTTACCAGGCAACTTAGTAGGGTTTATACTTGGACCTTGCTAAGAAAACTTGCATGCACAACGCATATTCCATCATTGCATTCTACACCATTATTTCATCGCATTAACCACGCATCAAGTTTTTGGCGTCGTTGCTGGGGACTATGACAATATATTGTGCTAAGGTAACTTTTTTATTTTATTTGTAGACTTTCCCTCTCTGTGCTCTGCTTCTCCTAAATTAAGGGAAGAAGCGGGCATCGTATGAGCGAAGGAAAAAATCCTGAGCCCAATTACAACCTAGAGATTGAGAGAACTTTTCGATAAAGAAGAAGAAACAACCGCCAACAACAACAACAAGAGAAAGATCCAAACATGGAGGAGCAACCAGAAAATGGAGCACCAAATGCAAATAATATCATGGTGAATCCCATTGTCTTGGCGAACGATCGCAATAGGCGTATCCTAGACTATGTGTCGCCCAACCTCTATGATTTCTCACCAGGAATCATGAGGCCAGCTCTTGACGGATCGAGGTTCGAAATGAAATCGGTGATGCTGTAGATGATTCAAGCTGTCGAACAGTTTGGCGGTAGGCATGGCGAGGATCCACACGCCCACCTCTGGAGTTTTATTGAGATCTGCAATACGTTTGTATTCCCAAACATCTTTGTGGAGGAAGTTCGATTAACATTGTTCCCATTTTCGTTGTGTAACCAGGCACGAAAATGGGCGTATTCTCTTGAACCAGGGGAGATTACATCTTGGGAACAGGTAGTGGAGAAGTTCATGAAGAAGTATTTCCCTCCGACGAAAAACGCTAGAAGAAGGAAGTTGATTACCAAATTTAAACAGGATATCGACGAATCGCTCAGTGATGCCTGGGCAAGGTTTAAGAGGTCCAATTACATTTAATTCCAAAATTAAACATGTAATCATATTACATATAATTACTAATTCCCTTAATTCAAATTTGAACGTTTCAAATCAACTTATCACGTTATTCTAAGGCTAATCTATTTGTGAGCTAGTAGGGGGACCTAATGAAAATATAGATCATGGGCCCCAACAATCTGAGATTAATTGGCTAAACTCTTTACACTGAATTAACCTCCATTCGTTAACTACCGAGTCACTTCACTAAAGCCCAGTAGTTGCACTGGCACTGTAGATATATTGTGTCCACTCGATGTAACCATAATTAGTAAGTTAACCCTTCACAGGTTGTTCGTAATAACGGCTAAGTCAAAAGGTTATTTTACCCCCAAGATTATCTCTTGTTCCTTAAGTCCCACTGATCCTCTAATGAACAATTGGCTTGTGATCCGACTATAAAACTGAGTCCCTCTCGGGCCCATAAGAGGGTGGGGCTCCTTGTTCAAGACTCGAAATCGGCATTTAAGGGAACAACCACTCTACTATCCCTAAAAGTGGGTAGGAGTGAATTCTGTCTTGCACCTTATGTCCCCAGCTATCTACCCGATCTTACCCCTAAAATGGGAGGCTTATTGAGCCGGCACTATTGAGCCAACTCTCACCCTTGCAAATCTAAGGATAATCCCGAATAAAAAGGAGTTCATAGTGAGCTCAGGATTAAGGTCAAGTTACCTAGATCATCATTTTGAAATAGTCAGTCTTAAACAATAACCAGCATTATAAAGAAAGAGTGACTTATTTTTGGTCCGATCTTATGCAAACTCATTGCACAGGACACTCTCACTCCTCATGTCACCACATGAACGAATCAGGATCACTTCATTTGTAACACTTTACAACTCCTTGTAACAACTATACAGTGGGTCGCATCCGATAGTGTTACCATAATAAAGCACCCAGCCTTATTTGTATACTATAGATCATTTTGACTATTTACTCAAACTTGATCCACTCATAATGTCTCCACATAAAGTTCAAGTACTCATGTAATAGTCATGGATCTTTTAGTTTATTGGATTTATTTCTAAAATGAAATAAGCAATTCATATATTCAAGAACAACTTTATCGATTTACAGAATGAGTTTATTATTTACAAACCACGAGTTTGAGGACATAAAACCCAACATTATGGAGGCTTGAGTAAGGAACATTCTAGTTTGACATGCCAATTATTTTTGCATGATTGCTTGTTTTACCTTGCTCGAGGACGATCAAGAGCTAAGTTGGGGGTGTTTGATAGCACTGGAAATGTGTGGGGATGTTTGATATCACTAGAAATGTGCTATCTTCCTCTACCTAATTCAAGATTGTTAAGCTACTTAATATGTTTAAATCGATTGTTTTGTAGGACTCGAGTGTTCAAGCAGTTGAATGAAGCATTTGGGACAAAACGCGTTAAGATGTCCGAGATAGGAGCCAAATTGAACAAATGAAGAAAAAGGGCCAAGAAATTGAAGTTTTCTACCTAGCTAGAGCATTGTAATGCTCGATTTGAGCATTGCACAATGATAGCACTTGAAATATGATATTTTCTTCTGCTTAACTCAGGGTTGTTTAGCTACTTAATTTGGTTTAATTGCTTATTTTTTAGGACTCGAGTGTACAACTGGTTGGGATCAAGCATTCAAGACTTAAAGATGCTAAACTAACAAAATTAGAAGCCAAATCGATCAAACACCTAAAAAAAAAGGAAGAATGCCTCAAGATTGTCCCCAAGGTTGCAACGTTTCGGAAACTCAAGGATGCCAGCATTGCAACGCACTCCAACACTAAAGCCTGACGTTGTAAGACAGAAGCATCAGCGTTGCAATGCTCCTTCGGAGTGTTGTAAAGCTGTGAAGTTTGACGTGAACCCCTCAGCGTGCGCAGCACAGACGAGCATTGCAACGCTCTCCCTAGCATTGCAATGCTGCGGCTGGCCTATAAAAGGAACCCGAAATCATCTAGTCTTCTACCTTCTACTCCTGATTTTGGGTGTTTTAGTCTCTTTTCTAGATCTGTTTTTATTGCTTTTTCTTTTAGTTTTGTAATAAGTTCTTCCCGTTTGCCAATCGTGTTGATTTGTGACATGTTTTGTGGCTAAAGGTAAGAACTTAGCTTGGGTTAGTTAGTTCAATTTCATTCCCATGTAATTCTTGAGATTCGTTTTGTAATTCTATGAGTATTATTTTGATTAGTGGAATTTATCTTGAGTAAATTTTTAGTTTTCATGTATGGGATAATCTGACAAATTAGCTATGAACGTTAAATTGACTGCTTTGATTGGCCCTAATTTGTAATCATTAGGTAGTCATCACTTAGAAGCAAAAGTTAAGTCAGATTGTTGTGTTAATTAGGGATTCCAATTAACAAGCATTTACTTTCTAACTTAGACAATTTTCACTCAATTAATCGGTTAGACGATGGAAACCAATTAATTGGCTTAGTTTTGCCCCAAAGCTTAAAGCCTGTTAGTTAAATGATTGGTTGAGGATCCTCACTCTTCTTTAATTAACTTGATCTTATGGACTATCGGTTAGGATTCTAGTCGAGTAGACTAAGTTTTTTTTAGTTCAAATAATCTCACACACATTTTGAGTAGTTTATGATAGAATTATTGAGGAATGAATTAAATTACAATTGCCCAAGTTAATTGATTCTTTGATTGATAATTTTCACAATTGTTACATTGCACTTCTTTTTGTTTTCAGAATTAGTTTTTAACAATTTTCACAACCCCCCCCCCCCCCCGGTTACTTTCTACAAGTTCCAACCTATTTAGGAATCCATATTAGGCTCTCTCTATGGTTCGACCTCGAACTTGCTACTTGTACTACTAGTTGGTATAAAGGGTTTTTTTTGGTGATTTATAATTATATTTGTATAGCAAGGGGTTTGGGAGCGACACCAAAACTACCGCTATCAAATCTAGTGTCGTTTCCGGGGAGCCCACAAAATCCTTAATTTTTTAAACTTGTAGTATCCTTGCTAATCAATTTTCTCTTTTGGTGCATGACCCATACTCCCAAGGGTGCTAGACAATTGTATTTTGCAGAGATCTCGAGGGAAGAATGGAGAATCAGAAGAGAAAGGAGACAACAAGCTGCTCTTGACAGCGAGATTCATGTTGAAGACACATTTGAAGGAGACGTCCCTGAAAATTTCCCATAATGGCCGAATGAGAAAAGACCCTCAAGGAGCTTGCAACCCCTGACTTCACTCAGCAGCCCTTGTGCATTGCCTATCCAGAGACAACAGGTAACTTTGAACTTAAATCTAGCTTAATTCACTTACTTCCTGCCTTTTTTGGTCTGCAGAGCGAAGACCCTCACAAACATTTGAAGGAATTATATGTCATGTGCAATGGAATGAAACCCAATAGGGTGACCCATGAGTATATCAATATGAGGGCATTTCTCTTTTCATTGAAGGGAGATGCCAAGGAATGGCTCTATATTTACAAGTTTAACGATCTATTTTAACTATTAAAACGAGTGGTTAACCTATGTGAACATGCAACTGTTCTTTGTTATGGATTTTAAACGTTTAACCCAATTTTATAATAGCTTACAAAACTTTAGACATGCTACATATCCACAAAAAAATATCAATGGCATTCAATATTTAATATAACAATTATATTAAATAAAAGAAACCCTAAACATACATGCTATATATTATAACATTTTATAACATACTTTCAATGCATATAACATGCTTCCTATGGTGGCATATTGTATGCACATAAAAGATTTAGTTAATTATAACAGACATCAAATGCACAAATAATTAAAGACAAACTGATATGGTTTTAGTTTTGGCATAAACAAGCAAACAAAAGCCTAATTATTACAAAACAGCCAGTAACAGCTTCAAAACCGTTTTCGGACCACTCGAACCACTCCAAACCGAACCCAAAAAACTTGAATCGAACCAGAATAGCCTGAACCGGACCAGCCAAAAACCTTTTGAGGCTAAATCGGACAAAACCTCAAGAAAACCGGTCGAACCGGCTACTCTAGCTCCATGCTCGAAATCTCGTTGAGGCTCATCATGTAACGTTGACGACTATTTTCTAGCGCGATCGTCTAGTGTCTGCCTGATCGTGTAACGGCATCACCTTGCGTCTTCCAACTATCGTGTAGCGCCATCGTATAGCACTGGAAAAAGCTACCGATCGCCTAGTGTCTTCCAACTATCGTGTATCGCCATCGTCTAGCGCGGACAAAGCTACACGATCACCTAGCATCTTCCAACTATCATGTATCACCATCGTCTAGCGCCCGACAAAGCTACATGATCGTGTAGTGCTATCGTATAGAACCTCTTCACATTGTTTAGCACCCACAGCTACACGATCATCTAGAACACCACACTTCAACACCCTGTAACCGTAGCTACATGATCTGGCCCTCTTGCTCTTGGTCTCCAGCAAGATTTGAACATAGGCTGAAGAATTGGAATCTGCAACTCGACCTTTTGCACTTCTTTCTTCAGTTACATCTTATTTTCAACTCTAGACTCCAAATAAAATACAAACTCTTGAGAACACATATAAGCTCATCAATCAATAGCCAATTACAAATTTAATCAATAAATCAAAGAGAAATAAAATGTCAAATCTCAGAAAACTATATCAGTGCACCATTTTCATATAACCCATGAAAAACACCCACCACACCAAAATTAAACCAAATTGAATGCTTAAATGATGCTCTGATACCAATTGTAGTATATCAGTAAGCAGCGGAAGCAGCAAGGATCAATAAGCACTCTAATTCATTAATTTTGGTTGTAACTAAACCATGCTCATAAAAAAAAATGAGGGTTTTAAGCCATACCTTTATAGAACTTCTTGAAATCTTGATTCTCTATCAGTAAGCACTCTAATTCATTAATTTTGGTTGTAACTAAACCATGCTCATAAAAAAAAATGAGGGTTTCAAGCCATACCTTTATAGAACTTCTTGAAATCTTGATTCTCAGCCACAAACTTCTCCAAACCTTGTTGTAGACCACCTCAAGATCTTTCCTACTCTTGGAGCTTTAGATTAAGTTGTAGGACTCCAAATAAGATTGAATGAAGAGAACTTAGAGAAGAACTCACTGCAACATCCACTTGAAGAACAACTTCTTCAACTCGAATTTTTCAGCAAAAATTCTATAGATGCATGCCTCAATTCCACTCCAATCTTCTCAATATATTGTAGAATTTTCATGTAAAGAAGATGGTTGCATAAGATGCAGCTCATGCTTGGAGTTATTGAAGCAAGCTTAGGTGGGTTTTGTGTGAGCAAGTTGAAGGTGTTATTGGAAAAATAACCAACATTTCATTTTGTGTTTTTCAAACCATTCAATTTTTACCAAATGATTTCAAAAATTGAAAATATTATTAATTTCGCAAAATTAATTTCATAAATTAATTTTTCTAATAAAATTAATAAATAATTATTTAAATAATTTAATTAATTCTAATTAATTTAATACCAAATATTAAATTAATTTTACACAAATCCACCTTCATATATTTAAATCATATTTAAATATTAATTCTCCTATTCCGTTTAATTCTTAAAATTAAACGTGTACTTATATCTCATATAATTACTAATTCCTTTAATTCTAATTTGAACGTTTCAAATTAACTTATCACGCTACTCTAAAGCTAATCCATTTATGAGCTAGTAGGGGGACCTTGCGAACCTACAGATCATGGGCTCCAACAATCCGAGATTAATTGGTTAAAATCATTACACGAAATTAACCCCCATTCGTTAACTAATAGGTCACTCCACTAAAGCCCATAGTTGAACTCCCCTCACTGTAGATATATTATGTCCACTCGATATAACCATGATTAGTAAGTTAACCCTTCACATGTTGTTCGTAATAACAGTTGGGTCAAATGTCTGATTTACCCTTGAGATTACCTCTTGTTCCTTAAGTCCCACTGATCCTCTAATAAACAATTGATTTATGATCCAATCAACAAACCAAGTCCCTCTCAGGCTAATGAGAGGGTGGGGCCCTTTGTTCAAGACCCAGAGTCAGCACTTAAGGGAACAACCGCTCGAATGTCACGTAGAGAACCATCGGCCACATAAACTTCTATATTCCACCCAAGAGGGATCCTACCCTTGAGCAAGAAAGTCCTACCCGAGATCGGGTACGGATAGGGCTTTGAATTACCTCTAGTCTTTTTCGCACCCGATTCTCAAATGAAGGTTCCAACTATACGATCGGAGTTTAAACACGTAAATCATGGGCCCCCCGAATATCCCGTTATACGCGATGTGGCGAAAAAGACGGATTCATAATTGCTTGGAGAGGTAAATTTGGGCAACAAGAAGAGGACTTGGCCTTCGGCTATGGGTTATCAACCCACTCTTAGTACCGAAATGGGACCCTAAAAGCGGGTAGGAGTGAATTCCTTCTTGCACCCTATGGGAGCTATCTACCCAGTCTTACCCCGGAAATGGAGGTTTATTGAGCCACGTTGTTGAGCCAACTCTCACCTATGTAAATCTAAGGATAATCCTGACTAAACAGGAGTTCATAGTTAGCTCAGGATTAAGGTCAAGTTACCTAGGTCATCGCTTTGAAATAGTCAATCTTAAATAGTAAACAGCGTTATAAAGTAAGAATGACTGATTTTGCGGTCCGATCTTGTACAAACCCATTTGCACAGGACGCCCCCACTCCTCATGTCATAACATGTAAGAATTAGGATCACTTCGTTTGTAGCACTTTACAACTCTTTGTAACAACTACAGAGTAAGCCGCATCCAATAGTGTTACCAGAATAAGGCACCTAACCTTATTCATATACTAATCATTTTAACTATTTACTCGAACCTGATTCCTTGGAGCTTCTTTTTCGGCAGCCCTACCTTGAAAACTACACTCTCAAAGCTTTCAGGTGGCTTTGAAATCACTCAAAACACACGAGTAGTTTGGGAGAACTCCTCGTCCCAAGTTGATGCTACTTCTAGATCTCACTGTCCGACAGCATCTCCTCCTCTTAGAACCTCTTGATCAATGCATAGCTTCCTCCGAATCTACCCTCTAACACTCTTCCTAATGTTTTTCAAGAGCATTTCGAGTTATGAACTGAAGAGACACCTTGTGGTGGCATTTATAGGCCAAAGGAACTGATCCTCATCATCTCACAAAGCCTCCAACACATGACACCTCCTTCTTTAGAAACTTTTGGAGTGTCTGCACTAAGCTTTGCCGCCACCTACTTTCTTGCCATTCACCTACTTCTATACCACTCACCTACATGCATGAAGTTTGAGTTGTCTTCCTCATGCATAAGTTTTCCTTGCATGAAACTCTATTTGACCATCTCCTACTAACTCAACTCAACCTCTTCTCGGTATAGCCATTTGTCTGGTTGAATCCATCAGCCTTGTGTAACGCAAGCCTTGGCAATGCATAAACACTTGGCCCATTGTCTAGTTCATCGTATGGCTCTTACACTTCATCGCATAGCTAATGTCTAGCAACCTCTCGTTGTCGCTTATCATCCAGCTCTCTCACTATTGCTCATCATCCAGCCCTCTCATTGTTGCTCATCGTCTAGCGGTTGTGCCCATCACATAGCACTTATGCCCCATCGCATAGCTTGTCATCTAGTGATCTCTCACTATTGCTTATCACCTAATGATCTTGTTGTTGCTCATCGTTCAGTGTATAGCCCATCGCATAGCGTCTGTGCCTATCGCATAGCTCTTGCGCTTATCGTGTAGCTCTCGCTAACGCTCATTGTGTAGCGCTGACCCCATCGTCCAACACATCACGCCCATCTCTAGCGCGTCCACTTATCGTGTAGTGCCATCGTCTAGAGCTTCACCGATCGTGCAACGCCTATCGTTTAGTGCTTTGTCTATCGTCTAGCGTTCATGCTTATCATGTAGCGCCATCGTCTAGCGCTTGTGTCTATCGCCCAACACTCGCGCCTAACGTGTCGTCTAGCGTCTACGCTTATCGTCTAGTGCCCAAGCTCATTGCTTAGCGCTATTGTTTAGTGCTATCGTCTAGCGCTTATGCTGATCGTGTAGCGCCATTGTCTATCGTGTAGCACCATTGCATATCGTGTAGTGCTATCGTCTAGTGCATCGTTTAGCACCGCATGTAGCTACACGATCATCTGCGCACATCACTTCAACTCCCAATGCCTTGTGCTCATTGTCTAGCCCTCTCGCTCTCGCTCACGCAGTCTCTTATCATCCCAATGCATGAGCAACCTTTCGGCAACACCTCTTGCCAATGCTTCATCCAACATGCGTCCCTTATCATGCCAACGATTGGGCAAACTTCATAAACTCAACGAATGGTTGTCCTTGGCTTTAAGGCTTAATTTCTTTTAACCTCTAAAAACTTCGCCTCATTAGAGCCTCATGCGTTAATGTTTCCTAACACCAAATGCATGGTTTCTTTCTGACTTCACGCTCAACCAAATTTTCACTAGTTAAGACTCAACCCAAAGCTACTCAAAGAAAATCTATTCCAACACTTAGAATTTTCCTTTTCTTCAACATAAGATTTAACTTATACTTAGTTAATTTTCTTATTTACCTGCTTAAGTAGGGAAATTGAAATCTGGGTTTCACAACTTCCCCATTTCGTTTATTGATCAGATGCTCGAAAGGCTTGCCGAAAATCCCTTCTTCTATTTTCTCGATGGTTTTTCGGGTTTCTACTAGATCCCAATAAATCAAGAGGACAAATAGAAGACAATATTTACATGTCCTTATGAGACCTTTGCTTTCAGAAGAATGCAATTTGGACTATGTAACACTCTCGGCACCTTTCAGCGTTGTATGATGTCCATATTTTCTGAGTATATTGAAAAATGCATGGAGGTTTTTGTGGATGACTTTACTGTATATGGAGACTCATTTGCTGATTGTCTGTCTAATTTTCCTAGGGTGCTTGAAAAATGAATTGAGTCTAACCTTGTTCTAAATTTTGAAAAGTGTCATTTCATGGCCTGGCATGGCATAGTTTTAGGACATATAGTATCTGAGCATGGCATAGAGGTTAATCCTGCTAAAATTGATGTTATTACTAAGCTCCCTTACCCCACAAATGTGATGGAGGTTCCTTCGTTTCTTGGTCATGCAGGTTTCTATCGCAGGTTCATTAAAGATTTCAGTAAGATTGTCGGTAACCAAAGCGTCACAACATAATAAAAAGGAATGAGTTTAGGACCCTTTTGGAAGAGCTATTGGGTATACCCAATAGTTGTTGAACTCGAGGTTGGTAATAAACTGAAGCTCAGTCGATGACCTCCCATCTCCAAAAGGACGTGGCCTTTGATTTTAATGATGAATGTAGGAAAAGTTTTGATGTGCTAAAGAATGCCTTGTCGTGCACTCAAGTTATTCAGGCTTCTCATTGGGACCTTCCCTTTCAGATATGTGTGATGTGAGTGACCATGTTGTGGGAGCAGTGTTGGGGCAGAAGATCGATAAGAAACATCACATCATCTACTATGCTTCAAAGACCCTCAACCCAGCTCAGTGTAGCTACACCACGACGGAAAAAGAGTTTTTAGCTATTATTTTTGCTTTAGAAAAATTTTGCTCTTATATTTTGGGATCTGTAGTTACTGTTTTTTCTAACCATGCAGCTCTACGCTACTGATGTCAAAGAAGAAGTCTAAGCCTAGATTGTTGAGGTGGGTTCTTCTCCTTTAAGAGTTCAACCTAAAACTCCAAGACAGAAAAGGATGCGAGAATGTTGTTGTCGATCACCTGAGTAGGATTGTACCAGAGGGAGGTTGCCTCAGTTCTGATGGAGACTTCCCTAACCACACTTTGAGGCAGATGGTATTTCTATGACTTCCTGGTATGCTGACATTGTGAATTACTTAACCACTGGTAAGTTCCCGCCTAGTATGAACAAATATAAGCAAGATAAAATTAAAAGTGAGTCAAAATATTATGTTTGGGAGGATCCTATTCTGTGGAAGTTTTGTGCAGATCAGATAGTTAGGAGGTGTATCCTTAATGATGAGTTCTTTTCTATTCTTGAATTTTTGTCATAAGCATGCATGTGGAGGGCACTTCAGTCCCAAGACAACCGCCAAAAAAGTCTTAGATTTTGGTTTATATTGGGACACACTATTTAGGGATGCATATTTTGTTTGCAAAACTTGTGAACGGTATCAGAAATCTGGAGGGTTGTCTCGTAGGAATGAGATGCCACAATTCCCTACACTTTTTTGTGAAATATTCGATGTTTATACTTTATGGGACCTTTTCCTTCTTCTTGTGGGTACAAATATATTTTATTGGCAGTGAACTATGTTTCCAAATGGGGGGAAGAAAAGGCCACAGTTATTGATGATGCTAAAGTGGTTGTAGGTTTTTTGAAGCCTAACATTCTTAGTAGGTTTTGCTTCCCTAAAGTAATCATCAGCGATCAGGGATCACACTTTTGCAATAGAGTCATTGCATCCCTATTGAAGAAGTACGGTGTCCAACATCGTGTTGCACCCCATACCACCCTCAGACCAATGGGCAGGCAGAGGTGTCCAACAGGGAAGTAAAGACAATTTTGGAAAAGGTGGTCAACCCAGGAAGAAAGGATTAGAGCCTCTGGCTTGATGACGCTCTATGGGCCTACAGAACAGCTTTTAAAACTCCTATTGGAATGTCCCCTTATCGGATGGTTTATGGTAAGGTTGATGGAACATAAAGAATGCATGCACAGCGGAAGCGATGAAATCGACAACATTCTAATTGCATTAAAAATAAGAATAAGCATGCAAAAGGTTAAAGAATACAACCTTTGAAGACTCCACCACAATGTTCCTCTCTCGAGCTCGATCGACACCACCAACGGTAAATCCCTCTATTCTCCGGTTAAAGAACACAGTTATGGGACCGTTATGTTAGTGAAAATAAGGGAATTTCAATATAGAAAGAAGGACAGTAAAGAAAATTTGTGGTGGAAGAATTTAGGTCAAAAGTTGTTGAAGCATTAGTTTCGCAAAATTCAAAAACAAAGCTTTTTGTAGAGAAAACACATGCAAAATCTCATTTTGCATGTCTTCCACCTAAATTCCATTAGCATGTAATCTCTAGGTGTCAAGCTTGAGAAATGTCATTCCAAAGTCCACTTAGTTAGTGGGAAAATCCAACAATTGGATTTTTCCACTAACTAATTTTTTTAATTAAAAAATGAAAAAAAAATCAAATTTTGGAAATTATTTAATCAAAGCAATTTCAATTAAATAAAAATAAACAAATTTAATATCACATATTAAATTTTTAAAGACACCTAGCTTTGATTAATCACATTAATCAAGTTTAAAAATTACTTTCATGCTAATCAAGTATACTCCAAAAAATAAATCAATTATTTAATTGTAAATCATATCTCATATAAAATATAATTTTTCCTTAAGACTGAATTTGAACATGTCAAATTCTCACTTCACCTAGTTCTTTAATTTTGTCTGTATTGAGCTAGCAAGGAGACCCGATGAACCTACAGATCATGGGCTCCAACAATCCGAGACTAACCGATCAAACTCTTTAACCTAGTTAATCAACATTCGTTAACTAACAGGACTGTCCACTATAGTCTGTAGTTGCACTCCCCTTACTGTAGATATATTATGTGTCCATTTGATATAACCGTCATCAATAAGTTGATCCTTCACAGGTTGTTCGTAACCTTAGCTAGGTAAAATACTGAAATACCCCTGAGTTACATCTTTTCTCCTTAAGTACCACTGTCTTTCTAATGAACAATTGATTTAGGATCATAATCACTAAATCCATTCTCTCTCAGGCCAACGAGAGGATGGGGCCCCTTGTTCAAGACCCGGGATCAGCCCTTAAGGGAACAACCTTTCTACTATCCCTAAAATAGGTAGGAGTGAATTCCATCTTGCAAATTCTATGTCCCCAGCCATCTACCTAATCTTATTCCTAAAATGGGAGGTAGATTGAGTAGCGACTTTGGGCTTACCCTCACCTATGCAGATCAAGGGACAATTGCGAAAAAACAGGAGTTCATAGACAGCTCAGGATTCAGATCAAGTTATCTAGGTCATCAAGAAGTGAAATTAATCAGTGTTAACAGTAAACGGTGTTAATACGTAACAGTGATTATTTCATGGTCTATCTTACACAATCTCATCGTGTAGAACACCCACGCTTACATGTCTCTACATGAACAAATCACATTATTTATGACACTTTACAACATTTGTAACAATCATAAAGCAGGTCATATTCAATAGTATCTCCAAAAATAGGTACCCAACCTAATCCAAGTACTATAGACGGTTTAGGCTATTTTACTTGAAGTTGATCAAGTTTATGTCTCCACATAAAGTTCTAGTATTCATGACAATAGCCAAGGGTTCGAAGTTTATTGGATTTAGAGTTATTAAACAATCAACAACACTTTTCTGAATAAACTTCATATATGTTTACTGTTTACAAAACTACGAGATTTAAGACATACAACCCAATAAAGGCATGCCATCTTCCAGTTGAAATCTAGCACAGGGCTTATTAGGCTATCAAGAAGTGCAACTGGGACTTAGAGGCAGCTGGGGAGGCCAGACTTTTACAACTTCAGGAGTTGGAAGAGCTGAGGTTAGAATGTTTTGATAATTTCTTGATTTATAAGCAAAAAACGAAGGACCTTCATGACAAGATGCTTGCACCCAAGGAGTTTCATGTAGGGCAAAAGGTACTCTTTTATAACTCTCCATTGAAATTAGACGGTAAACTCCGATCCAAGTGGAGTTGGCCCTTTGGTGTTTCTCATGTTTATCCTTATGGTGCAGTAGACATTGTTAATCTTGAGATAGGAAAAGTCATTAAAGTTAATGGGCACAGGTTAAAGGTCTTCCATGATGGCGAGTCTTTCAATTGCTTCGACATCGCCTACCGGTTGGACTCATTGGTCAACATCTAAAACGAGCCATCACGGTCGAGCAACCGACCATAAACATTTGCACTACCTAGAGGCAACCAGGTAAATTTATTTGCTTTCTAGGATAGAAGATTTCAATTCAGTATTTTTGTCTTTTTATTTTTCTCATTTATTAAGCCTAATTCTTTCTATTATTCTTGTTTGTAGGATTTTTGGGAAGAAAAAGAGTTTAGCAGAGTGCCTTACATCCTTTCTTCACCTCATTTTTCAGGGAACAGCAAGCCAAACAAGTAAGCAAGCATTGTCCGAGTACAGCGCTCAAGGACCCTAAATAATATCATCAATAAAAAAAATTCAACCCAAAAATTTGAAAAAAATGGCCCAAAATATCAAACACCCCACCCCCAACTTTTAAAATACACATTGTCCCCAATGTGATCAGAAATAAAGCACGAGGGATCAGAATACTTTCGTTCCTTATGATGACTAGCCTATAGAAATTGTTTTTGCATGAGAATAGGTCGGATGAAAGGGTTCATAGTTTTCATGATATTTTTGAAAATTTTGTTTAAAATTTTTATTACACCTCCAAGCCCTTTGCATATCTATCCTGACCCTGTATGTTTGCTTAGAATTATATTATGAGACCATAAGTTTGTTATCACTCCGATAGGCCTTGGTGATAGATATTAGTCTTTTTATGGTTCAATTTAGTAATGCATGCTTGAGATGTAGTCAATTGATATCAATGTCACCTGCTAAAAAAAAGAAAAATAATATAATAATAATAATAAAACAAAATATTTCTTTCATTTATGCATGTTTAGAGGCCTACTCCTCTTCTTCAAAGGGTATGATTAACCTGGAGCAGTCATGACACCCGTGGTTTCCCTCTGAGCAAAATATCTTAGAGGAATGAGTAAGCTTAGGCACTTTTGAAGGGAAATTGGCCCGTCGTTGGATGATTCACATGATACCCATGTGGGCAAGCCAAAACGAAAGTCGGTTTTCTGATTCAAAATTTGCCCTCTTTATTTTTTGTTGTAAAAAAAAAGGTGATGGTAAATAGATTTTTTTTTTAATAATCCAAGTTTATGCCATTACCACTTTGAATTTAGGAAAGCTAATTCAGGATCCTTCGAGGTAGTGTAGGGGGAAAATAAATGGAAGATTCATAAGGCCATTCTGGGCTCGCACTGGTTTAAAATAAATAATTTTGAGCTTGAACATGCATTAAAAATATTTTTAAAACAAATTTTCAAACTGTTCATGAAATGATGGAATGTTTTTTGATTACCCATTTGATTGTGAATTTGATTCTAGTTGACTGTTGAGGCTTGAGCAAGAAACACTCTAGTTTGACCAACTAATTATTCATGCATGATTGCTTGTTTTACGTTGATCGAGGACGATGAATAATTAAGTTGAGGGTGTTTGATAGCACTTGAAATGTGCTATTTTCTTCTGCTTAACTCAGGTTGTTTAGCTACTTAATTTGGTTTAATTGCTTATTTTGTAGGACTTGAGTGTACAAGTGGTTGGATCAAGCATTCGGGACTTAAAGACGCTAAAATGACAAAATTAGAAGCTAAATCGATCAAATGACCAAAAAAAGGAAGAATGCCTGGACGTAGGGCACTTTGCTACATGCCCTCAAGCATTGCAATGCTTCAGAAACTCAAGGACACCAACGTTGCAACGCACTCCAACGCTGAAGCCTGACGCTGAAAGACAGAAGCATCAGCATTGCGACACTCCTTCAGAGTGTTGCAATGCCGCGAAGTTTGATGTGAACCCCTCAGCACGCACGGCACAGCCGAGCATTGCAACATTCTCTCTAGCGTTGTGATGTTGTGGCTGGCCTATAAAAAGAACCCTTAGGGTTCAGCCAAAATCATCCTATCTTCTACCTTCTACTCCCGATTTTGGGCGTTTTAGTCTCTTTTCTAGCTCTGTTTTTATTGCTTTTTCTTTTAGTTTTGTAATAAGTTCTTCTCCTTTGCCAATCTGTTGATTTTCGACATGTTTCATGGCTAAAGGGTAAGAGAACTTAGCTTGGGTTAGTTAGTTTCATTTTATTCCCATGTAATTTTTTAGACTCGTTTTGTAATTCCGTGAGTATTATTTTGACTTAATGGAATTTGTCTTGAGTAAATTTTTAGTTTTCGTGTATGGGAAAAATCTGACAAATTAGCTATGCACGTTTAATTGACTGCTTTGATTGGCCCTAATTTATAATCGTTAGGTAGTCATCACTTAGAAATAAAAGTTAAGTCAGTTTGTTGTGTTAATTAGGGATTCCAATTAATAAGCATTTAATTTCTAACTTAGACAATTTTCACTCAATTAAATGGTTAGACGATGGAAACAAACTAATTGGCTTAGTTTTGCCCTAAAGCTTAAAGCCAGGTAGTTAAATGATTGGTTGAGGATCCTCACTCTTCTTTTAATTAACTTGATTTATGAACTACCGGTTAGGATTCTAATCGAGTAGACTAAGTTTTTCTTTAGTTCAAATAATCTCACACATATTTTGAGTAGTCTATGATAGAATTATTGAGGAATGAATTAAATTACAATTGCCCAAGCTAAGTGTTTCTTTGATTGATAATTTTCACAATTGTTACATTGCACTTCTTTTTGTTTTCAGAATTAGTTTTTAACAATTTTCACAACCCCCCCCCCCCCCCGGTTACTTTCTACAAGTTCCAACATTTTTAGGAATCCATATTAGGCTTTTTGTGATTCGATCCTAGACTTGCTACTTGTACTACTAGTTGGTATAAAGGGTTTGTTCGATGATTTATAATTTTATTTGTATAGCAAGGGATTTGGGAGTGACACCAAAACTAACGCTTTAAGGCAGTAGCTACCCATTTCGTGAAAAAATAGGGCAGTCTTGCGAACTTGAAATGGAAGATCGAAGAACAGGGTAGCGTTGCAACACTATGACTTGGAGTAGCGTGCGGAAGTAGGATAGCGCCACAACGTTGTCCCTAGTGTTGCGACACTGCGATAAATTCTATAAATAACCCATCAGTCCAAGCCTAGGTTAGACACACTCGAATACACGGCCGCCACTCTGTTTCTACTCAGTTTCTGCCTCTCTTTTGACCAGAATTCTGAATCTTCTTCCCCTTTGAGCATTATATTGAATTAGAGATGATTTATGGCTAAAGTGTAAGAACTTAGCTTGGGTTTCGTAGTTTACTTTCATTCCAATTTGTTCTTGAGACCATGTGATGTAATTCTGTGAGACTTTTCTGAATTTTATGAGAATTTATCTTGTGTTTATTATTCAATTGTCTTGTATGGGATAATCTGACAAATTCGCTATGCATGTATAATTGATTGCTTTGATTGGCCATAATTTGGAATCATTAGGTAGTCGTCACCTAGAAGATAGATTTAAGTAAGTTTGTCAAGTTAAATTGGGATTCCATTTAATAAGCATTACTTTCTAACTTAGATAATTCCCACTCAAATAATTGGTTAGGTGATGGAAAACGATTGTTTGGCTTAGTTTTGCCTTAGATCTTAATGCATGTTGATTGATTAATTAATTGAGGATTCTCACATTTCCATTAACTTGATTTTATGGACTACTGGTTAGGATTCTAAACGAGTACGCTAAATTGTAATTTGAATTTCATACATATATTTTGAATAGTCTATGATAGAATTGAAAAGGAATTAAATAAACTAGAACTACCCAAGCTAAGCATTTTGTTCAATTGATATTTTACACATTCTTTCACATTGTGCAATTTAATTCGCAATTTGATAGCACCGAAAATGTGTTGTTTTCCTCGGCTTAATTCTAGGCCGTTACTATATAAAATGTGTTTATATAATGATTTTGTAGGTGTTGAGCATCTTGGAGGTAGAATCAGTCATTACGAGCTATTTGGGGTTAATTTGGAGCAATTAGGAGCTAATTTGAGCAACCGGGCTTCAAAGGGACATGAATGAACGAAAACAACCCTAGACAGAGCGTTGCAACACTCAAACGAGCATTGTGCCATGCTATAAGGTGCTGCCTATAATAGACAAAACAGGGCAGTGTTGCAACACTGCGAACATTATGACGGACGCGCGCGCAAGGCAACATTGCAATGCTGCTTGTAGCTTTGCAACGCTACGACCTGTCCTATATATATGTTCTTCCCTTTAGGTCAGAAAATATCCGCCCACCTTCGGCCTCCAACTGATTTTTCCCTTCTCTTCCCTCTTCCACTTTATATTTTAGGCGTTTCTTTATTAGTTAATCGAGTAATGTCGAATTGTAACTTCTCATCCTCCATGGGAAGGTAAGATTTTGGTTTCTTAGTTTAGGGATTCGGAGGAACTCGGTGTAATTTGTGAGATTTTAATTTAATGATGTATACAAACTTGTTTATGGGTTTTGATCTGAATTTATATGTATGAATTGCATGATTTTAATTTTTGATTGCCTTGTAATATCTGACACATATTTATAGGTTAATTCCATTGGAAGCAATAGGTTAGTTCAGCAAAAAGGACTACTCTTAGCAACCTAGAGAAAAATTGTATTGATTGTTTAATTAGACGTTGGAAGTTAAACACTCATCTTAGCGTAATCCCTAAAACTTAATGCGATTAGTTAATTTGTATGGTGCGGATTCGTTTTTTGTATATTTTGATTAATTAGATAATTAGGACCATTGGTTAGGATTCCAACTAGAAGCATAAACAAGAAATTCATGTCATAAATTGGGTCGATAGTCTACATTACATTGGGTAAATCCATTCCTCTAAGCTAAGACATCTCGATTAATTGCGCTTTTATGTTTACTTTTCTCACATTTTTATTTTCACACAATTTCAATTATCCATCCGCACCAACCCCCCCCCCCAATTTATAACTTTAACTGAAAACAAGCTTCGATGAACTAATCTTCCGCGCTTTGCTAAGGTTCGACCCCGGACTTGCCGCTTGTATTATCAGTTAGTATAAGTAGTTAGTTTGGTCATTTATAAATATTATTTGTGTAGGTGCGGGTTTACGGGTGACGGTAAACTCGACATACCAAATTTTCACAAAACTCCCCTGGTTACTTCCTACCAGTTTCAAGTTTTAAGGAATCCAATTCAGCTCTCTGTGGTTCGACCCTGAACTTGCTGCTTGTACTACTAGTTAGTCTAAGTAGTGTCACACCCCCTCCCAGACTACCCTCTTAACCTGGAAGTAGATATGACTACAGTAGTTACTGTAGGATTGTATCAACAGTAGCGGAAGTATAAGGATCATCTAAGCATCCAAATTCACTAATTTTGGCAAAATATAAAGCATGCTTTTGCAGAAAAAGTGAGTTTCAAAACATACCTCTTGTAGAACTTCTTCAAAGCTACTTCACCAGCTGCAATCTTCTCCAAATCTTGTTGTAGACCATCTCAAGATCTTCCCAACTATTCTCTTGGTGCTCTAGATTGAGTTGTGGGACTCAAAACAAGCTTGAATCAAAAGATGAAGGAGAAAAGCTCATTACTGCAACCTTGTTGAAGAACCTTTCTTCAAACCAGTTTTTCTCTCAAAAACTCTAAAGATTGCATGCCCGATTTTCACTCCAATCTCTTCATTATATTGCAGATCAACATGCAAAGAGAAGAGTTGCATAGTGTTGCATGTGTGAGCTACTTAGGTGATGGATAATAGGAAAATCCTTTGTTTCCATTTTGTGTATTTTGTTTTCCAATTTTTCCAATTTTATCTAAAAATCAAAATTTGATTTTATAAATCTATTTTGATTTTAAAAATGAAAATTTAATTAATTTCATAAACAAATTATTAAATAAAACTTAATTAATTTAATATCAAATATTAAATTAATTTTAACACATATCCATCTTTATATATTTAAATCATATTTAAATATATAAATTCTCCTATTCTGTTTAATTCTAAAATTAAACATATAATTATATCTCATATAATTACTAATTCTCTTAATTCTAATTTGAACGTTTCAAATTAACTTATCACGTTATTCTAGAGCTAGTTCATTACGAGCTAGTAGGGGGACCTCGTGGACCTACAGATCATGGGCTCAATGATTCGAGATTAATTGTCTAAACTCATTAGACCAAATTAATCTTCATTCGTTAATTAGTGGGTCACTCCACTAAAGCCCATAGTTGCACTCCCTTCACTGTAGATATATTATGTCCACATAATTTAACCATAATCAGCAAGTCGACCCTTCACAGGTTGTTTGTAATAACGGTTGGGTCAAATATTTGTTTTACCCCCGAGATTACGTCTTATTCCTCAAGTCCCTACTGATCCTCTAATCAACAACGGGTTTGTGATCCAATCACCAAACCAAAGTCTCTCAGCCTAGTGAGAGGGTAGGGCCCCATGTTCAAGACCTAGATTCAGTACTTGAGAGAACAACCTTTCTCCTATCCCTAAATCGGGTAGGTGTGAACTTCTTCTTGCACCCTATGTCCCTAGCTATCTATCCAGTCTTACCCCTGAAATGGGAGTCTTATTGAGTCGGCATTGTGAAGCCAACCCTCAACTATGCAAATCTAAGGGCAATCCCGAATAAACAGGAGTTCATAGTTAGCTCAGGATTAAGATCGAGTTACCTTGGTCATCTAGGTGAAATAGTCAGCCTTAAATAGTAAACAACGTTATAAAGTAAGAATGACTTATTTCTTGGTCCTGATCTTATGCAAACTCATTTCATAGGATGCCCCCACTCCTCATGTCATAACATGTACGAATTAGGATCACATCGTATGTAGCACTTTACAACTCTTTGTAACAACTACAGAGTAGGCCGCATCCAATGGCGTTACTAAAATAAGGTACCCAACCTCATTCATGTACTATAGATCATTTTGACTATTTACTCGAACCCGATCCACTCTTATGTCTCCACATAAAGTTCAAGTACTCATACAAGAGTCATGGGTCTTAGTTTATTGGATTTAGACTTTCATACAATTTATGAGATCAATAACAAGTATATTGATTATAGAAAATGTTTATTATTTTAAAACTGCGAGTTTTTAGGACATAAAACCCAATAGTTTCCAACCCTTTTGTTGGCACTTACTGCCTACTAACCGGCTTAGATGTCTAGAAACCCTAATAACATCAAACATGTATATAGTACTCAATGACCAACAGTCCAACCATCAAGGTCTCATACATAAGTAACATAAACAAAGTGAACTTAATACAAGATCTTAAGGGCCCCAACTCACAACCTAGTCCCTATATTATGCACAAAACATATGTACAAATAATTACAAACAAACACCTAAATGGTTCAGAAACTATAGTCCTTGTTCTTGAGTGGCGAAGCAACCGCAGCGTTATCTTCTAGGGATTTGACTGCTACCTGGGGAAAAGAAACATGTAAAATGGGGTAAGCTACTAGCCCATTGTGTGACTTAATAAAACATAGTTCTCATGCTTCTAACTGTACTAGAAAATGGTATACTGAAATATAAAATCTTTCCAAGCAACTAAACATGAAAAACGTTTATCATAACATGTCTGATCATATAGCTTAAAACTGATCCTTAGTTGAGAGTGAACCCTTTTGCTCAAACCCTCAACATCTAGCCTTAGTCGAGAGAGAACCTTTTTGCTCAATCCCTCAACGTCAAACTACCTACATGCACGTGGTCATAACTAAATATCGTCATACCTTAGGTGCTACTGCTCAGATACCTTCTCTAAGTTCTTCAATATCAAGCTTATCAAAATCTCTTTTACTAAATCATGTAAGCTTAAATCATAATAACATGAGCTAAGCTTAACATTCAAGCTCAAAACATAACTACCAATGCATGCCTCATGTTCTTGAAATTGTTAATAACTAAAACATGTTATAAAGCTTTACTTTGAAGAGTTGGTATGCGTTTAAAAACATCATACTTCATGACTTATTTAACTAGCATGCATTGGAATCATAAGTTCATACATTTGCTTGGAAAACTCTTTGTAAAATAATTTAGCATGAGATTAATCTTTCATTTGAAACATGAATTTCTAAAAACATCATAAACACTTAGTCACTCACGGCTTTTGGCAATTCCTTAGTGGATGATAAGCTTCTTCTATTGGTGTCAACCCTGTGGACACAACACTATACTTTAGCTACTTGAAAGGGTCTCCCTTTTGAGACTAACTTTCATAAATTCATGATCTTCTTATTAAAGGACTTCACCTCCCAACGCATACCTTCTAGGTGTTTGACACTTAGAAAAGATCTAGGTTTCAAGCTTGGTTAGACGGCAACACTAGTGTTAATGCATGCCCCAACTTCGGTCTTGCCTTGTCTTAGGTGTCCACTTGCTGCATGCTAATGCCTAGGCCTTCCCTTGGGCATCCATGACACTTATGGTCGCTAACACAGCCCCACGCACAGCCCCAATGCATGCCAAGGCTTGCTTCAGCCTACACGCATGCGTCCAACCTCGAGCTGTTAACTTGTTCAACTCAAGCAGTTGCCTACTTGTTCAAAGAATTCCATATTCAACTTTCTCGTTAAATAACTTCTTTTCCAGAGCTTTTTCAAGAAACTGCCTTTTACAAACTTGCTCAAAAATGTCTCGGTATGCTTACCTTAAAGTTAATTCGAGAATCGATGTCATTAATTTGACTCCAAACTGAAACAAAAGAAAATTAATAAAACCGAACTACTTCTATTACTACAAAGACGTAGTAACAGTGGTAAGTACAAGTCGATCCGCAGAGAAGCGCGGTTGGTTTCGTTAAGTTAATTTTCTAACTAAAGCGATACATAGGAGGTTGGTGTGGAAGAGATAAATGCGTGAAATTGAAATAAAGTTTAATGGATATATGAAATAGTAATGAATTCATTTAGTTTTCAGAACATAGTCATTCAATGTAAATTGAATCATTGTTTTCAGCCAACATATTATATATTCGCATTATTCATGCATAGCTACCCAATCGATGCGAATTAACTAATCTCTATAAGCTCGAAAATCAATTAATATGAATCGATCGAGCATCCTAATTCGTAATTAAGGCTAGAAAGTTGTGCCGTAAATAACCTACGTGCTCCTAGATGCAATTGGGTCTTTAGCGGCCATAGAGAACTAAAAACACATGCATTAAGATTCAGGTTTCAACTATGTTGATTAAGTGTCAAGATAGTCGTGTTCAAATATCATTTTGTTCTTAAATATAGATTAAACTTGCGACGCAAAGATTCAAGGACAGCCTAAAAACCTAAGCATGCTTATCTAATCTGTGCTACAAGGGTAAATTCAAAGCATGGATGATTACAAGGATGTGTGCGAGCTTGAATTTAACTAGCGAAGACATGCGTTCATGATAGGGGCGTCAATCCAACACATAAAATCAAGTCTAAATTAAAAAGATTCAAGAAAAACATAATTCTGAATTAAAGCATAGAAATTGAACAGAAAACTCATCAAAATACGGTTAATGTTCGATCCAAGACTAAACGAAAGATTACCTCATCGATTCATAGACAAACCGATGGGATACAATCCAATATAAATTCATAATTCAAAAATAAAATAAAACCTAACCTAAGGGTATGAAAAATTGAAGGGAATAGAAGAAGAAGGAAGTCTGAATTCAGCCTCCATGCATTCAATTCCTAAAATCGGCCTATACCCTCAAAATTTAGCATATTTCAACCTAGTGCCGAGAAGAGATATTTATAGTGATCAACGTAGTGTTGAACCGTTGATGCGGCGAGAGGGAAGCATCAGACAAGAAGTCCAATGCTTGGTCCAACGCTCGATTGCGTGTGCGCTTAGCTTTATGTCTGTCATTCTTCACAGCATTGCAACGCTGATGTTTCTGCCTTCAAGCGTTGAAGTGAAGCCTTAAGATGTTTTGGGACGCTGACGGTGATGCAACTCGGAGCATTGCAATGCTACGTCCACTGACAGATACTCGTTACTCGATGCTCGACAACTCGATACTCGATGTTCATTCACTCGATAGCATTTTCTTGATTACTCGATAGCCTTTTCCTCGATTGTACTCAATGGTGCTCGATGGCTGCCTCATACTTAGTGGAACTCAATGGCATTTTAGTCTTTTCAACTTCTTTGAAGCTCAGGTGTTCAAATTAACCCCGTTCTTCACCAAATGATTAATTTTACCTCTTGATTGCTCGATACCTACAATATAGGGAAATAAACACGTAAAATCTACTAATGAGCCCGAATTAAGCTAGGAATAATAGCTCTTTTTGAGAGCTAATAAACACCCCCAACTTAATTCTTGCTCATCCCGAGCAAGGTAGAAACACACAATCAAGTAGAAAATAATTAAAAACATGCTAGCTTAATTCGCAATATTGTTACTCTAGTCTCAACAATCAGTTAGAATGAAATTTGTACTCAAGAATGAAAATCAATTACAATCAATCAATGAAGCACAATTTTAAGAATGATTCTCAATCCATTCATGCATGAGTGAGCCTAGAGTCTTGCTAGTTAAGCTTTTATAGCCTAGAAGAGTTCCTTATCCCATTTTTCCCCTACACTGGTTCGGTTATCAACCTTGGACATACCAACTTGCATAAACAGGAAAACAGTAATACAAGGGTGCCTAAACACACACACACAAACCATAAAGGGCATTTATTTTACCTAGAGGGCTAACTTTCACACCCCACCGCTGGGAACCTATCACTCTTTTTTCGCAGGCCCTAACTAGGCATGGCGAAGGTAGCTCTTTTCACTTCTATCCATGCACACACACTGACTTTTTTTTTTTTTTTTTTTTGCAGGCATGCCGGAATGTGCCTTATCTTTATTTTTTCTATTTTTTTCTAGAATTTCAACTAATTTGCTTTTCTTTATTTTTTTTCTTCTTTCTTTTTTTTTTCACAGTAGAACCTATTTTATCCACTTTGTCTAGTTTTGCTCTAAAACAAGCATAGTTACTCCTAAGTCAAAGGTGGACCTTTCGGGTTGACAACAGAAATACAAATCAGATAACTTAATTCTAAGCATGCAAGGCTTTAATTTCACAAAATAATGACCTAAGGATGCATGAGACATAAGAAAAAATTTTAAAAATGGGCTAAAACCATGATCATGCTTTCCTAACATTCTTTCATGCAAATTCCATTATAAGAAAAGTGTGTCATAAACTATCATGATAACAATAGAGCAAACAGCAAGCAAGGTGATCAAAGAACATAAGATACTACCCAATAGGTACACCACCCCCAACTTAAAAATGTGCATTGTCCCCAATGTATCTCAAGTAAAGCTCAAAAAGATAACATAATCAGAAAACCTCCCCTGATAACATAATCACGTAAAGAATGGTGGTGGTCGGGCTTGCCTCTTAGAAAGATGCTCCCCTCTCCTGGGTCGTCCTTGTTGGGATTGGTGTCCTAAATATCCTGGTAGTCTTGTAGGTTGTAAACATATTGTTATTAATAAAATAAGTGTTATTTTATAAGCATTTACTCAATCCAATAAACTAAGATCCATGGTTATTTTATGTAACTTAAGCATATATGTGGAGACATACAAGTGGATCATGCCTTAAGTAATAACCTAAATGGTTTGTAGTAGATGGATAAATGAGGGATACCTTATCCTGGTGACACTATGGAGACGGCCCGCTTTGTAGATGTTACAAGTGTTGTAAAGTACTACAAATGGTCTGATCCTGGCCATTCATGTGGAGACATACGAACAGGGGTATCCTATACAAAGAGTTTGTATAAGACATATCACGAAATGATTAATCTCTTATATAATGCCGTTGATAATTAAGACTTACATTTCATTAAATGACCATAGGTGACATGACCTTAATCCTGAATGAGTTGGGAACTCCTGCTCATGAGTGCGGTCCTTTGATTTGTATGGGTGAGAGCAGCCAGATTGCCAACTTAACAAGCCTACCATTTGAGGATTTGTCTGATTAGGGAGTTGGGAACTCAGCTACACAAGACGAAATTCACTTCTTCCCTGAAGCAGGGGTAAGTAGATAAATTGCTCCCTTAAAGGCTGATTTCGGGCCTTGAACATAGTGGCCACACCCTCTCTTGAGAAGAGAGGATCTAGTCATAGTGGGACTATGACTTATTGTTCATTAGAGGAATCTGTGGTACTTAACGAGTTAGATGTAACTACAGGGGCAAAACGGTAAATTAGCCCAGCTATACTTACAAGTGATTTGTGAAGGGTCATCGCACTATTGATTGGTTATATGACACAAAAATATATCTGTAGTGCGAAGAGTGCAACTGCGGTCTTTAGTGGAGTGCCCAACAGTTAATAGATGTTGGATATCGTGATTAAAGAGTTTAGTCAGTTATTCATGTACCGTTGGAGCTTCAAGCTACAGGTCCATAAGGTCCCCTTGGTAGCTTAATGGGTTCAAGTTGAGAATCAGATTTTGGGTTAGTTTGAAGTGTTCAAATTAACAAGAGAAATTTGATTATATATGATATAATTAAATCAATTCAATTATATGTAATATAATTGATATGATGTTTGATACATTATTTGATTGGAGGAATTAATATAAATATGATTTATATTAAATACCATAAAATAGAAAAAGAACTATGGTTTATGTGTTTCATATGATGAAATATTGAAACTATAGGTTATAAATATAATATGATAAGTTGGTTATTATATTTATTTATAATATATTAATTATGTGATAATTAATTATTCTTTTTCTTAATAACCGACTTGAGTGGGAGGTTATTTGCGGTTTATGGTAACTGTGAGATAAAAAGGAAAATGGTTTTTCAAATCAGATTGATGATTCATTCGGGTTGTCTCACAAAAGAAAAACTATCGAGTAAAAGAGTTTTACTAAACAATAGTATCTCACAGACTAAACGATCAAGTATCGAGTTTACTATACGATAGTTACTCGTTGCTATATGATCGAGTAGCAAGTCTATACAATAGACTTCTTCTTCTACACGATCGAGTATCAAGTCTATACAATAGACTTTCTTCTTTTGTCGCATACATGATCGTTCACTTCCTCCATTCCTCTATCCAAAGTCATATAGAACCCACAACTCCTAGATTCTCACACAAGAATATCAAGGTAGCCTTTATGGTGGTGTTCAGTTTCGTTCGAGGGTCGAGGATTGAGTTGTACTTGATTGTGATCGAGGTTCATCCAGTTGCTCATTGAGATCGAATTCTGATCGTTGCGTTCGAGTTTGTGTTATTGGACACGTTGCTGAACGATCGAGGAATACTTGAAGAAATGGTTCTTCAAAGGTATTGCATACTCTATCCCTTGTTTCTCTATCCCTTGTTTGTACTTAAAAGAAGCATGTTGTAATTTACTCGTTATGCATAATCTGTTCTTCTAGAATGTAATTGTTTGTGTTCTTTCTCAATAGAATTTGGAACAATCCGTTTCCGCTCACTGGTTCTCTATTTTAGAGTTCCTTCAGTCTCTACAAAACAAAACCAAAAACAAATCTAATCTAGAAAACAAATAAAGAAAGCAATAAAAAAAATTCACCTTGCTCCCTCCAGGAAGGGCAAATTTTTAACGTCAATTGCTCGACGTGACCTGTCCCCTGTCAAGGCACAATAAATTCTAGTATTTCTCTGGTCCCTTCTTGGATGAGTCAATATAGTCTAGTAAGGCTATAAGGCTCTTCATTTTTTAAAGAGAACCAGACAGGTCGAATTTGGTATTTTTAATTTTTGATAAAAAGGTAAAAAGAAAGAATCAAAAGACTCAAGGACTGACTCAATAGAAAATAAAGACTCTAACTCAACTGACTCAACTAACGCTTGAGAACAAGAAGAACAAAACTAAAAAATATACGATATACCAGACGGTAGAACAAGGCAAGGGTTTTCAACCTCTAACTCTATCATCTGGAAATCAACGGATTTAGGCTCAGGTTCTCCATAGTCTTCACAGACTGGTTCTAGGCATGGCATGCTATCCTCCAACTCATCCTTGATGCCGACATAGATTACCTCATCGCCGCACGCCTTGGCAATGTCAAAAGATGTGTGTAGCCGGGGTTCGCATCCTCTCTCAACTGAATCAGAAGATTGAGTGACTGAGTCTCTCAAACTCTGAAGATCAGTTCCAACCTCAGTCTGAAGACTAAAGCTCTCTTGGAAGTCACAAATCTCCTACTTAAAAACAATATTGTTAATAGTAAGTTGTATAATCACATCTTCAGATGACATACCTGAGTCGGCGGTGTGAGCATGCATCGTCATGTCGGATGTGGCAAAGTATGGATCATAGGGGCACTCCCATCCCAGGTTTCCATAGTCATAGGACTCTTCCCATCTGGGCCCATGAAAATCGTCATCCATGTAACTAGGATACCCTCCCATGGAGTAGTCTCGTGGCATAGGGCTCCACTGCAGACTTGAGCATGCTTGCTCAAGGTGATCAATCCTACATGCTTGCACCTGCTGTGGGTTACCTACAACCAACTGACTAACCAAAGAAGTTAACTCAGAAAGTTGACCTCGAAGGTCACGAACCTCGTCACTAAGTTGAGATGATCCATTCAATTGCTCCCATCCTTGTTGATGATATTTATCCATGCTTAAAATACTAATACAAAAAGGAAAACAAATCAAAAGAAAAAGAATACTCTAACTAGAAATTTAACAAACAAAATCAATGGCTTCCCCGGAAATGGCACCATTTTTGTTTGGATCGAGAATCGATGTCGTTAATTCGACTCCAAACCAAAACAAAAGAAAGTTCATAATACCAAACTACTCCTATTACTACAAAGACGTAGTAACAGTGGTAAGTCCGAGTCGATCTGCAGAGAAGCGCGATTGGTTTCATTAAGTTAATTTTCTAACTAGAGCGATAAATTGGGAGGTATTGGTGTGGAAGAGATAAATGCGTGAAATTGAAATAAAGTGCAATAGATATATGAAACGATAATGGATTCATTTAGTTCTCAGATCAAGTAGTCATTCAATGTAAATTAAATCACTTTTTTTAGGCAACATATTATATATTCGAATTATGCATGCATAACTACCCAATCAATGTAAATTAGCTAATCTCTATTAGCCCCAAAATCAATTAATCCAAACCGATCGAGCATCCTAATTCGTAATTAAGGCTGGAAAGTCGTGCCCTAACTAACCTACATGCTCCTAGATTTATTGGGTCCTCAACGGCCATAAAGAACTAGAAACATATGCATTAAGATTCACGATTCAACTATGTTGATTAAGTGTCAGGACAGTCGTATTCAAATATAATCAATTTATTCTTAATTTTAGAGTAAACGTGCGATGTAAAGATTCACGGACAGCCTAAAAGCCTAAGCTTGCTTATCTAATCTGTGCTACAAAGGTAAATTCAAAGCATGGATGATTACATGGATGCATGTGAGCTTAAATTTAACTAGCGAAGACATGCATTCATGATAGGGGCATCAATCCAACACAAAAAAGAAATTCTAAATTAAACAAGATTCAAGAAAAACATAATTCTGAATTAAAGCACATAAATTAAATAGAAAACTCATCAAAATACAGATAATGTTCGATCCAAGACTAAACGAAAGATTACCTCATCGATTCATAGACAAACCGATGGGATACAATCCAATATAAATTCATAATCCAAAAATAAAATAAAACTTAACCTAAGGGTACGAAAAATTGAAGGGAATAGAAGAAGAAGGAAGTCTGAATTCAGCCTCCATGCATTCAATTCCTAAAATCGGCCTATACCCTCAAAATTTAGCATATTTCAACCAAGGCCGAGAAAACATATTTATAGTGATCAACGTAGCGTTGCAATGCTTGGAATAGCATCAACGTAGATGCAACAAGAGAGAAGCGTCAGACAAGAAGTTCAATGCTTGGTCCAACGCTCGGTTGCACGCGCATTCAGCTCCATGTCTTTCATTCTTTGTAGCGTTGCAATGCTCTAAAGAAGCATTGCAATGTTGATGCTTCTGCCTTCAAGCGTTGGAGTGAAGTGTCAGGATGTGTTTGGACACTAGTGATGATGCAATTCGGAGCATCGCAATGCTTGGCGTAGCGTTGGAACGCTGTGTCCACTACCAAATACTTGTTACTCGATACTTGATGCTCGTTCACTCGAAAGAATTTTCTTGATTACTCAATAGCCTTTAACTCGATGGTACTCGATGGTGCTCAATGGCTACCTCATAATCAGTGGAACTCGATGGCATTTTGGTCATTTCAACTCCTTTGAAGCCTGAATGTTCAAATTAACCCCGTTCTTCACCAAATGGTTAATTCTACCCCTTGATTGCTCGGTACCTATAATATAGGAAAATAAACATGTAAAATTTACTAACGAGCCCGAATTAAGCTAGGAATAATAGTTCTTTTTTAGAGCTAACAAAAATGCAGAAGCTCATGGTCATCGTTCATCTCTTGAATGCATGTGCTAGGTGCCTAGACAGTCGCCTTTGCATCTTTCCTTGCCAACACCTAGCACATTCTTGCCGCATGCTTACTAAACTCGCATGCCCTTGGTTGCCGCATACCTTGTCAATGCGTAGGTCACATGTGCCTATCAAGACCACCATGGTGTGCACAACTCCAACGCCTAGCTCCCATACATTCGGCCATACTTGGCCTCCACAAGAGCTCGTCTAACCTCTAAAAGCAAGACTAATGCATTTGATCTCACCTCCACGCCCATCACAAGGCTAACACGTAAGGCAACTTCATGGCAACACTTAGCCAAATTTTTCCCTTGCTAGGCTAACTCAAAACTCATCCGAGAGCCATGCTTCAAAGCTTAACCTTTCGTTTTTTACTTCCTTATTCCTCACTCAATTTCCCTACAATTTGACATTAACTTATAAGTTAATCCATTTTTCAAACACATCAATAAACATATTCAAGTAGGGAAAGTAGGGTTTAGGGTTCACAAGTAGTTTGTTCGGTGCATATAAATATCATTTGTGTAGCACAAGTTTACGAGCGACAGTGAATCCGACAACCTACCAAGCTTTAAGTGTTAATCTTTGAATGTTGATAGTTTTCTTTTAGAGTATCAGCCACTAATAGAAAGTCTATTAGTGATAGCCACTGATAACCATGATGATCAAAGATTCATTGATAACCTTAAGTGTTAATATTTCAAGGTTGATTCCAGTTATTGAAAGTGAATTAGTAATAGCCACTACATCAGTGATAACTTTCAATTTGAGAAAACCGAGTAGAAGAAGTGCACAAAATTAGGGAATTTCGAGTTTTTATTTGGTGGGCTGAGCAAAAATCATTGGGCTTGTATTTATCCTTTTGCTAACTATACTATTACTTTGGGTCTGATTGTTGTTGTTGTTGTTGTTGTTTTACATATGGCTAAGTTTAAGTAATTGATTTCAAATTTGAAATCTTCCTTTCAAAATAGGAAAATAAAGTATTGGCTTACTGCGTTTATGATTTCATCACTAATTTTAGTTACATTTCAAATGCATCAATTGCACGTTTATATACTTTTCAAATGTTAAATTATTCAACGATCTAGAAACAAGCTTCTGAAAGCTTGTTCTAAATTGAGTCATTCTACAATCAAACTTGATCAAAATTAGATTGAATGGCTCGAATGTATCACAAGAATTGTAAGTTTCTAAGGAAATGTCTCAAATATGAGATTTCAAATTTCATTCATCAAAATTCTGAAGATGAAAGACTTTATATAGCCTTGTAGTGATTTTAATCTAATTAATGTAAATAAACAAAAGTCAAAATAAAATATTAAAGAAGTCCTCTTGTCAACCTCCTCTTTTCCAACTACCATTTAATACATTTTCATTAATTGCAGCCTCCATCTTTCCAACCACCATCTTCATCGCATTCCTCATTAAAAGCAATCTCCATCTTTCCAACAACCATCTTTAATAGGCTTAAATTTAACACTTGGGGGATGTTTCGGATAAGAAGTTGATAAGTGGTAGGGAAGTAGGAGTTTGTGAATTCCAATCCTTATGGCCCAAGGAGTTAGTGGGTTCACTACTAAAAAACATCACTTTTATATATTATCAACTCTTTACACTGTGGGTCCCAAGAGTTCACAACTCCCTAAATTTCATAACTCCTTATTCTTCACTATTTCACTTCTTACCTCCAAACACCCCTTAAAAAGCTAGAAATTAATTAAAGACAACAAATGACTCTAAACTGCTAGAAATTAATTAAAAACAACTAAAGTTTACTAATGCAACTCAATGGTCATGATCCATATCAACTTTAAAAGATTATTATAATAATTCACCATACGATGACACATGAGAAAGTAAAAAGCAAAATTAGTTTTCAAAAATGAATCTTTTTTCATTTGTGATCAAAAGGATAATCAGCACAAGACTCCTACGAGATAAAAATGAAAAAACAATAACCTCAAAAGGTAAAAATAAATAAATGAATTTTTTTAAAATAATGTTTTTTTAATAAATAATGACAAAAATAGGGTTGGAGGGAAAGTAATCCCAAAACCAGGTTTTTAAATCGTGTACCGGGTACACGATTACACCTTAATCGTGTACCGGGTACACGATAAGCCCTAAATCGTGTACCGGGTACATGAGTACCTGGCCACCTGGCACGCACAGTCTGACGTTGCAGTCATACAGATTTGACTGAGGAAATCGTGTACCCAGTACACGATTACTCTAAGTCGTGTACCCGGTACACGACTTCCTCGCATTAAAATGTCTGCCCGCCCCTTCTTCTTCCTCACCGAAATGTTTGGCTTCCTTCGATTGTTCTCTCACCGATTTTTTCCTCTCACCGAAACGTTTTGCTTTCCTTCCTCTATTTTTCTTTCTAATTTCCAAAATCTTGTTGATTTTCCTCACCGAGACCTCCATTTCACCGAATCCTCAATTTTCCTCACTGAAATCTTCCAAAATTCCAATTTTGCTCGATTTTCAGTCCTCTATTTGTTCCTCACCGAAATCTACCTCTTTGGCTACCGATTTTTGCTCGCTTCTGTGGTATATTTCTTTCTCTAGTTGTTTTTCAATATGTTTTAAACTTAGAAATATATTTATGTTTTTGGAATTCTTTCTCTAGTTTATGTATGTTTTTGGGCTGATCTGTATGTATATGTATGTTTTTGCATGTTTTTGGGCTGATCTAGTTTATGTATGTTTTTTGTCTGTATGTATATGTATGTTTTTGAGGTTGATCAATAAAATTCTTATAATTTTTTATTTGTATATTTTTTGGGCTGATCTAGTTTATGTATGTTTTTTTATCTGTATGTATATACATTTTTGGGCTTATCAATAAAATTCTTATATTTTTTTATTTGTATATTTTTGGGCTGATCTAGTTTATGTATGTTTTTTGTCTGTATGTATATGTATGTTTTTGGGGTTGATCAATAAAATTCTTATAATTTTTTATTTGTATATTTTTGGGCTGATCTAGTTTATGTATGTTTTTTATCTGTATGTATATACGTTTTTGGGCTTATCAATAAAATTCTTATATTTTTTTATTTGTATATTTTTGGGCTGATCTAGTTTATGTATGTTTTTGGGCTAATTTTATATTTTTTTTATTTGTTTGGGCTGATTTAAACTTAGAAATATATGTTGTTAAACTTAGAAATATATGTATGTTAAACTTAGAAATCTTATATGTATTTGTTGGGTTGATCTTATATGTATATGTTTGTTAATCTTAAATCTTAGATCTTATATTTTTTATGTTTGGGCTGATTTAAATATATAATTTATAAATCTTAGAATTGGTCTGATTTAAATATATAATATTTAGATCTTATATGTTAAACTTAGAAATTGGAATTTGTTGGGTTGACATATTAACAAATTTTTTGTCAACTATAACAGTTGAAAAAAACATAATAAATATGTCGATGCGTCCTGAAGATTTAGTAATTCTTGAACCTGGAAATGATGGAAATAGTGACATTGACGTTGAAGTTGATGAATTATTTGGAAACGACAGTAGTGGTGAACATGTCTTGAGTTGGTATCGTCAGAAATGTTCACCCAAATAGATTGGGAAATGACAAATTCAACGTGTGAACTAGGGTCTACTTTGGAAGAAAGGAAAGTAGGAATAGATAACTATAGTTTAATACAAAAAGGAATGTTGTTTAATACCAAAGAAGATTTACAGATTGTTGTAAAAAAATATTGTGTGACAGAACACTACGAAATTGTCGTAGTGGAATCAAATCAGGATCTTTGGTATGTTAAATGTAAATCATGGAGTGACGGTTGTGCTTGGAGGCTACAGGCATGTCGGCACAAAATCATGGGATGTTCGAAGTCACAAAACTTCAAGGAGAACACTCATGTTTGTTTTCAGAATTGACACAGGATCATTCACAACTGGATTTAAATTTCATGAGTATCGAAATTCAAAATTTGGTTAGAGCTGATCCTAGAGTACTTGTGGCCCTACTCCAAGAAGCCATTAAAAAACAATATGGCTATAATGTCAGCTATAGACGGGTGTGGCAAGCCAAGAGAAAAGCGTTAATTGTTGTGTTTGGCGATTGGGAGAAATCATATTTGGAGCTTCCATATTGGCTGAGTGCTCTTGTTCATTACAATCCAAGAACACGAACATATTGGTTTTTCCTTCCCTATGATGTGTCAGGTACGACTATTTTTGGATGAGTTTTTTGGTCTTTTGGTCCTGCAAGAGAAAGGTTCAACTATTGTAGGCTACTAATCTCTTGATGGAACTCATCTCTACGGAAAGTATAAGGGGAAATTATTGACAGCCTTATCTATTGATGCAAACGGACATATATTTCCCCTTGGTTTTGCTATCGTAGAAGGTGAGAATTCGTCCAGTTGGTCATAGTTTTTGTGGGCATTGCGTGAATATGTTACCCAAAGAGAGGGTATTTGCTTGATTTATGACAAACATAAGGGCATTCTTGTTGCAATTAATAATGAAGAAATTGGTTGGAGTGAACCCAGAGCATACCACCGATATTGTCTTCGACATGTTGCCAGTAATTTCAATACAAAATACAAATCGAAGCAACTAAAAAATTTGGTATTTAAGGCCGGAAATCAACACCAAAGGCATAAGTTCATTCAGTGCATGAAAGAATTGAAACAATTGCACCCTAAATGTCTTGAATTTTTTTCAGACATTGACTTGGAAAAATGGACACAGTCACATGATGGTGGATACTGTTATGGGTGGATGACAAGCAATGCAGCTGAATGCATGAACAGTGTTTTCAAAGGTGCTAAAATGTTACCAATTAATTCTTTGGTTAGGCTAACATTCTATCGCACAATACTGTATTTTGAATGCCAGAGACAAGAAATCAGTGAAGCACTCGATCGTGGGACATATATACAGAATATGCCCTAAAAAACTGAATTGGTGGGAAAAACGAGCATCGGCACATACGGTAACATCCATTGACAGATAAAGTTAAACTTTCAAAGTATAAACTAGCATAAGTATGATTTCTCCCTACAAAGGACAGCATACCCAAGTTTTAAGCTTGAAAGAAGGGACATGTTCTTGCAATAAGTGGAAATCATTCAAGATTCCATGCCCTCATGTAATTGCAGTTTGTAATTACATGCATATGACATACCTACCACTTATTGATGAATGCTACAAATTGTCTAATTTCAAGCGTTGTTATGCAAGCCGCTTCTATCCAATTCAATACCCAGATTATTGGCCAGAATTATCATTTACAGAAATTCGTCCAAATGCGGACTTACTAAGAGAACAAGGTCAGCCAAAAAGTATGCACATTCATAATGAAATGGATTGGAGAGAAGCAAGCCAAAAATGCGATACCATACACTGGGTGCTTCATCGTCTTTGGGTCATTAGGTGTATTTTTTTACTTGTATATTTCATGTATTTGTATTCTTTATGTATATATATTTTTCATGTAATGGTATATTTCATGTATTTGTATTCTTTATGTATTTATGTTTTTCATGTAATTGTATATTTCATATATTTGTATTCTTTATGTATTTTTATTTTTCATGTAATATATTTTATGTACTTGTCTTCTTTATGTATTTATAATGAATTTATGTAATAAATTTATATTATGTAATTGTATTTTTTTTATGTACTTTTTATGTATCTTTTATGTCATGGATTTTATTATGTAATGTAATTTGAACTTTTTAGGTAATGGAGTCGGGTCCTTCTAATCCTGTACAATTGTACCAACAAAATACGCATCATTCACAGAGACAGTATGGGATAGTTCTTCCACTATAGTGTTGAGTTGTCGGAGAAGGGAGGCAACTGCACAACATACTATCTTATTTGATCACTGCATTATTCTATATGTTTAGGAGGCAGGTTTTCTTGGGGTTGCACAAATTGGTTTCACCCAGCTTGATTGGCACCTTATTACTGCTCTAGTTCAGCGCTGGAGACCAGAGACCCACACATTTAACCTGCCTTGTGGGGAATGTACGATTACGCTGTAGGATGTTGCCATACAATTTGGGTTACGAGTGGACGGGCAACCATTGACAGGTTCACTACAGTATGACTGGAAGAACGTTTGTGAAGAGCTCTTAGGAGTTCTACCAGAGGATCTGGAGGGATTAAGATTGAGTATCCCTTGGTTGGCATCCCAGTTTTCAGAATTACCATCCGATGCCATCAGCATACGTAGGTACACACGAGCATACATCCTGCAGCTTATTGGAGGATTTTTATTTGTTGACAAGTCAAATACTCTGGTGCATCTCATGTTCCTCCCATTATTGTCTGATTTCAAGCACGCTGGTATGTACTCGTGGGGTGGTGCATGTCTTGCATAATTGTACAGAGAACTTTGCCGGGCTTCCAATACACAAGTGTTGGAAATAGCAAGGCCCACTGATACTATTACAAGTATGAGCTTATGATCGATTTCCAATTATAGCACCACAAGTCCAACTACAGGCTCCAAATCATCGTCCATTTAGTGTCAGGTATTATTTCATTTATATATTTATTTCGTTACCATTTTATGTAAGAATATAAATTAATTGTATTTTTTATAATTTTAGATGGAGTGGTGTATTAGTTGCCCAAACAGTCAGCAAATATGTTGCTCGTGTACAGAAAAATATTCGACATGCTGATGCACAATCAGGTAGTAAATATGTATATAAATTTGAATATTTAAAACATTTTATATGTATTACTTATTATTATTATTTTTTTGTCAGGTTATTTGGACGCCATACACACAGATTTAGTCATCCTTACCTAATTATTGTTGTGATGGTGAAGACATCTGGTTGACTGTTAGCCCTCTTATATGCTTCCATATAGTAGAGTAGCATCATCCAGATCATGTGTTGAGACAGTTCGGTCTGCGACAAACGATACCTTTGTTGTCCTATACACTCCCAGCACTACATCAAATTGATTTAAGAGGTAAGCACGACCAAGACTGACGTCAAATCCATGCAGAATATTTATCCTACTGGCATGGACGACATGATCATTGTGCACAGGGAGAATTAACAAAAGGGTCAGCTGTATCAGATGACTACTTTCCCTGGTACAATTCGATCACGAGGCGATTTATCTCACCTGACGGCGCTTACTATTACTACATGGTAAGAGATTTAAAATCAAACATATTCCATATGTATGATATGAATATTGTCTAATATTTATTTTTTTATTGTATAGAATAATTTTATCGGCGATGTTCAACAATATTCAGTGCAGAACAACTTACCAAAATTGGGTTCAATATGTCAGCAAACATTGGTCAACGTAGAAGGTATTATTCAACAAACAAAACGACTCAATGTTGCTAATACCGATCGAAGACATATTCGTCGTAGACGACAACAACAATGGGGTGAACCTAATTTAGAGGGACATGAAGACAACCCACATGAGGGGTAAGGGCTAAGGGTCGTTTTTAAATCTCACATCGTATCATTTTCAAATTGTAAATTAAAGAACTAATTGTAAATATTCTTTAATATCATGGTATTTTTTTGTTAATATGAGTGCAAGATGTTTTCATTGTAGATTAAATATATAATTAAGTTTAATAATTAAAAAAAAAATAGTCAACAAACTTTAAAAAAAAAAATTATAAGCAAATCGTGTACCGGGCACACGAGTTTGCTTGACCGGTCAACCAGTCAGCCGACGTGGTCAGCTAACTAGATTAAATCGTACTCGTGTACCGGGTACACGAGTATGCCACATGGAAATCGTGTACCCGGTACACAATTTCACTACACCTATGAAGCACAGATACTTCATGTGAGGCAAAGAATCAGTATCAGACACGTATCAGATACCGATACTTCTAGATACTTCCCAGATATGACACGCGATTTAACATATTTATATTTTCAGATACTTCCCATATACGTATCTGACATGCGATTTGATGTATCTATTTCTATGCATACTTTTTTTTAAGAAAAAAGACAAGTAACTCATCTAATCTTTCCTAATCTAAAATTAGGCAACCTATTTGAAAAGCTCGCTACTCGAGTCCAAAACTAAAAGGAAGAAAATAATAAATAACGGACCAAACCCTAGACTAGAATCATCCAATCTTCATCTTTAAATTTGAGTCCCCACAAAGTCCACTAAAATATAAACCATTTGAATATCTTCAACAATAAGTTCTTCGTTTATCTTCACACTTTTCCCTCTAATCTTCTTCTTCTTCTTCTTTGTAATATAAGTCACTTTTCTATTGCATTTTATTAACTATTGTACTTCAACATCTTGGATGTTACTTTTTTTGTATTGTATTTCAGTGTTTGTATTCTATTTTGTGCTATTGTTATTAGCTTGTATGCTAAATTTATCTATATCCTATATTTTTTTAAAGAAAAAAATATATCTTCAACGTATCAATATCCTCATTTTTTTAGAAATATATAATAAAAAATATATTAAAAAAATGACGTATCCTTAGACGTATCCGTATCTTAATTTTTTAGAAATTGACGAATCATCGTATCCGATCGTATCCGTATCTATAACCATATCTGTGTCTGTGCTTCATAGCACTACACTAATTTTGTCAATACTTTCCCAAAATACCTATTCTTAGAAATTGTTTACCTTCAACCCTATTTTTGTTATTATTTATTAAAAAAAACATTATTTCAAAAAAAAATTCTAAATAAATAAATAAACAATGTGTCACGTGACACTGTCTTATTGTACCATGTCACCGAACCGCAAAAATGAGTGCAAGCAAATCGCAGGTTAGACCATAGAAAAGAAATCTTCCCACAAACTAACGGCTATTATTGACCAATTTCTTTTCCAAAATTCACTCAAAAGAAAAAAATAGGTGCCTATTGCCATCCACCACTTGAATCTTCTTTTTTTAAAATAATGAAAATAATAATAATAAAACCCTACTCCAAGTAAAAATAATTCGATCTGTTCCACAAAACAAACGTTGGGTTCTGAATAATCAAAAATCGTTTACGGTCAGTCAACCACTTCTCAAAATCTAACATAGCCATTCATCTCAAAATTCCAACAACACAAAGAGAGAGAGAGTATACAGCATTGATAGAATTCAAGTGAATTCAAGTGGTTATATATATATATATGTATAGTAAGAACCTACCAAGCGTTACATCAAGAAAAAACCAAGCATTACATTATTAGAAAGCAAATCAAGAAAAACCCAATAGTAAAACAATACTGCATATAATCCGAGTTACCGAGTCCAAAAGTATTGAACTTTCTCGATGCCCACATCAAGGGAAGCGAAGAACAGCGTGAGATTTTTTCTGGGAATTTGGAGAACTGCCAAAGGATAGGGGTTGCCCTTAACAGTGGAAGTGAGAAAGATCTCCTCTGCCCCCACTGAAGAAGACACACAAAAGTTTCAACAAAACTTCATACCATATTGTCACCTACCATTAGGAGCATGGGGCAAAAACACTATAGAGTAAACTTCACACCATCTCCACCAAAAGTGGAACCTCAGCACCGCCGGCCCCTGCTGGGGTGGCCGGTGAGAGAGGCATGGAAGAAAGTGGGGGGGGGGGGGGGGGGGGGGGGGGGGGGGGGGAGGGGGGGTGGGGAGGGGTTTAAGTGCCGTTGTAAAGAGGGTTTGATAAAAGAAGCTGCATTTGTTGTTATAGGAGATTTTCAGGACAGAGAAGAAAGGCAAATCAAAAGACTGACGTGACCCCAAGATTGGTGTGCGGCCACTTTTCTTGTTAAAAAGGAAACTTGTTTGTAAAGCATGACATGGAAAAAGAAAAAAAAAATTGAAAGATGGAGGCAATATGAACAAATTCAGCATCTTCCAGGGGATATACTCTTACCACCTTCTTATTCTGTTCCAAGTGTGACAACACTATCTCCTTCTGTTGTTTCTTTCATGTATTCCATTTGGCTCTCAAGTCACAGCAACCTAACTAAGGCTTTTGCTCCACAGAGGTATCCCTACGGACCTGCCAAATGTCAAATTCTTTTCAGCATAATGATCAAGCATCACCATCTATCTAGTAATTAATTTTTTAACTATAGGAAATTTGAATAGTTGATAAAAATATCAAATCAACTGATCATGTAAGTGGTTTGTGTCTCTTCAAAACTTCACTGTTAATACTGCATATTTTGCGTAGTGCATATAGCAAGTATGAACCTGAATCTACTGAATATTTCAGCCATATCTGCAAGAAGTGCTCTGTTTAGAGAACCAAACCAACTCAATTCTTTCTTCTTTCCATGGTTTAATGACAGCTGGGACTCCCATAGTTGTATCATAATCAGCTTGTCTAGAGAGTTTAGTTTCAGTTTCTATGGTGTAATGTCTGGCACTTGGAGAAGGCTTCGGTCACCATTAGGTAGTTGTTACAACGAATATAAGAAGCAAAACATTCAAGTGCTGACGTTAGCAAGACAAATGGCTACCTGAGGAAGTTACAAAATAATATTATTTGATACTACAAGTGAATAATCTGCTTTACAAATTTATTTTCTCTCTCCAAATTCTAACATCAATCACGCCATCACCACTACGTAGACTATAATATGAAGGAAAAATCTACGGAGTAACAACTCCGAGAGTATTGTACATATACACGGCTCTTTGGAAAAGATAGGGGCATGGCAGATATCATTTCAACATTCTGCTAGTGAAAAATAGAATTATTATTTGCCATGTTTCACATTATTGCCTGATTTTACACAAAAATAACTTGTTTGAAACTATGAAAACTCCAGAGCCAACTGATTTCTTCAACTTCAGATTAATCTTCATGACACTCCATCTCCTCTCTTCTCAAACAACCATGTACTCTTCCATGTTAGTAATCTCTTGCTGTTAGACTAAAACTAGTGTTCCAGCAGGATTCAATCTCGAGTCTTGATTGAAATCATGATTTGAGTATTGAAATATGACTAGGGAGAAGCCTCCTTGAGACTAGTGTGTATTATTAACAAAGAAAAGAGGAAACATGCACTTTTTGGACTTTCATGAAAACCATCTCCTTCCACCGTTCTTGGCTGCTTTTAGTTTCATAACAAGTTCCTCTCGCTGATGCTCGACTTCAGCATACTTGAGGCTGATATGGAAGTACCGCTCACGAATGTCTTTTAACTCTGCCTCTAGAGCCGAGTTAATGCTTTCATATGCTTCCTTTGTCATTTCATCACCTTCAACTGTTGATATGGGAGAATTTTCTTTGTTGTTTTGATTGTCTGAAACAAGCCTGAATATGATGGGAAGAGATACAGGGAAATTCAGATTGAGAGAAACCATAAAGCAATAAAGATTAAGGTCTTTCTACAATGAATAAAGTGTACGGAGGCAACTTAGTTTCTACTTTCCTTTCTAGGTTTTTCTTTTAGAAATCAATAAAGCATACACAACATTCAACTAGGAATTTGATGGCACGGAAATCTATAGAGGAACAATGGTAGATCCTGTCTCTTAAGTGTATATGTTTGTAATGAAACAAATATGAAACCGAGCTCCTCTTACACACACCTGCTCAGTTGATCCTCATATTTCTTGTTTGCTTCCAAAGCCTCGGCAAGTTCTTTTTCGAGCAACTGAATTCTTGAAACTGATTTAGCTTCAGGAACTTGAGACCCTTCATCAATATCACATCCACTATCATCCTGTCGAGACTAGAAAATAAGATATTACAAAGTCATCCTTGTAAACTGTACCTGGGCAGATTAAAAAGACAGCATTTGTAAGCAATAATAAAGAGCGGGATTTTAGTGCCCTACCTTAACTTGAGATTGGGATTCATTGTTGTTTGGTTCCTTCGGCTTCTTCTTGCCACTATGATTTCGACCAACTATCTTGACCACATCATTCTGTCATATTCAAACAATTAGCTTTCAGAATTCTTCTAAGCAGTTCAGAAGTCCAAATCGACATCTAAATGAATAGTAAAAGAGACTAACTTTTAGAAGCTTCATGTCTTTACTGGGCATGTTTTTGCCGTTGGTTTTGACAAAACCATGACTCCTTACACTGCTAGACTCCCGTTGGATCTGATTTTCTTCCTTTAAATGTTTCAGTTCTGCTTCAAGGGATAAAGATCTCTTTAGGCACTCATCTTTCTCCTCCTCAAGTATTTTCAGTTTCTGTTGGTACTTGCTGTTTATTATAATAATTTGGCTGAGCTCATTTCTTAAATCATCAATCCCTATTAGTGTTGCCTCCTCCACTACTGACCCACTCCCTATTCTCAGAAGCTTTTCTTTCAAGGCAACTCCGCTTTGTTTGCTGTCCTCTAATTCAGCAACAATCTTCTGTTCAAGCTTGTTGCTCGATGCAAAAACCTCATTCTGAAAATGGGCTGTTTTTTGCAACTGAATCTTTAAGTTAGTTAATTCTTCCTCGTGCTGCCTTCGTTCTTTTTCAGAAACAGAAAGCTTTAGTTCGAGATCATTGACAGAGTTCTTAAGCTCGATTTCAAGTGATTTGTAATTTTCCAACTGTTTCAGTAACTTTTCACTTTCAGCTATCAGTGTCTCTTGGTTTTGTTTTGACACGGAAAGCTCACTAATCAGGGCCGTTAAGCTTTCATTAGATTCCATTTGCATGATGTTGAGATCCTTCTTTGCTGTTGAAAGTTGCTTGGTCAGGTGCACAACAGCTCCTTGAAGTTCTTGAGCTTCAGTTGCCTTCTCCAAATATGTCTCATTATACAAGCTTTCAAACATGGCAAATTTCTCTTTGTATTTTATGTTCTCTTCAACGACTGAATCCAATTCCGAAGATAGGCATCTTTCTTTTGAGGCGAAATCCTCCAACCCAAGAGAGAGATAATCCTCAAAATCATCAATTCTTCTGAAATAATGGGCAGACCTTTCAAGTGATTCCTTCACTTTCAATTCCAAGCGAAAATAACCCTCCTGCAACTCGAAATTCTTTTTCTTCAACTCTCCATTTGATTTCTTAAGCAAATTTCGTTCTTCAACGACATGTTCAACTGCAGCTTCCAACTTCGTGTTTTCTCTTTGCAGGTACTCACATTGATCTTGAGCCTTTGCACACTGATTTTCCAAGTCATTCAACATTTGTTTCAAATCAACATTTTCCGTCTCTATCTCGAGTCTCAATCTATCAACCTCATCTTGGAGACCCACAGCATGAGACTTAGAGTTTTCTAACTCAAGGCGAATTGACTCCTTCCCGTCCGTCATATATTTTAGTCGAGATTCCAAAACGGATATGCTTTCTGACAACTGCATGCGTTCCTGTTCAATCTCAAGTTCAAGTTCTTGTTTTTCACCTTGAAGCTCCGAATATTTACTTTCAAGAATCTTGTTTGCAGAAATATGCAAATCCACATTGTTGCTAAGCACCTTTACTTCATTTCGCAAATCATTTAAGCATTTAGAACCGCTGTCACTTTGTCCAAGTATGACTTCCATCTTTTCCTCGATCTGATTTTTTTCTTTCTGAAGATCAGAATACTTAGCTTGCAATTTGTTATGCAGACCTCCGAGGATCTTGATCTCGTCTTCTTTGGACAAAATGTTGGACTCAAGTTTTTCTATCTCCAGCTTTTTCTCAGTCAATTCCCTACTAAGCTCTTCAACTTTGAGTTCCAGCTCAAATTTCATACTCTCTAGTTTTTTATTGAAAGAACCATCGTTATTATCGATCACATTCAGACTTTCCTCCATTTTTACATGTACAACTTGTGTAGAATTTCTGTGTTTCATAGAGTCAAATCCAAAATTAACAAAAGATTTAGATAAAAGCTCACCACCTGTGGAGTTAAAAGCCAAACTTCCTCCCCTAGAGTCGTTATTTGCTTGCCTAAGCTTGTACAAGAGATCTATGTTTTCATCTGTCAACTCATTACAATCTTTCTCTAACTCCTGCACTTTTTCTTTCAACATTTCCATTTCTTTCACTAGATTTATGTGTAAGGACCCCACATTTTCCTCAGCGTGTAGCTGACTATCATATTCCCCGATAGTATCCTGAGGGAATCTTTGGTTTGAGACCTCGCACTTTTGTAAATCAAGTTTTGCTTCCTCCAAGTTTTTCTCCAGAACCTCAACCTTAAATTGAAGATTCTTCTCTGATTCCTTCACATGTTCCAACTGAAGCATCAATTTCTTGTTTTCTTCATTAATATTTTCAATATCATCATCTTTTTGGTGTCGTGCCAAAAGCTCCTCTATCTCAAGTTTCTGCTTTTCGGTAGTTGCTTCTAGCTCCTGAAGAACGGACACAAGCTCAATATTTGATTCTTGACTTCTCTTTAGTTGCAGAGCTAAATCCGCATTGGTTTCTTTTTGGAACTTCAGTTCATCTTTCAATTCATTTAGGATGTGTGGTTCACCATCTTGATATGATAAATCCTCAATACCTGTTTGTCTCTGTGTTGACTTCTCAGTCATCAGTCTTAGTTGCTCAAGTTCTTTTCTCAAACCATCACATTCTGCAGTTGCTGCTGAAAGTGCAGTATGCAAACTTTCCTGGTTGTCGGACTGATCTGATAACTCTCTCTTCAACTGATCAAGATCAGCCATCAGTTTGTGGGAATTTCTCTCCCACATCCTAGCTTCAGCACGAAGTTCCTCAATAGTCGTTGTTTCAGCTGCTTCCAAAAAGTTTTTACATGAAAGTGAGACAATCTTGAAGATGACAATAACAAACTCTTGACATAAAATTTAAAAATGATTACCTGAACAAATAATTACAGAATTAGGAGATAAACAGCGAGGACTATTCTGTGAGCTCACCGAGTCCTGTCTTTGTATATCACTACAATTGTTTTTTGCAGCGTCATTCTCTACGGATTCATAAATCTCAGATGAATCATTGCTGACCTGTGAATAGGAAGCAGAAAAACTTGCTTCCTACCAACCGAAACAAAAATATTTCAGTTATTATGTAAATAATAAAAATTAGCGAGGTGTACTTTGTGGGATATTCATAAAATATGTGGATCAATTAATGAATCTGCATGAACAAAGTTTCTCATACTGTTTATTAGGACCGAAAATGTCATGCCTCATTTAATTACATATCAATACTGCAAATGGTAAGTTGGTAATCTACAATCATGATTAAAGCCTAATATATTGACAGAAACTTGATTGATCAACTAATAGAAGTAATTAGAAGGGTACCAAACATGTACCCTATTCGGAAAGTACAATGACAGAAAATTTTGATGGCAAATATGATCTTGCCTTGCTGCTAGCTTCTCCTGAGTGTAAGCTAGAGTATAAATCTGCACCAGAGGAAGATCCAATACTTCTCGACAATTGGCTATCTGTTATATCTGAGCAGCTATCTGAGTCATGACCTTCTTTCTTCAAGTCTTCTTTTGGAGAATATGTCTGTTTAAATTCTCCACTCCTGAAAGGTGTTCAATAATTTTAAAGGCCAAACATATAATCAAATATTTACAACAAAGAACAAAATCATCCCATCATACAGACCTTACTTTTGTTATTGGATTTAAGCACTGGATTTTCACCTGCAAACATGGCAAAGTAAACTTTTTAAAAGCAAGACTCAAATATAAAATTCATGATCAATACCTCCAGATATTAGTTCTAAAACTAGTACACCTGCACTGCAAACTAAACCAAAGAATGAAATTTGATTCCAAGTATTGGTTTCAGGAGTAAAAAAGAATTAAGTTTAAATGCCATCTTCTACATTTAAAAAATTGGAGCTTACTTGTAAAATAGTCCCATGGTTGCACTTTTTCAATGGAAGTGAGACTGCAGAAGAAGATTTAGAATCTGTGTAATTTGTCATGTTGACCATAGCCTCTCCAAGAATATTTGATCTTGCTGAACCCTGTGATTAGAGATTTTAGTGTAAATTAAGCCCAGCGGCCGTCATATTCAATTCCTTATCTTCAGAATACATCAATGTCAGAGATGTAAAAAGCCAAATTATGAGTAGCAGCTCCTAAACAAAGGATGGTCATGAAAACAACATAGTTTTGGCAAGAGGAATTGTGGTTGTGAAACCCAAATGGATTCTAATAAAGACAAACAACAATACCATGGCCACAACAAGCTTGAAATTACTATCTTCAAACTCCTTAGAAACTTCATCTTGTGAAACCCAAATGGATTCTGATAGAGACTCAGTCCACTGGCAACTTCCATTACGAACTAATGCTTTGCTTGACCTGACAATCGTTTTCCCAGTTTGCTCAGAGATGACAGATACAAATAGTTTGTCCCAACCTTTAGGTACCTGTTTCCGTACAAGTAACAAAAAGAAAATCTCTATGGTGATATCAAGTAAAATAAAGAAAAGGACGGAGGGGACAGGATTGAATATTACATTAAATAACAATCAGCAGTGACTAACTGGTAACTCCTTGACCGAGTCCACTTTTGAGTTATCACCAAAATAATAACGCAATTTCAAGGCTAAGTTCCAATCCAAGGCAGCAATAAAGACAAATAAATTGTGTTGACTAAATCAGTAACTTCCATTCCTCTTCATGCTAATTCTCAGTCCATTGATTCGATCAAAATATCTAAATCTAATAACAAAATTGCAACCCCCAAATTCACAACCCAGAAAACATTTCACTGAATCCTCATTTAATTCCATTCCTTCTTCCTCCAACCTTTTTCCCCTTTCTTCAATCACATTTTACTTCATAAAACTAGAGGGGGTCTCCAGAAATCACACGAGAAGCATATTTGGTAATCCCAGAAAATTAGGGGAAGTCAAATAAATTTAGACCCTTCACTAGATATACTATTAGTTAGAACAAAGAACGAAAACGTATATTCATGATTCACACTCCAGAACGAACGTTAAAATTATAACTAAAATTAAAATTAAGTACCTGGGTTGCCTTGAAATTGGAAAACTTGAAATCAAATTTCTCCCCTGATTTCACTTGCCGATTCCTATGCAACCTGAACATTTCTCCTGGCAATCTCAGCTCTGTAGGTCTCTTACACCCAATTACAATTGTTCAATCAAATCAGGTGCCGAATTTCTTCCCCATTTTCATCATCATCGTCGTCGTCATTACCAAGAAGAGAGAGAGAAAGAAAACGAAGTGTGATCAAAACTATGACAAGAAGACAACAAACAAGAAGAGAGAGTTGATAGAGAGAAAGAGAGACAAAGAGAGCGTTGGCTAGGTGGTCATTGTTACGAAAGGTTTTATATTATTTTCCCCCATTTTTAAGCTTTTTCATGTCCAAACTCCGAAACCAAGAGAGAGAAATTTGGAATTTATGGTTGGTGAAGACGATATAGAGTCGATCCAATGTACAGCCGTAATCGCCTATTCTATTCTCCCTTCCCACTCCTAAAACTGTTGCGAATACCTAACTCCTCTACTCGCTCATAACACTCTAAACGTGGCACTTCTAATACAACCCCAACTTATTCCAACACGTGTCGATCGTTCATTGGTCTGGATGGCATCGGAAAGAACGTAAGTGGGTAGAAAAGCCATTGGCGTTTTTTCGGGCGCACCCAATTGAAACCGACTCTTTTTAAATAATAATAATAATAATGTTTATTAATTTATTGGAATCACCTGAATATAATTGAAAACAAAAGGTCACAATTCTGTTTTGTTTTTTAATTTAAAGATATTTTTTATTAAATAGGTTTTTTTTTTCTGTCAAGTATATTAAATTTTAAAACATCTAATATGCCTTTTAACTTCCGATTACATGTTTAATACGTTTTTAAACTTTATAAATATCATAAATGTCTATAAACTCTCAATTTGTTATCTAGTATCAAGCATATTCATATTTATTAGGAGGATTTTCAAAAATAGAAAAATAAAAGAAATTATTTATACAAAATAGCAAAATTTTTAATCTTCTTTGATAGAATCTGATAGAGACCGATAGAAGTATAGTTTATTAGTATCTATCAATGTTCTTTTGTTATTTCTGCTAATAATTTGACTTTTTTTATGTGAAAATTTTCCTATTCATTATTATTTTTAAAAATTTACGAATATATTAGACCTAAAATTGAATTTTATGTGCAATATGACATTAAACTTTCAAAGTTTTATGAATTTTAAAAACATCAAATAGGTCAAAATATTATACGCAAAATAAAAATTTAGGAATCTATTAGATGCAAAATTAAAGTTAAGAAACCTAATAACTAGTCTTAAAGTTTAAAGATCTATCTTATATAATAGTAAAATAACTAAAGAATAAACTTGCAATTTAATCTTAATTTATACATACATACATATATATATATATATATAATTTTGAGATTTTATGTAGCCCTTTTACTCTATTTCAAATTTTTAATTTCTTGCTAGGCTTCCCTTCAACCCAATCGTTAATTCTAATTTTTAACCCAAAAATTTCTCAGATCCCACTAATTTCCACTTCAGAAAAACAAACATTAATATGTTAGATTTTTTACAAAATATTAAATATGCAGTTGTTCCACATAAAAAATATTTAGAAAAGTCATGAGTTTGTCCCACATTGAAAAAAAAAATTTTAGGAAAGTTATAGACTTGTCCTACATTGAAAAATGTTTAGGAAAGTTATGGACTTGTCCTACATCATAAAAGTTTAAGAAAGTCATAGGCTCTAAGCACTATAAAAAAGAGTCTTTGGTTTTCAATTGTCCCAATTAGAAACACTTTAAGCTTAGTGTGCTAACTCTAATTTAAATTCTATTGTATTCTCTAGTTTGAGAATGGGAAAAAATATATGAGTAGTCAAAAGCTTGAGAGAGTACTCTTGTAATTGGGAATGGGAGAAAGAAGTATTGTTCTGTATAATTGTAATAATTTTTAATATAATGGAATTTTTTAGTCCGTGGTTTCTCTCTGAGTTGGGAGTTTTCCATGTAAATTCTTGTGTTTCCAATTGTATTGATTTCTATTAATTTCTCTGTTATTTTATATTTATTCCTACAGTAGAAGTGAGGGGTTTTTTTCTCAACAAGTAGTATCAGAGTTTTATGTTCGGAGTTTCTTGAATTTTTTAGTGTGCTATGTAGTTGTAGCATTGTCTGAGCTTCCACATCAGAAAAGAATTCCCGAAACGGGTTGCTATGTTTGTGAATAGTATGGGTTGTTCACTATATATTGTTTTGCTAGGAAAAGAAGTAGATGTGTCAAGTTTTATGAGTTCAGTAAAGTTTGACGTGGAGAAGTTGACGGAATGATGTACTTCAACTTGTGGAAAGTGCAAGTCAAGGATGTATTGATACATTTTGGGATACACAAGTGCAAGTTAAGCGATGATGGTGTTCTAGTGCAGTTCCGGAGTGATTCCATCAATATCAGCAAGGTTTATCGACATGTAATAAGAAAGGAAAATCTTGGAATGTGGCATTTCAAATGGTCTACTTTTTATAGTGAGTAGGTTATAATTCTATGAGATGAGAATTATAATTGTTGGTGAAGACAATGGATATTGCAAAAGCTGTACATTCTTCAAATATCTTGTCAATGTGAAATTTGTTGGGTTTTGGTAAAACATTGTTGGAAATACAACCAAAATCCGACATTGTTTAAATAAGAGGATGTTCATGGGTTTAAAGGAAGATAACTATCTTCATTGGTATGAGGCCTTTTGGTTAAAGCAAAGTAATTAGAATTAAAGAGTCGTTATCCCTAAAATACCAAGGTTTAAATAAATATCTCAATATTCAACCGGATGATATTTTTCTCTAAAAGTCTATCAATTTCAAAACATAAAAATTAAGTGGAAATATTTTTCGAATATACGTTTTAATGTTGGATAAAAACTATCATTGTTTACTTAAAAAACAATAAATAAATATGTATATATATATATGGGGAAAATTAAAAGGATATTGTCCTTTTAGAAACTATTTAGGAAAATATTGTTGTTTTCAAACTATTTGTAAAAATATTATTTATTTTTTTTTTAAATAAGTCCAGGGTTGAAAGTTCAACCTAGATAGGTCGAATTTTGAACCATCGACCTCCCTTTCACTTGTACGTCGAACTTTGAACCCTCGACCTTGCCCTTCCTAACATTATTATTGAGTCTGTTTAATTATCATTCCAAAGACCTTCCTCTATCAAAAAATCGTATTTCTAAATTTTCATAAGGTCCCCCTAGAATTTCTTTTACGAATTTTGTCATCTCAGCAAGTCTGACTAAATATCAAGCTAATGAATCTCCTTCTTTTTGCCACTGAACTTCCCAATCAAATTCGAGAGTGAGATTATGAGAGAGAGCGAGATTTTGAGAGAGCGAGAGTTTGAGAGAGCGAGAGCGAGAGCGAGATTTTGAGTGTGAGCGAGAGTGAGAGCGAAATACGAGATTTTGATAGAGAGCGAGAATACCGTACAAATTTCCCCTTTTTTTTCTTTTTAATTATTATGCATTCCACCTTCTTCTTTCTAATCTTTTTTTTTTTAATTTTCCATTTTATAAAAATAATTTCCAAAAATATTTTATTATTTTATTTAAACTCTAAAAAGAATAAATTAAAAAAATAATAACTCATAAAAATAAAAATAAAAAACTGTAAATTAAATATCTCATTTATATAAAAATAATTACAAAAATCAATGTGTCCCACAAGGCGGACGTCGTCGATTTCGAGCTGGTTGTCGTCGTCGACTTCGAACTTGAGGTTGCTCGGGTTCTTCTTGATGTTTCTCTGGTACCTCTGCAGGCGCTTCATAATATAAATATTCATTATGCTCTCCACGACCCCGACCATGTCTATGCACGTATGAAGACGAAGAACCAGCCTCTGAGTCATAATGTCCTGAACCAAATGTTGGCATCATCATCATCGGACTAACATAATTAGTTTGACTCTGCGTCTGCGTCATATAAGGCAACTCTTCCACATTATGTGCAACCTCATCAAACTCATCCTCTTCTCGAACAGGTCCTCTACGTCTAGGAGCTGGTGGAGGAACAATAGGTATATCGTACATATAATGAATTTCCTTCATATAGCTTTAGTTGTCACTACATATAGCAAGAACCTGGTTCTGATCATTCGCAACCTCACGGAGTCTACTGTTGTTCGATCTCTGTGAATTATAAAACAATTAGACAATATTTAAAATAAATTTAAATTAAAAAAATAGATAATATTCATTCATTTACCAGATGACCCACAGTTGCTCCCGGACGAGTGATGTAGCGTCTTGTGATATTATTATACCAATGAATATATCATGGAGTGACATCTGTGTCAAACTGTTCAAGAGAAACCCCCACTGCAATAAACCTTGCACGATAGTGCCATCACACTACCAAATGTGCAACTTTTTCAGACCAATCTCCAGTCCTTGGGTCAATATCATGTAGTACGGGTACGGTATTACAAGGCGATGGGACATCCTGCTGAAAACCGAATTGTCTCATCACCCTGTCAGGAAGATGCCACTCACCAATGTGAAAACATATGAGAGGACTCATCGTCCGCTATATGTTTTAACCATTCGTACAAAAATTAGGCAAAGTATGCACAATAACTTTGTACGGCTCCCAAATAACCTGAAACACAAAATATTATATTAGAGAATATTAAAGGCAAATACAATAAAAATGTGAATAAAATAATCAATTAGATTTAGTGTAATGTACCTGTTCAGGTTGAAGCAGATTAAACATGTATCTATACTGGTTGACTACATGTGTGGCTGTCCTAGTCACACAAATTTTGTCTCTCCACCTAAATTTTAAATTGATAATTTAGAATTTAAATTAACTAGATCAGTGATATAAAAATTAAATTGAATTAAAACAACATACCGAGAACCGTAGGCTCGTCCAACTAACTGAGCGTCATTAACATGATGTAGCTGTAGAGCCATTGTTGGAAATCGCTCCCAAGCCCATTGTTGCAAAAGTATGAGAGGTCCAGCTATCTCTCGAACCTCAAGTCTTGTTGCTTTGCATAGTTGTCTATACAACCATGCCAAGCATGCTTTACCCCACGAATACCGCCCCGCATCATGGAGGTTAACTAACAGTGGCAGGAACATCAAATGAACAAAATGACTTGATTTATCTGAAAACAGACTTCCACCCATCATTTGTAGTATATATGTTCGCGCATATCTTATGACGGTTTCCTCATCTGCATCATCTGTGAGCTCACGAAATTGTGTTCCTAACCATATTAAACTTAACCTCGATCCTTTAATCTTGTCGGCAGGTGAGGTCGCACCAAGGTTATCTGAGCAAGAGCATTTATAGGCAACATTCGAGCTTCTTTAAGGACTCCATTTATGCACTCTGATAGATTTTTCGTCATCCACTCATATCTAAATCCTCCATCATGTGCTTGAGTCCATTGCTCTAAACTAATGTTGTCAAAAAAACTTAGACAGCTTCGATTTATTTCTTCGATATCTTCAATTGCTTTGTTGAACTTTTGAATTTGAAACTGACACCCGACACGATAAACATAATTTTTCAATGAATTAAATTTATATTTTTTATTGAAGTTGCTGACGATATGTCGTAAGCAGAAACGATGGTGACATTTCGGTCCCGTCCAACCATTTGTTGGGTTGTTCACTGCTGCAATTATACCAGCATGTCGATATGAAATTAAACACACCTTTTGTGTGTTACAATTTCTCTAAGGTGTTTCATACTTAGTGATCTCGAACAAGCCATCATACCGAGTTGTACTATTCATGTAACAAGTGGCAAGCATTCGGCATTCCATGCTCTTTTTTCTTTTTTTTATATATATATTTTTTATATTTCTTTTTTTTAGTATAATAATCTAATATATTCAATTTATTCAATTTATTGTCTAATGGTTATTCAATTATAGTATAATAATTTAATATATTCAATTTGTTGTCTAATGATTATTCAATTATAGTATAATAATCTAATATATTCAATTTGTTGTCTAATGATTATTCAATTATAATATAATAATCTAATATATTCAATTATAGTCTAATGATTATTCAATTATAGTATGATTAACTATTTTTTCTCTTTTTTTATATATATTTCTATGGAAAGTTCAAATAAAGTGAAGAACTCTCGCTCTCTCCTAAGATCTCACTCTCTCAATCTCGCTCTCTTAGTCTCGCTCTCTCCTAAGATCTCGCTCTCTCACTCTCGCTCTCTCTCAATATCTCGCTCTTTCTGTTATTGTTGTTATTTTTCCATTAATGATTACTAGCTTTCATTTCTTCTGGAACAATCACAAATACTTTTTTTATTATGGATCTACTACCAGAAACTTAATGCGTAATCTTAGCATTCAATGTGTATTCCTGAATAATCTCATTTTTCAATTATTCAACCATTTCATTTTACCAAGTTTAATGTTAGTCAGATTAGTCAATATAAACTAAATCTCGCTCTCTCCAACATTCTCGCTTTGAATCTCGCTCTCTCCTAAAATCTCGCTTTGAATCTCACTCTCTCTTGAAATCTCGTTCAACATCTCGCTCTCTCCTATTATCTCGCTTTGAATCTCGCTCTCTCTTAATCTACTTCAGCCCACTTATCTCCTTAATCGCTTTGAAGTTTCGACATGTGTGTAACCTTGGACAACGTTCGCTCCCAGAAATATAGTCATCCCCACCCCCTCACGTCAATCTCACAAGCCTCCGTCTAATTCGAAATGATTAAAAATGCATAGGTTGTTAGAAGCAGCTCGAGTACACAGATACATATAGTATACCATCTCATTACTTTATTTCCTCTATGAGGGAAAAAGAAAAATAATAAACCTGCAATCTCGAGGGTAGATGTGTGTCGAAACTTCAACCTTCAACAACCTAAGCGAGATTCGCGAGATTTCCCTTGTTGAGGGTTGAAGTTTCGGCCTATGTATTGTTTCTAAGTTTTTCTTTGTTCGTCGAGTTCTCAACGTTCGACCTCTAGCCTCGAACTCCCAAAACAACAATATTTCTCTAATAAGTTTCAAAACAACAATATTTCTCTAATAAGTTTTGAAAACAACAATATTAATATTAAAAGTCCTATATATATATATAACTATCACTCTTATTTATATATAAAAAAAAAAATTCAAAATTATTTAGAATGAATTTTCAAGTTTTTGAAAAAACCATTAAATATTTAGAAATATCCTTTAAAACATTTGAAGAAGTCATTTCAAATCAACTCACTCGAAAAAATCAAGTATTTTCCCTTAAAATAAAAAATATACAATTTTCTTCAAGGGTTGGCTGGAACCCACAATGGGTGGCGAGGCATATGGGGAAGAAGACAGAAAGTTACAGAGCGTGGAGGTTTGGTTGGTCCATCCGCCACATGCACATCCCAACCAAATCTCCTTAAATTATTATTAAATTACAGCATATTATCAATTCACTGGGTTTTTTTCCCTTTCTTTCTTTCTTTCGAGTTACACTATCAATGGTTTTGTGTAGCTTCATTACGCCGCTTTTATAACATAATTTATTATAAGTATTTTGTTAACTATATCATAGTGACAGAAACTTTAATTTTTTTAATCATTGTTCACAATTAAATATTTAAAGAAAAGAAAAGAAAAAATCAGTCTACATTTCAACAAAATAAATAAATAAATAATAAAGTTTAGAGTTTAGCAAAATATTTGGTTGTCTCTCAAAATATAGAATGTTGGTTAAAATATCATTTTTAACTTCTTGTTTCAAAAGTTGCTTCTAAAACAAGATATAAAATTAGTATCAATTTCATACATACATATATATATATATATATATATATATATATATATATATATATATATATATATATATATATATATATATATATATCCAATTTAAGTGTCACAAATCATAATTTATGTTTTTTTAAGGTTGTTTTCAAATATAAAAAAAATGAATCAAAATATTTACATCTAATAACAAAATATCACAATCTGTGATAGACAACGATAAACTACTATTTATGTTTATCATGACATAGATAGATACAGATAGTAGTCTATCACTATTTATCGCGGTCTATCATAGATAGACTGTAATATTTTAATGTTAGTTTAGATATTTTTAACAGATTTGTCACTTAAAATAATTTTTTAAAAAAAGTGACATAATTTAATATATATATATATATATATATATATATATTAAACTAGCCTTTTTGTTAAAAGAAACATTTGAATGGGTGTAAACTTTATTTTTCAAGTTTATATCAAATTTTGGTGAGTGGACATATAAGTTGCATATTCTCTTTGCCCTTTATCTTGAAAAAAAAAATCTAGTACCATATTTTGACGAAAAATCTAGAATTTCAAGTTAGATGACAGAGTATATAAGATTAGAATTTCATCCTACAAACTTCTAGATTTGTGTTCATTTATGATATTTGAACTTAAAAATTGGCTAATAGACCCAAAAATTCTCAATTTTGAGTTTAATAGAACTATAAAATAATTTTATAAAAAATCTCTAAAATATCAATTTTGCTTTCCGGTCTCATGCATATTAAAAAATATTAAAGATAAATGTTTAGACATTAAATTTAAATTTGTGCTTCGTAAATACGGATGGACATATTCTTATAATGAATGTATTTACTGCAAAATTGAAAATTGAAGGACCAATCGCTGAAGTAAAGTAAAATATAACATCTTTTAAGAAACATAGTATAAATATATCAATATAACTACAAATTTTTTATATCACCATTTTAGAGGCACATATCCCCCTATCCCTTTAATAGATTTGTGTCTATTAGTAGATATTTATTTTATTGGGTAAAATAAGCATAACTTAACTATCATAAAATTTGTATTATGAATATCGAAATTAGATATTTGATTCTCTTTCCGTCCCATATATTGTAAAAAAAAAAAAAAAAAACATCATTAAGCATTTGATGATACGATATTTTATTTTATAGACTTCACATCATTTTTAAATGTTTATTCTATAAAATTTAATTAATTATTTTGATATAGTATTAAGAAGTGTCCATACTATACATATGGGTTTGGCAACTCTTTTTCAAAAGTATTTTTATATACAAGTCTGTTTGATTTTATATATTAAAAGTTCTTTTATTATGTCAGTGGTGGTGGTTGCCAGAGTTGGCCAGTCGCAGTCTCGGAAGTGGTGCCTGAAAGTTGCCAAAGGCGATTGCTGAAAATGGTAGTTGAAGGTGGTCAGCGGCAATCGTCAGAGGTGGTGGGCCTGGATTTTTCCCGCAGCAGTTGCAAGAGGCTGTGATTGGAGTTGGTCGGCAGTCCCACCGGAGGTGGTACTTGGAGTTGGCTAGTGTCACCATCAGAGTTTGTCGATGTCGGCCGCTGAAGGGTGGTGCCCGGAGTTGGCCGACAGTAAGGCCAGCAATGGTTGCCAGAAGTGGTGGTCGAAGTTGGCTAGAGTATGCCGACAATGGTGATATGAGTTTCTAATATTAGAGAGAGATTACCCAACACTCAAAATTCGTTTTTCTAAAAGTTGGTTTCAAGTTTTTATCCTAATTAACTTATTTTATAAGCTCGGCTTTCCCAAATCCATTTTGGGTGGTTGCCAAACATTTGAATTTTCTCAAAATAACTTATTTTTAAAATTAGTTACTTGGAAAGGTATTCCAAGCACACCCCAATTTTCAAATAATTTTTAGTCTATGAAGATTAAATAATTACTCAGTAACAAGTAGAAACTAAAGAATTACAAGTCTAAAAGTATAGTTACCGGAATTGTTATTATAGATGTCTATCACTTCTATCATTGATAAACAATAACATTTGACTATATTTAAAAATATTTTTAGCAATTTTGACATTAAAAATAATTATCCTTATTTGGATGTGGACAAGTAGGAAGTGTCAGCCTTGGAGAGATTTTGGAAGCCTATAAATTGGGCCAAGGACTTCAGATGATAACTTGATTTCTCTTAAAAGGAAATTAGGAAGTGTATGAAGGCCAATTGTGAGGAATCTATGCGTTGATGAAGGAACGCATGCGTTGGTAGCAAGACCATGCGTTGGTCAAGAGATTCCAAGAGGGGAAGATGTTGTCAGACAGGAAGGTCTGGAAGTAGCATCAACTTGAGACGAGGATATCTCCCAGAATACTAGTGGGTTTGGAGTGATTTCAAAGCCACCTAAAAGCTCTGAGAGTCTAGTTTTCAGGATAGGACTGCTGGAGAAGAAGATCAAAGGAATCAGGCTGGAGAATGAGGAAAAGACAGAAGGGTCGAGCTGTCAGGTAAGCTTGGGCCAGCCTTGATGTTTTGATGATTTCGGCCAAACCACGAGGATTTTTTAGTTAAGATTTAAAGGAAAGCTTCCTGAGACATTTTAGAACATGTTTGCAGAAGGAAATATCTTAAAATAAGGTCTGGAACTATGAGTAATCTAAACTGATAATTGAATCTGGAATTTAGGGTTCAAAAGGGAAACTAAGGAAACCTAAGTAACTTCGGAAAGGAAAGATCCTAACCAATCAAGGTGAGTGGTTATTCCATTGTTTGAATGGTTGATTTCTATATATATATATATGTGATTATATATATAGGTTGCATTTGAAATATTGGCATGATCGAAAAATATGTTTGTCTGGATATTTGATTTGTATTGTTGTCACAATGGTGTATATTTACATTAGGAAATGGGATTCATACCCGGGATATTGTTAGCATGCTTGGTAAGACGCTTGGCTGGGATTGTCAGAATATCTGGCTGGGATTGTCAGTGTATCCAAACATGGCTAACAAAGAATGTCGACATGTGCACAGTCGACGGGTATTAGGGTATTGAACTTATGTCCACATTGGTTATCACGGGTTATTCACGGAAAATACCATGGAAAAATACATAATCATGCCAGGATTGTCCAGCTGACAGGTTGGGGAGATTACATTTTGCAATGTGATTATTGTTAATTATGGAATTGTTTTCTCAAGATGAATTTTTAAAATCAAACTTATGTTTGTTTAAAGTTGCCACTCACTGAGCTTTATAGCTCACGTTGTCTATGTTTTATGTTTCCCACCCCCCCCCCCCTCCAAATAGCGGAAAGTGAGGAGTTCCAAGGTATTGCTAAGCTCAAGATCTGCCACAAGCCACAGTTACACTTCCAATGGGATTAAAGAAGGGTTGTGATAAACTTTGTAATTAAGTCTTGGAATTGCATGAACATTACATTGTTGTACTATAAAATGGGCCTACTTAATCAGTTGTTGTTATCTCATTGACTTAAAGTTTATTGAGTATAGTAAAGAAGTTTAGTTGGACAGTAGGTATCACAAAAGAGTGGTATCTGCGGTCCCTCATGCCTATCCTCAAGCTCAGGAGTGCAGGCACGGGGCGGTGTGTGACAAAACACTCTCTTCAATATCTATACAAATATCATCTATAGGGGAACACTCAAGGTGCTTCGAGATCGAGTATAGATCTTATGGTGTGAATTTTTAGGGAGAAACGTGAAAAGGAAAAATGAAGTATCATATACCATATATTCCTTCCACTGAGCATTTTACCTAGGGTTAATTAACTTAGGAAAAACCCGGTTACTGATTTTAACTAAATGAATGTTTAATTTGCCCAAAAACAACATTTATTATGGATATTTAAACAATTTTTTATAAGCTTTATTAAATAATTTAACAAACGTTAGCCAATAATTGCATGCTTGTAACAAATCTATCTAATTTACCTTTTCAGGTAAGTTCCCAGGTAGGAGTTTTACGTTTCTGTCAACTTAAATACCCTAGCCTATACAGAACTAGCCTTAGACAAAAGGTCTCTTATGGATACATTTGTTACTATATTAATCTTTTAATTATAACCAATTTAATCTTATTAAAATGATTAAAAGATTAAACTAAATTTCTAATATCATTAGAAAAGTGATCCTGGTCTATATGATTAATATTTTTAAAATATTTTTAAAAATGAATTTTAACCTAAGATTTGTATGCAATTCTGATTTACTGATTTTAATTTCTAATTTCTTTTTGTTATAACTATTATAAGCAAAAGAAATAAATTAAAAACATACATTGCAAGTAAAGCATACTTAGGTAAATTTATAACAATTATAAATTACCCTAAAGTGGTGACATGCTTCATGAAATTTCATTTCATTACTAACATACATAGCAATTATATACTAAAATAATGAAATTATTAAGCACATAATTCAAAATATACATCCATACATTATATTATAACTCTTATAATGTACATGATGCATCTATATGTTATTAATGCATGCATGCATATATTATAACATTTATACTATATGATGCATGTGCATGCTATAAAATTAAATCATGCAACTAAAAATATATTATAACGTTTACAATATAAATGATGCATGAAATTAAATGCATAAACTATGGTGGGATTTTATACTATATGTCATATAATAATAAACTATAAATCATACATCACATGCATAATTTAAAAGCAATTAATGGACTGAGATTGGATACCTAAAAGAAATTAAATCTAACTATTACAAGATAATAGTCATCCGGTTCAAAATAGGTGAACCGGCCATGAATCGCTCGAATCGGACCCTGAATTAGTCTAGATGAACCCAAAAACCTCAAACTGGAGAGCCCACGAACCGAACCGAACCAGTAAACCACGAACCACGCGGGAACCAGAGCTGAATCACGTGAATTCTCCATCTCGGAGCATCACGATGCTACGAAGAATTTCTTTGTCTGCCACATCGCAGTGTCGCAATGCTAGGACACAACGTTGCGACACTGCAGTCCAATCATCCACTGTACTACATCGAACTCTTTCGAAACTTCACTGGTTTTTGCCTCGTTTTATCTAAGATTTGGCCGGAAACTTCAAAACAACTCAACAAGAAATAATACATACTTGACAACGATTTAATGCCCCAAAACATTGGCCCTTACAAAACAATTTTGTAAAAGAAAAGCAATTAAATCTAAAAATTCAATCCCAAACATCCATTATTGCAAACAACATTAATCAACTAGAATTCATCATATGAATTAAGAATGCTAAATCCCACCAAAACTGTAAAAAAAAAAAAAAAAAAAAAAAAAAAAAAAAAAAAAAAAAAAATTGGGACCAAAACCATTGGCTTTGATACCAATTGAAGGAATCCAGTTAAAGGTCCTTGAGCAGAAGTGGATCGTCCTAATTTCCAAAATTTATAGAATAGAGAATTACAAAGAAGAACAGAAAAATATGCATTTAATTTAGAAATTTACAACACGCTTGAAATCATTAAAAAAATAATTAAAAATGAATTTATGAACCCTTACCTTTGAAGATCTAATCTTCACTGGAAAATCCCTCAATCTCCAATTAGGCACCACTGCTAATGAAACCTTGGTATTCTCTGGGATGAAACATGAGTAGGCTCTAACTATTTTGGTAAAGATGGAAAAATTAGAGAGAGTTGAGAGGAGGAGAAATCAGAAGATTACATAAGCTTCCTCTATGAAAACACTCAATGTGGAAGAAGAAAACAATCGTTCGGTTCCAACCCAACTTCCCATTAATGTTTTGGAGAGAAAGAATGGGGAGGGAGTTGATTATTTTCAAAATAAATTTATTTATTTATTTATTTTAATAAAATATTTAATATATATTTATATAATAACTACCTTATTATATAAAATATATATATTAAACTATACATGTTATATCAAAATATAATATATAACCTATAGTTTCTATATTGTATCAAATACAATATAACTTATAGTTTCTATTCTCTCATCAATGGCATTTAATATAAATCTCATTTATATTAATTTAATTATATGAATCCAATTCATATAATTAATATTTGAATCATATTCAAATATTTATTTTCCCTCAAATATATTTTATATATAATGTATCAAATACATTATAGTAATTATATCATATATCATTAATTTGAACAATTCAAATTAATCTAAAAACTGATTCTCATTTATTCTCGTTGAGCAGAGATGGCAACGGGGTCGAGGTAGGGCGGGGATGTACTCCCAATCCCCGTCCCCATCCCTGTGGGGATTCTTAATCCCCGTCCCCACCCCATTCCCTGTTTTGGGGGTTGGGGTCAGGGTCGGGAAATCCCCATTCGGGGACTTGGATCCACATAGGGAAGAATCCCCATTTTTATTATTTAAATTTAAATAAATTAATTTACATTAAAATTGTAAATTTTATGTAAGAAATTAGTATTATTATTACATATATTTGTTTAAATCAACAATTAAAAATTGTTTTATTATTTTTTTTATTATAAACTAATAAAAAAATAAATTTATTATATTAAAAACTAAAATTTAAAGGGAAAAAAATCAAAATAATAGCTTAGCTACAGTTTCAGTAGTTTATATATATATATATACACACACACAACACAATAATTAAAATTAAAAAAAAAAATAGCTGAAAAGCTACTGTTTTAGTGTGTGTGTATATATCAACAATTAAAAAAAATAATCGAGACTACCAAGGGGACCTTATGGACATGTAGCTTGAAGCTCCAACGGTATGTAAATAATTAATTAAACTCTTTAATTAAATTATTCACTATCTGTTAACTGTCGGGCACTCCACTAAAGACTGACGGTTGCACTCTTTGCACTACAGATATATTTTTGTGTCCATTGGATATAACCAGTCAACAGTACGATGACCTTTCACAAATTGCTCGTAAGTAAAGTTGGGCTAAAATTACAGTTTTGCCCCTATAGTTACATCTAACTCCTTAAGTACCACTAATGAACAATAAATCATAGTTCAACTATGATCAAACCCTTTTCTAGCGAGGAGAGGGTGTGACACCACATTGTTCAAACCATGAAATCAACTCTTAAGGGAGTAATTTATCTACTTTCCCCAATATTGGGAAATGAGTGAATTCCTTCTTGTGTAGATGTGTTCCCAACTCCCAATCAGACGAATCCCCAAAATGGTATACCTATTGAATCGTCAATCTGGCCACTTTCACCCATACAAATTAAATGATCGCCTTCATAGGCAGAAGTTCACAACTCACTCAGGATTCAAGTCATGTTACCTATGGTCATCCTGGTGAAATGTAAATCTCTATTATGATAAGGTTATATAATGAGACTAAATATTTCGTGGTCCGGTCTTATACAAACTCTTTTGTATAGAATATCTCTGCTCACATGTCTCCACATGAATGATCATGATCAGATCATTTGTAACACTTTACAACAATTGTAGCAACTACAAAGCGGACTATACTCGTAGTGTCACCGGGATAAGGTATCCAACCTTATCCATCTACGACAGACCATTTAGGTTATCACTTAAACATTATCCACTTATATGTCTTTGTATATGTTTAAGCTACATGATAGTCTTTGATCTTAATTTATTGGTTTGTGGTTAATGCAACTAAAATTGAAATAAAACATCATATATTTTATTAAATAAATAAGATGTTTGTACATTACAATTACAAACTATAGAATCCTACAAGATTTAGGGCATGTCTAACAAGGATGTCTAAACTTCAACCAAGAGGAGATGGTCAATTTCAAGTGATAGAGTAGATCAATGACAATGCTACAAACTAGATCTTCGAGGTGAGTACAATGTAAGTTCTACTTTTAATGTGGCTGATTTGACTCCTTTTGATGTAGGAAATGAAGACCAAGAGGACAATTCCTTTCAAAGAAAGGGGAGTTGATGTGAATTCAATCATTTAATCTTTGCATGTATCCGGGGGCAAATACAATAAGCAAGGCAAAGAAGATTCAAGAGGCTTTCACACTACATCTTCAAAAGCTAGCAAATTCACGAGAACCAAAAAATAATTTTGAGCCCAAATTTAAATATAATGTTAGTTCCTTGAGTTAAGAAGAAAATGACATGAAGATAACATAAAAAAAAGTCCTTTAGTTTGGAAGATGCATGGAGGTAAAAAAAGTGTGCAGATTTTGCGAAAAAAATGATGTCAAGTGTGCACTGCATGAGAAAACATGATGTCAAACCTTGTCGAACATGCACAACAACTTTGTCGGCTTCTAGAGGAGTTATTTAAGAAATTTTGAAGATTTTCTACATTTTTAGTTTTTTCATTTTGACTTCTAAATTATTATGCAATTAAGTTTCAAATTCCTAGGTGTTGTTTTCTACAATTTGCAATTAATTGTATTTGAATGACTTTTGAGCTTCCATATTATGCACGGCCATTTGGCCTTTATAAAATGATTTGTAGTGCACTTGAAAACTAGACTATCAATATTAAAAAGTTCGTACTTATTCAAACCCTTTGGTGTTTTGTCTTTTCTTTCAAATCCTACTTTATATGTTTAAATCAATTAATTGGATTAGTCTTGATCAAGCTAAATCTAGAGTGAGTTATCTTAGGATCTAAGAGTGACCATCATAGATTCTAAGTTGATCTAAGTTAGCTTTTTTGTGTGTTTGCAAGGATCCTAGAAAGACCTCTAGCTTTGCATACAACGAACATTGCGGACGCTTATCAGATGGGCCCTACATATTACATCTTTTGCTATAAATCATATAATTCAGAAAATGACCATTTTTACAATTAGGTATTTTGTTTTCATCATCTACCCAATTTCTCTTAACTTATTTGAGTTTTGGTCCACTTCCAATGTGGACCTATTTTCACGGCCGTTTCTTGGTCTTTGGCCTATTTTATCAATCTAATATTATTCATAACAATAATCAATACATAAAGTAGAAACAAGACCATTTGTATAAGAGTAATCAATAATTTACATGTATTTTGATAGTACTATATTTTTCAATCCAAATAAAACTCAAAGGATAATACAACTATGAAAATATGGCTACAGTTATCTCCATGTAGCCCATCAATTATTATTTTATCTCCATGTGATAAATGATGGGTTACATGGAGATAGATGTAGCCAAGACTATACCCAAATATTACTCTACAACTATTACCAATTATAAGATTGCACATTTGATCATGTACCCTTATATTTCTTGAACTTAAAAAAACATGTGTTTACACTTATGCTTTATTTGGGATCTCATAGTTTCGAACAATTTCAAATTATAACTAATTTCATTATGAACAATTGTTTGTTACCCAAAAAGAAAAAAGAGTGATTTAAAAGCATTTTTTAATTTAAAAATAAATAAATAGCATAATCGTTCTTTTAGGATTTCAAAGTATTTAGAGTTAAATTATTTACTACTTAAGTGAAAGTGAACTTAGCTCAACAATAATTTACCTAACCTTTTTTTAAAAGTCGAATGCTTCAATTGTTTTATTAAGAAAAAAAAAAGAAAGAAAAACACCTCATTGACTTGTACAAACAAAAATCTCAGATTCAAAATTATTTATCGAAGTTTCTTGGTTTTAATCGGTTATTTTTAGAAAAGCAAAATTTTTCAAATTTTTTTAAAACTTGCCATTGGAATTTGGATTTCTCGGCTGCAGTGCGTATAAAGACTGGGCCTGGTAATGTGGGCCAGTTTTCAATGAGGCCCTTCCGGTGGCATTAATTTGGGCCCTTTTACTGTCTTTTGGGCCAGTGACCAAATGAGACGACACCGAACTCCAAACATTTCATGGTCATGAATTATCATTTGGAGGGTATTTCTGACATTATGCAATAGCAATTTCTCACTTAAAAAAAAAAAAGCACACTATTTCTATAGTATTTCATATTTCGTAAATAGTTTTTGATTTTCTATAATTTTGTTAATGTTTTTTCTTTTTCGATAATTGAATATTTCATAAAACTAGTCAATAATTGAATGTTGTTTCTTAATAAACTTAGCAATTTCTCTCTAGAGTGTAAGATCAAAAAACAAAAACAAAAACATTTAGTTATTGACAAAAGATTAAAAGAGAATAAAAGCATTAAGCTCACAATTGAATGAATAGAATAAACATGTTCAATAAATCAAATTATGAAAACCAATGGCTATCTCTAAACAACAAAGTTTGACACTGGTTTCTTAAAAAAGTACAATAAGTCAAAGGGAAAGTGGTAGATATAACTATGGTCATGTGATCATCTAGCCTAGAAAATTCCTTTCTAAACTCTTTGATGGTCTTCTTACTAAAACTAGGTTAAAAAAAACGTGAACCGACAACTTTTTCATCTAAATATTCTCAATGATGATGCACAAAACTCGCACTTTTTACGAAGAAGTCGAGTGGCAATATCTAGATGTTATAAACAAGTTTGAGACGCTACAAGTGAATAAAACGAGACTACAAACTATTTTTGACGAGATGACTTGAAATTTTAGATAGCATTGATACACTGCATCTAGATGTTTTTTGCTCCAAATCTCTTCTAATTTTCTTGATTGCTCTACTTTTCCCTAAGTGACTCAATTTTCATCCATTGCTTTTTCAATTTGCTTGAACTCTACAAGTAAACATTTGTGCATAAATTTTGTCAACTAATTATTAAGACTTGTACCATATGCGCTAACAATAGCTCATTATGTAAGTTATTATCTTCCAAACGAAAACATATGTTTAAAAGTCTGTTCGAAATGGCTTAGAAAATTATTTTTAAAAAATTCATTTTTATTCAAACACTTTTGATAAAAACTCCTTAAAATAAAAAAAACACATGACATGTATTTGACAACTCTTTTTCTAAAGTGTTTTTATTTATGCACAAGTTTGTTTGATTTGTTATATACTAAATGTCAAATTACTATAAAGGAATTTGATGGGAGTGGTAGCCAACAGTCACCGTGGGAAGGGTGGTCAGAGATGGCCAGTCACGGTCAGCGGAAGTTGTGGTTGGAGTTTCTCAAATTAGAGAGAGATTAATCATTAAACACCCAAAATTCAATTTTCTAAAAGTTGGTTTCAAGTATTTATCCTAAATCAACTTATTTTATAAACTCATTTTTCCAAAATCCATTTTGAGTGGTTGTCAAATACATGAAGTTTTTTTTTCAAAATGACTTGCTTTTTTTCAAAATGACTTAATTTTAAATTAACTACCTGAAAATGTACTCCAAAAACACTCTAAAAAGTATATGTACTTAAAAGCTGATAGTTACATATTTACACAAATGTATAGAACCCGCTTAAATTTTTAGGTTGAAACATCATTTTATATATTTAAGTTTCTTTCTATTTTGGTTCTCGTACTTTCAAATATCCAATTTTATCTATCATACTTTCTATAAATCTTAAATTCAGTTAATGTAATTTGTATATTACATATTTTTTCCAAAAACAAATGTAGTCTGCATTAGAATCTTACCATTATTTCTTTTAGAAATTTTAAAAATTTATTTACGTAATGTCTTGTATTGCATTTGAAATAACTAAATAAATTGAAGGTTTATTGAAAATACATAAATAAAAATGAAAGTACATTATTTTGACCCATTAATTAATAGATTTGTGGGCCTCATAAGTAATTGGGTTGTTTTCAAATATAGTGAAATTTTTTAGAAATGGCAAGACCCTCGGAAGCAAACGGTCAAGACACGGCGGTCAAGCAAAGAATAAAACCTGCAAAATAGAAACTCGTTATAGGTTGAGTCGCGGAACTCGGTCTCTTTAGACGTTTTGCGGCTCTGTCCAAGTGTGCAGGTAGGTTTAGAATATTGCCACGTCGTCCCCAAGATAAAATAGCCAAAGAAACCTGATAAAAAATGCACCTTTACCGATCGGAACACACACCCTTTCAAACCCACTGCTCGGAAAATAAAAGAGTTAGGAGAGAGGAAACGAGAACATTCAAATGGGAGTGCATGAATAATTCATGTTGATGAACTGCTCCTTTTATAGGCCTTCAGCGGGAACGAGAGAGCGAAAGAGGCGGAGAGCCTTAGAACGTGTAATGGTCGGGTGGACAAATCGGACTCACACGAACGGGAAGACTTTTCCTTTTTTTCCGGTTTTAAAAAATTAAAAAATAATAAATAAAAATATTTTTATTCAAATTAATAATCACATACACACGTAGGCGACTGACCGGACGGATGGTGGCGCACATGTGGGACGTCCACCGAACCCACATTGGTCTATCTCCTCACTCTCTCCAAAACATGGGTACCCCTTGGGGCCCAAACCCAAAACTCTAAGATTGGAGTACAGGCTTCCAAATCAAAATCTTCCAATGTGGGATTCTCCAACCAAAGATTGGTTCCCGCTTATTTTTTAAAATTAAATTTTCATCTAACAAAAATAAACCAAAATATTAAATATAGCAAAACGTTATTCTCTATCAATAATAGACATTGATGAACACTAATAAACTACTTTCATCTATCACTAAGAGATAATGTTAGATGTCTATTAGTGTCTAGACTGTGACATTTTACTATTTTTAAAAATACTTATAGTAGTTTTGTTATTTAAAATAATTTTTCGATATTTTTAGATTTTAGCAATAGTGAGTGAAACGTGGGATATTCAAAGTCAGAGTAGCCTAAAAGCTTTATATGAGCCGTAGGAGAAGGAAAAATACGTAGCCCCAAATTCATAGCAAGACAATTTGGAGGATAAAAAAAGCATATCCCCAAATCCATAGGCTCTAACACAATGTCAAAGAGAGTGCTTATTTTCCAACTTCCTACTTCACAACTATTCGTAAGAGAAAAACAAGAATCCGAGTAGAATTACATATATGTCCTCCACTCCACAAGTAAGTAGAATGGAATTTTTTTTTTAATAAACTAATAATTTAAATTCTTTTTAACTATTTCTTTTTTATAAATCACAAATCTACACATGTAATATAGGCTGTAGCATATTTTTAGTTGTATTGTATGTAAGTTGATTTGGATCGTTAAATTAAAGTGCTTGTGTTCCATGCTGATTCATATTTTTTTAGTGTCACAATAAGTTGTTTCTATTGCACTCTAATCCCACCTGTCATAAATATTGTTCAACGTAACATGTTCAAATCAATTGTCAATCATTTCGTGCAAATAATATTCTCCATTATTTTTTAACATTCTTTCTTTCTAAATCCAACTTCAAACATATTAAATTGCTTTTAAAAGTTTAAAATTCTTTAATTCATTAATTAAAAACATAATTTTTAATGATTTTAAAAATGACAAAAGTGGTCTTGACGATTTTAAAATCACTCCCAAACATCCGCTGATGGAGATATCTAAAGCAACAAACTTAAATCCATTAATTTATTTCCCACGTTGAATTCAAGAGAATTAAATTTTAAAAGCGGAAGCATACGTGAATCCATTACAAAGCTGAAGTACTGAGTAAATGATCTTCAAAGTTTAGATAGATCACGTTTTTTCCTTTATGTTTAATCTTCTAAATTACTCCTCCTTTTATATAAAAAGGAATGGATTCTCTCTTATCAGGATGAAAGAAAAGTTGCAAAATATCTTTATGACGTCAGAGATTAATAATTTTTCATTGCTGATTAAAACAATAAAATTATTAATCGATTTGTGATAATTTAATTCTAATTCATCCAAATTTAATTCTAATTCATCCCCTCATTAGATTATAATTAATACAATATTAGTACTTACGTTTTGTCCATAGTTTTTTTAGAATAAGTGATATTATTATACAACAACAATGGAGATCCCACAACGCGGAATCAAGGCATCAAAACATCAAAGCACAAGCAAAGACAGGGTAACAAAACCCAAAACAAAGCCTACAAGATAAGATCAGAACAAAACCAACACAAAAACGCAAACTCCCAAACCACCAGGGAGAAAGCCAGAGAAAAGAAACCAAAACTCCATAAACAAGGGACAATAGCAAAACAAAGAACAACAAAAATTTCAAAAAGAAAAAACATCCGTAGACACACTCTATAAGACCAAGAAGATCAACTCGCCAGGAAGTAGCACGAACACGAACCGTAGAGACCATAAGGTGAACTAGAGCAGACACCGACCTCGGTCTACTTCTATGAAATCGCCGGTTACGCTCCTGCCAGATGTAGTATATGGAAGCACACCAGAATACACGGAATAACTTACTACACACCCCTTTACCCGACCCCACTCGACACAACCAACTCAACTCCACATCCCAACCCGCCACCCGATGCAACAAACCCAACTGACACAACACACCAGACTACACCTCTTTCCCAAACCCACACTCAAAAAATAAATGATCTCGCGACTCCACACCTCCCCTACATAGAAGGCACCCCCCTCTGACAACACACCCCAACTCCTCAACCAATCCTGCTTACCCAACCTGCCCCTCACAATTAACCACGCACAGAAGGAGTGATGTGGAATACCACCACTCGCCTACAAAATACCAGCCTAAGAAACCTTAGGACGACGAGGACACAAACTCTCCCACACACTAGAGATAGAAAACCGACTACTCGCATCTGGCACCCTAACCCAATAATCTTCCCCCCTCAGCCTAGGCCCCACTACCTGAATAAGACCCCATATCTCAAGAAGCTCCCAAAATACTATAGGCCACCTCCAACCTCCTTCACCATCCATGAACTCCGACAACCGTGCCTCCAAACTACTCCATGCATCATAAACCACCGTAGACCTATATGAATCCAAAATTGCACCCCCCGAAAGCCAAGGATCCCACCAAACAAAGCAAGGTCGTCCATCGCCAACCATAAAACGAACCAAATGCATGAATCAATCTCTACTTCGCAAGATAGCCCTCAAGCACCAAGACTTCCCAACCTCACTCCGAATAGCACACAAAGATCGCTCACGCAAAACGTACACCTCCACCCACGCTACCCATAATGAACTTGATTTAATTAAGAGAAGCCAGGGCAGCTTCATAATAGCAGCCCGGTTCCAAGAGGCCACATGCTTCACACCCAATCCCACCTCGCCCAACAGCAAGCACACCTCATCCCACGCCATCTGTGTACCACCCCGACTCACCGCACTACCCTTCCATAAATAACTACGTAACAGACGATCAATCTCATGAGTTACACATGCAGGCAACACGAAGATGCTACACCAAAACACCTAAAAGGATTGTAAAATAGACCTAACAAGCTGCAACTTCCCAACAAATGAGAGGGATCACGCTGCCCAGCTTCTAATACGAGTTGTAATCCTCTGAATCAAAGGTGCACAATCCTCAGCCCTCAACCAACCCGCCAATAAAGGTAAACTCAGGTACCTAATAGGTAGCGAACCAAGAGAGAAATCCATAAACGCGGCTAGTTCCTCTGCCTCCCCAGACTCCACCCCCACAATAAATGTGGAACTCTTTCCAACATTAGCAACTAACTCAGACAGTCCTGCAAAATCTGCATTTTATCCATAGTTCATATTATTTATAAATGCATAGTTATCTAACTCCATTTTATTGATCGAGCTAGCAAAAATAACAACAAAATCCATTAATTAATAGACACGTGGGCCTCATATGAAATTTTCAACAATCTCTCATGGGGCTACATATGTCAATTAACAATGTGTTTGATTTTAGGAGCTTAAAAATTGATAATCTAAAAGGGAGTTAACTTAAGCAATTTGATTCATCAGCTATATTAGTAAGAATCAAAGAGTATATCTTTGCAATCCAAACTTAGAGCGCTCTATCGATTGATATAGTCTATGATCGACCCTCCCTTCCATTGCTTGGCGCTTTTCAGCTCCATCTTATTAATAGTGCACTCGTTGTTGTTGAAGCAGTTTAGGAACTCTCTTTCTAACTATTCCCAACTATTGATCACTTCAGGCTTTAGATAACGTGTTCGGATGAACTGCTTGACTAGCAAGTCTCCTCTAGTTTATGAATTTTCACAAGGTTCAACAAAGTGAGCAACGTTTTATTTTGAATTGCTCTTTCCATTGAATTGTTAGAAATTGGGAGGTTGGCACCCAGTAAGCATTTTCAGGTTATCGATTCTCTTAGTATAAGACTTGAAATACATAAAAGAATTTTGAGATGTCTATATTGAGCTCTTATAGAGTTCCTAATCACATCCTGTAACTGTTGGAGTGATAAGGAGGCGATAGAAGTGAATTGTTGTAGCTCGTTTTCCTACAACACATTTTTCATTTGTCATTGGCTTTGACAATAGGAGTTTGACTCGACTCAAAAGTTTCTTGATCCTGTATTTGATCTCTTAAGACAATTATTTCATGACCTCACTCCTCAATAGTTTTCCTTAGGAGATTTATTTTCCTCTCCATCTCTCTCATAGTTGTCTCGACTATCATCAGCCATAATGACAAACATTACATCAGGACGTGATTCTTTCTTTGATCATTAGAAACAGGAGCAAAGTTATCAGACAAAGTATTTTCTTTTATGACAAACCCGCCTCTAGGAGATTCTGTTAATTGTTGCCATATGTTTTGCATGATGACAGGACCTTACTTGTTCTTGTTCTTGGATGATCTCCTCTGAGCGATTGTGGATGACAGGTCCCATGTAGGATTGCTTGCAACAATGATTTTCAATGCAACTTCTTTCTAGGCCATTTTAAACTTGGATGATGAGAAATAGATAAGAGGTAGAGATGTCACATTGGAATGTCAATTTGTTCACACAAGGTTTTCTGAGAAACATGTTTCGTGGAAAAAACACTTGGCATCATCGAGATTTTCCAATTTATGACTTCAATTTCAATTTGGGACACATATCAACTTTTAAATTATTCAAAATAAAATCATTTACAATTTTGTCATTAATGTGAGAAATGATTGGTGATTTGTGATTGAACCAAAATTTTCTCATTCAAAAAGTCATAAACAAAAAATCATGTATTAATCACAATACGAAGATATATTAATAAGATCTATAATTTAGTTTGAAAGTAAAAACAACTTAGTTATTAATTTAAATAATTTTATATTTTTTTATTTTCATAACTATAGATCAATTTTATATTTTATCACGTAAAAATTAAAATCTCAATAAAAAATTATTGTTAACGGCAAGACCCTCAGACGACGAACAGGATAGCAGCAAACGGACAAGTAATGGTGGTTGAGCAAAGAACGGAACCTGCAAAACAGAAACTCATTATAGGCTGAGTCGCAGAGCTTTCTTTCTTTAAGATGTTTCGTGGCTCTGCCCAAGTGTGGAAGCAGGTCAGGAATACTGCCACGTCATCCCCAAGATAAAACAACCCATAAAGAAAATTCGATCGGAATGCTCAAAAAACGAAAGCTGAAAAAGAAAGTAAGCGAGAGCGATGGAAGGAAGTGAGAATTGTGTTTTTGAACTGCTGAAGGACATGTCTTTTATAGGCCTTTAGAGTTGAATTACCATGAGAGAGAAGCGAGGGCAACCTCTAAACGTGCAAAGGCGGGCCGAAAAATGCAGTCGAAAGACGAGCGCGGAAGACGTGACCGGAAGACCATGAGAATTTTTTCCTTTTTTTATAAAAAAATAATGAGATAAATAACAAAATAATAATAATAATAATATATTTTTTTATTAAAGAAAAATAATCACACACGCGCCTTGCCTTGCCACACCCGTCCGACAGGACGAAAGGTGGGCCAAAAGACAAGCGCGGAAGATGCGGCCGGAAGACCATGGGAATTTTTTCCTTTTTTTTCAAAAAAAATAATGAATTTTTTTTGAATTTTTTTTAAAATAATGTTTTTTTTTTAATATATAATGACAAAAATAGGGTTGGAGGGAAAGTATTCCCAAAAATAAGTTTTTAAATCGTGTACCGGATACACGATTACACCTTAATCGTGTACCGGGTACACAATTAGCTTTAAATCGTGTATCGGGTACACGAGTCCCTGTCCATCTGGCACGCGCAGTCTGCCGTGGTAGTCAATAGGGTTGACTGAGATAATCGTGTATCCGGTACATGATTACCTCAAGTCGTGTACCTGATACACGACTTCCTCTCTATTAATATCGTCCCTCTCGCCCTTTCTTCTTCCTCACCGAGCTTTCTGCCTTTTGAAAGCTTTCTCTATCCGAATGATTTTGCCTTCTTTTGTTGTATTTCTCCGTCCAAAATTCTGAAATCTTCCCCATTTTGCTTCTGTCTTATGCATCCAAACGCCTCTATTTGCTCGTTCGTTCAAAATTGTTCGAAATCGTCTTCCATTTGTTCGTCCGTCCAAAATCGTTCGAATGCTTCTGTGGTAAAATTCTTTCTCTAGTTGTTTTTCAATATATAATCTTTCTATATATATCATTATGTTTGCATTTGGGCTGAACTTAATGTGTAGTTTATGGATCCATGATTTATTTGTTGGGTTGAAGTTAGAAATATATGTATATATTTGTCTATTTGTTGGACTGATTTTATTTTTCTGGATGATTATGTTTGTTTATTTGTTTGGTTATGTTTTATGATTAATTCGTTGGATGATTATGTATTTGTTGGGTTGAATGTAGAAATATATGTATATGTTTATAAATCTTAGATCTTATATGTTAAACTTAGATCTTATATTTTTTTATATTTGTTTGGGCTGATTTAAACTTAGAAATATATGTATTTGTTGGGCTGATCTTATATGTATATATTTATAAATCTTAAATCTTAGATCTTATATTTTTTTATTTGTTTGGGTTGATTTAAACTTAGAAATATATGTATGTTAAACTTAGAAATATAGGTATTTGTTGGGTTGATCTTATATATATATGTTTATAAATTGTATTTGTTGAGCTGTTATGTTTATAAATCTTAAATCTTAGATCTTATATTTTTTTTTTTATTTATTGGGCTGATTTAAATATATAGTTTATGAATCTTAGATTTGGACTGATTTAAATGTAGAATATTTAGATCTTATAGGTTAAACTTAGAAATTGGATTTTGTTGGGTTGACATATTAACATATTTTTTTTTGTCAACTATAACAGTTGAAAAAATCATAATAAATTTCTTGTGTCCTGAAGATTTAGTTATTCTTGAACCTAGAAATGATGGAGATAGTGACATTGACGTTGAATTTGATGAATTATTTAGAAATGACAGTAGTGAGGAACATGATCTTAAGTTGGTATCATCGGAAATGATCACCCAAATAGATTGGGAAATGACAAATTCAACGTGTGAACTAGGGTCTACTTTGGAAGAAAGGAATATAGATGTAGATAACTGTAGTTTAATACAAAAAAGAATGTTGTTTGATACCAAAGAAGATTTACAGCTTGCTGTAAAAAAAATATTGTGTGATAGAACACTACGAAATTGTTGTATTGAAGGAGAACACTCATGTTTGTTTCTAGAATTGACACAATATGGCTATAATGTCAATTATAGACGGGTGTGGCAAGCTAAGAGAAAAGCGTTGATTGTTGTGTTTGGTGATTGGGATAAATCATATGCGGAGCTTCCGTATTAGTTGAGTGCTCTTGTTCATTACAATCCAGGAACACGAACAGATTGGTTTTTCCTTCCCTCTAATGTGCCAGGTACGACTATTTTTTGACGAGTTTTTTGGTCTTTTGGTCCTGCAAGAGAAGTGTTCAACCATTGTAGGCCATTAATCCAGATCAATGGAACTCATCTCTATGGAAAGTATAAGAGAAAATTATTGACAGTCTTATCTATTGATGCAAACGAACATATATTTCCCCTTACTTTTGCTATCGTCGAAGGTGAAAATTCGTCCAGTTGGTCATGGTTTTTGTGGGCATTGCGTGAATATGTTACCCAAAGAGAGGGTATTTGCTTGATTTCTGATAAACATAAGGGCATTCTTGTTGCAATTAATAATGAAGAAATTGGTTGGAGTGAACCCAAAGCGTACCATCGATATTGTCTTCACCATGTTGCTAGTAATTTCAATACGAAATACAAATCAAAGCAACTAAAAAATTTGGTGTTTAAGACCGAAAATCAATACCAAAGGCGTAAGTTCATTCGGTGCATGAAAGAATTGAAACAATTGCACCCTGAATATCTTGAATATTTTTCAGACATTGACTTGGAAAAATGGACATAGTCACACGATGGTGGGCACCGCTATGGGTGGATGATAAGCAATGCAACTGAATGCATGAACGGTGTTTTCAAATGTGCTAGAATGTTAACAATTACTTCTTTGGTTAGGTTAACATTCTATCGCACAATACTGTATTTTGAACGTCGGAGATAAGAAATCAGTGAAGCACTTGATCGTAGAGACATGTATACAGAATATGCCCTAAGAAAACTTAAGAGGTAGGAAAAACGAGCATCTGCACATACGGTGACATCCATTGACAGGAAAAGTCAAACTTTCGAAGTACAAACTGGCATAAGTATGATTTCAATAAAGAACAACACACCCAAGTTTTGAGCTTGAAAGAAGGAACATGTTCTTGCAATAAGTGGTAATCATTCAAGATTCCATGCTCTCATGTAATTGCAGTTTGTAATTACATGTGTATGACATACCTACCACTTATTGATGAATGCTACAAATTGTCCAATTTCAAGCGTTGTTATGAAGGTCATTTCCATCCAATTCAACACCCAGATTATTGGCTAGAATTATCATTTATAGAAGTTCGTCCAAATGCAGGCTTACTAAGAGAACAAGGTCAGCAAAAAAGTATGTGCATTCATAATGAAATGGATGGAGAGAAGCAAGCCAAAAAAGTGTGATGTACAATTTCCAAGAGAGAAGGACATAACAGACGCACTTGTCCACAAGTTCACTGGGTGCTTCTTCGTCTTCGGGTCATTAGGTGTATTTTCTTTTACTTGTATATTTTATGTAATTGTATTCTTTATGTACTTATATTTTTCATGTAATTGTATATTTTATGTATTTATATTCTTTATCTATTGTATATTTTATGTACTTGTATTCTTTATGTACTTATAATGAATTTGTGTAATAAATTTATTTTATGTAATTGTATCTTTTTATGTACTTTTTATGTATCTTTTATGTCGTGGATTTTATTATGTAATGTAATTTGAACTTTTTAGGTAATGGAGTCTGGTCCTTCTAATCCTGTACATTTATACTAACAAAATACGCATCGTTCACAAACAGTATAGGATAGTTCTTCCACCGTAGTGTTGAGTTGTTGGAGAAGGGAAGCAACTACACAACATACTATCCCATTTGATCACCACATTATTCCATATGTTCAACATGCATGTTTTCTTGGGGTTGCACAAATTGGTTTTATCCAGCTTGATTGACACTTTATTACTGCTCTAGATGAGCATTGGAGACCAGAAACCCACACATTTCACCTGCCTTATGGAGAATGTACGATTACGCTGCAGGATGTTGCCATACAATTTGGGTTACGAGTGGACGGGCAATTATTGACAGGTTCACTACAGTATGATTGGAAGAACGTTTGTGAAGACTCTTTTAGGCGTTCTACCAGAGGATCTGAAGGGATCAAGTTTGAGTATCCCTTGGTTGGCGTCCCAGTTTCCAGAATTACCTCCCGATGCCGACGACATCAGCGTACGTAGGTATGCACGAGCATACATCCTGCAGCTTATTGGAGGATTTTTGTTTGCTGCAAGTCAAATACTCTAGTGCATCTCATGTTCCTCCCACTATTGTTTGATTTTGAGCACATTGATATGTACTCGTGGGGTGGTGCATGTCTTACATGGTTGTATAGAGAACTTTGTCGGGTTCCAATGCACAAGCGTTGGAAATAGCGGGGCCATTGATACTATTACAAGTATGGGCTTATGATCGATTTCAAATTATAGCACAACAAGTCTAGCTACAGGCCCCAGATCATCGTCCACTTAGTGCCAAGTATTATTTCATTACCATTTTATGTAAGAATATAAATTAATTGTATTTTTTATAATTTTAGATGGAGTGGTATATTAACTGCCTCTGAACAGTTAGCAAATATGTTGCTCGTATACAGAAAAATATTCGACATGCTGATCCACAATCAGGTAGCAAATATATATATAAATGAATATTTAAAACATTTTATATGTATACTTATTATTTTTTTTTTTGTCAAATTATTTGGACACCATACACACAACAGATTTGGTCATCCTTACCTGATTATTGTTGTGATGGTGAAGAGATCTGGTTTACCGTTAACCCTCTTATATACTTCCATATAATAGAGTGGCATCATCCAGATTGTGTGTTGAGACAGTTCGGTCTGCGAAAAACGATACCTTCGTTGTCTACGACCAAGACTGGCATCGAATCCACGCGGAATATTTATTCTACTGGCATGGACGACATGATCGTTGTGCACAGGGAGAATTAACAAATGGACCAGCTGTACCAGATGACTACTTTCCCGATCACGAGGTGATTTATCACACCTGACGACACTTACTATTACTGCATGGTAAGAGATTTAAAATCAAACATTTTCCATATATATGATATGAATATTGTTTAATATTTTTTTATTGCACAAAATAATTTTATCGGCGATGTTCAACAATATTGCAGAACAACTTGCCAGAATTGGGTTCAATGTGTCAGCAAACATTGGTCAATGTAGAAGGTATTATTCAACAAACAAGACGACTCAATGTTGCTGACACCGATCGAAGACGTACTCGTCGTAGACGACAACGACAACCTAATTTAGAGGGACACGAAAACAACCCTCATGAGGAATAAGGGCCAGGGGGTCGTTTTTAAATTTCATGTAAACTTTCATTTTCAAATTGTAAATTAAAGAACTAATTGTAAATATTCTTTAATATCATGATTTTTTTTTAATATGAATTCAAGATGTTTTCATTGTAGATTAAATATATAATTAAGTTTAATAATGAAGGAATTTGTGGACCAATTCCTAAAGTTTTATATTGTTGTACATCTACAATTAAAAAAATAGTCAATAAACTTTTAAGAAAAAAGAAAAAAAAAAAAGGAAATCGTGGACCGGGTCCACGAGTTTGTGTCTGACCGGTCAATCAGTCAGCCGATGTGATGCTGACTGGATTAAACGGTACTTGTGTACCGGGTACACGAGTTTGCCACGTGGAAATCGTATACCCGGTACACAATTTCACTATCCCAATCTTGTCAATAGTTTCCCAAAACACCTATTCTTAGAAAAAGTTTGCGCCTCATCTTCGACCGGATAGACTTCGACACGTGTGTGGAATGTCAACAAACCCACATTGGTCTATCAAACATGGATACAGTTAGGCCCAAATCCATAGCCCAAGGTTGAGTACAAACGAAAGACTTATTTTTCAAAATTTTCTAATATAGGATTCTCCAACCAATGGATGGTTCATCTTATTTTTTAAAAAGGATAAATTTTCACCTAACAAAAACACAGACATTCACATTATATTCTTTGGTTACAAATTTTAAATCAGTTGAAAAGTTTTTTCTTTACAATCGTAGCATTAGCATTAGCATTTTTATTTTTTTTAATGAATGCTGGCATTTGTACTTTCAAAATTTTCCAAAATTTGTTTATCTATTTATGAGGCTTGACGCCAAACTCCAGCATCAACGTTAGGTAATTATTCGTGCCAAATTATTTATTTATTAATTCTGTAAGTTTAACTTTCAATAAATAAATGAATTGGAATGACCTCAAATTTGTTTTTGATTTAGAATAAGAATGAGACGAATCTCAATGAAATAAATTCGCAAATAATCCTGGCCGTTCATATTTACAAGCCAGACATTGGAAATTTTTTTTTTGCCAATTAAGACGATCGAGAAAGATCTCCGTGGGATTCACGACGAAAGAATTGACGGTTCATCTTTCGAAGAAATAAAAACAAATAAAAAAATTAAATGGACGGTCCATTTCGCCTTCCTAAGTCCATTCTCACATTCTCAAGAATGAAATTAAAAAAGAAAAAGAAAAGGAAAGATCTCTCAATTCATTTTATATTCTATAATACTATCTAAAAGAAATTTTGGGAGAAACTAATTGTAGTTGATAGATACAGATATATCTAAGATAATTCATATTTAAATTATTAAATAATTTTTTTCTCTACTTTTGCCATTAAAAAAGAAAAATTTTCCCTATTTTTTTTTTTGTCATTTACATATTAAATGATACTGCATTTTAAAAAAACACATTCGATCATCTAATCTCTATTTCACTTTACATAAAAGAAGATTTTTTTTTAAAAAAATCACATTTTATCTATCTCATATTATCTAAAATTTAAGAGATAGTAGAATCATTCCTTTTTTTTTTCTATTCACATATTAAAATTTATACTATTTAAAAGAGACTAAGAAGGATAAACTTTTGATTTACTATAAAAAATTTTAAATTAAGTGATCAAAAGTTCAATTTGAAAACTTGAAAAAGAGAAATAGATTTTAAAAAACATATTAATTCAAATTTGTTTTGAGTTTTTTTAAGAAAAAATATACAAAAAAAATATTAAGACTGTTTTATTTTAATAAAGCACAAATCAATTTATTGAGTAAATATTGGACCAATAACTCCTCTTACTATTACCTGACCAACGTTTAGATTCGGTTTTACCCAAACTTGGTTTATCCAGCATGCCTCACTTGTCCGATTGTTGCTGAGTAATTTTTAGATATCAAACGGACCTCCCTATAAGGTAATTTTAATGTGGCCGATTTCCCCTCTTTTGCAATCAATTTCGTTACGGCACCTGCTGCTCTAGCTAATTGTTCCCCACTAAATATTGGACCAATAACAGTTTATATTCTTAAATTTTCAAAATTTGAAAAGAATTATTGCATGAATTTATAAAATAAAATATAATGAGTTAATTTAGACCACTAGTAATTTTACTACTTTATGTTATTTAAAATAAGGTCAAAAAGTTACATAAATAAAATGATTACTCCAAAAAAATTTCATCAAATTAACAAATACCTTTTCTAAACAAGAAAAGTAGAGAAAGATAAGTGGACTATTATCTATTTGATTCTCACAATTTTCTATAATTTAGATTAATTATTGCGTTTAAAAGAAGTTATATGAATGATATCACCAAAAATACAAAGAAGTTATATGAATGATATCACCAAAAATAAAAATATATAAAATTTGGTATACGAAATAGAATTTGAGCCTAATAACTTCACGCTGTCTTCTTAAGACAATTTTACTCACTTTAGTACTAGTTTCATAAGTAATTATCTCCTAGGATAGAACATATTAACTTTATCATGAAAGTAACACCCCATCCATAAGATCCAATGAACTACACTTTGTGGAAATAAACCGAACATGCAAAAACTTATAAAAAGGATAAAAAATTTTTGAGAGAAAAATGCTTATGAAAAAGTTGTTTTTTTCTTGACAAATTTATAAAAAGAGAGAAAAGTTAGAAACATGCTTATGGAAAAAGTTGTTTTTCTCTTAATACAATTTGAAGAAAAATATATTTATAGATTATTCGTGGTCATTTGAATAGTCATGTCTTTTCTTCAAATTGATTAATTACGAAAAGACATGTTCATTCATGAAACAATGCAACTCTATATGAAAGATCATATATCATATATTCCAACAGAAGTTTTATGCATCGTCTAAAAATAAAAGTAACGTATAAAAAGGTATTAGAATAAATTAAAAAATAAAAATAGAATTTAAATATTTTACTTTATTTACAAAATAAAAAAAAATTAAAAGTCACGTTTATAATTTTTCTATTTTATTTTGCTACCCACTACAATTTCTCAATACGATAACATTAAAACAAAATATTAGAGGTAAATGCATGATATTAAATTTCCATCGATATGTTAAATATTTTCATTTGGACACTTTTTATGAATTTGACGTCAAAATGATGAATCTACATTTTTTAAAAAACAACAAAATGTTATAAAGATTTTAATGGATTTAAAAAGTATAAAATATTTATTTATTAATTTAAACATTCTTTTAATGGATATTTTTAATGACATTGAGACCCTATATTTTGTCCACATCCACATTTTAAAGATGGTTTAAATCCCCAAAAAGAAGGGTAAGGAGAACCACTCATAATAGAAATGAATCACAATGGTGAGGATGCATGGGATAAAACCCCACAAATTAGCCTATTCTGAGGGCCCGTGAATGGGTCACATTCAACGCCCCGCTTTTTAATATCTCACTCATGATCTAAGTTTTATGTTGGCTGACACCGCAACGCTCTCTCAAGAACAAACAACGAACTGAAAGGCAAACTCAGTCGACGCCACTCTCAATACACTCAATCTTCTTCTTATTCCCTACCTCTCTGCGATCTGCTCACACTCAAATCCATGGCCACGTCCCAATTCACCGTTGCTTTGAATCGAGCAGACTCGTTTTCGCACTCCAATTCCTTTCCTCCTCCTCTTATCGGTCTCAGTAGCAGGTATCGCCAATCGAAGTTATTGCTGGTTCCGACCTCCACCTGGCGATCGCCTAAGCGGACATTTCTGGTGAAGAATGTGTCTAGTGAGCCGAAGTTGAAGGATCCGGTTGCTGATGAAGGTACTTTCTTCGTCTCTGGTTTGATTGCTTCATTTCATTTTGGCTTCCTATGGATGAAATTTGCAACGATTGGCATTGGCAGTGCATCGGAGGACGTTGAATTATTTAGTTTCTTCATTTATTAGGGTTTAGGATATAATGTACTCATTTACTGTTCTGATGCGGTTGGAATGAAATTTTCGAAATTGCGAGAGAAATTGACATGCTCGTTTCATAGCGGATTCTTCCTATTTTCTTTTCTTTTTCTAATAGTTTTTGAAATAATGGGATCATGCTGCATTCTGTAAAATTTTCATCATTTAATTTTAAAAACTGTCATATGCTATACGAATGCTATAGGAAATACTATAGGCTTTTGTTTTCGTACAGAATCTCCAATCGCTGCAAGTGCTTTTGCGCCGGACGCCTCATCTATTGCCTCAAGCATTAAGTACCATGCAGAGTTTACTCCTTTATTTTCTCCCGATCGGTTTGATCTTCCCAAGGCCTTCTTTGCTACTGCGCAAAGCGTTCGAGATGCTCTTATCATAAATTGGAATGAGACATATGAACTTTACGAAAGGTTGAATGTCAAGCAGGCATATTATTTATCGATGGAGTTTCTTCAGGTTAGTGATTTACCACTATGGACTATTTTTCATTTCTTCCTAGAGTTGGTGGTTCTCAGAGTTGTTTACTTGTTTTTTATCCCTTTCTTCCTTGTAGGGTAGGGCACTGTTGAATGCAATTGGCAATTTGGAGCTCACTGGTTCTTATGCAGAGGCATTGAACAAGCTTGGATATGAATTAGAAAATGTTGCTTGTCAGGTAAGGTTATTTGATAAGATTTGCTTTCAGTTTAATATTGTTCCTACCTAGAACAGTTTCCTTCGTTCCTTTGCTGATGGTGAGCATGATGAGACACTGCCTTTTGATGTTGGCGATTCTTTTGTGAAACCTTTGAGTATTGTTGGTTGCTTGGCTTCAAAAAGAGTAGCCAGTTGGGTCCCAGTTCTGCTATGTGCTCTTTTGGTGGAAACAAATATATAAATATTCTCAAGATGTTCATATTGTTTGATAGGGCAAAGGCGTTTGTTAGTCCCTGACTTTACATTACACTACTCCACTCCTCATCCTTCTTTTAGTAGAGGATTTCTTTTCCTATATTTTTCTTTTACGTGAAATTCTGTTTCTGGTTTCTTTCTTTCATTAAAGAAGGGCCATGATGAAGTCAAACTTAGTTATTTGATGTCGATAATAGGAACCAGATGCTGCTCTTGGAAATGGGGGCCTTGGGCGGCTTGCCTCCTGTTTTTTGGATTCCTTAGCAACGCTAAATTACCCGGCATGGGGTTACGGACTAAGGTACAAGTATGGCTTATTCAAACAGAAAATCACTAAAGATGGTCAGGAGGAGGTTGCTGAAAATTGGCTCGAGGTATATCAAATTTTCACTTTAGTAATTATATGTACAATTAGACTTCCTGTATTGACTTTAATTTATTTTGCTTTCTTATTATTATCTTCATTCCAGATCGGCAACCCTTGGGAAATTTTCAGAAATGATATTAAATATCATATCAAGTTCTATGGAAAGGTTGTCATTGGATCAGACGGGAAAAAGAACTGGACTGGTGGGGAGGATATAGAGGCTGTAGCGTATGATGTTCCAATTCCAGGATATAAAACAAAAAATACAATCAACCTGCGACTTTGGTCCACTAAAGCTCCAACTGAAGATTTTGATTTATCCGCTTTCAATGCTGGAGAGCATACCAGAGCATCAGAGGCTCTTGCAAATGCTGAGAAGGTTCATTTGCTACTTGATTACACAGATTTTCTCTTATGGTTTGACGTTCTCTGTTTTCGTGAACTTGGAAAATTATATGTTTCTTTCTTTTTTCAAACTAAAATATGACTTGAACTTTGTAGAACCCAATTATTCAAGAGAGAATCTCTGTATCAAGTAAATAGATTCAGGGTCTCTGTTGGTCTTCTTTTCTTCATGTCTCTTAGAAATGACATTTTTCCTTGAAAAAGGGGGTTTTCCCTGTACTCATGTTCTGGCAATCTCTTTTTATCCTGAATCTAGAGCTTAGAGCCTAGTCCAAACCTTCTACTGCTTCAACCGATGGTGGCATTGTAGTTGACTAATAGTGTTTTTTCCAGCCCTTCTAATATATGTGTTTGGTAAAATATGAAAAGTTAGATTTGAATTTCGTCCTCAGCAATATCTCTACCTATGTTTTCTCCCTTTTTTAAAGTCCCTCCGACCATTACCAAAATTTTGAGGAATCATTTGAAGGCGAAGTGAGGGAAAATTTTTGTATTTAATTGGGATGTGACTTGATCAACTAGGACGTTATTTCTAGAGACTTAAATGCAGGTGGCTGTAGGGGTAACAACTTGATCAACTAGGACGTTATTTCGAGAGACGTAAAAATTCCTAATAATGGTTTGCCTTATTTACTTCAGATATGCCATGTACTCTACCCTGGGGATGATTCAATTGAAGGAAAGATTCTTCGTCTGAAGCAACAGTATACTTTATGTTCAGCATCTCTACAGGATATAGTTGCATGCTTTGAGAGAAGATCTGGTACAAACAAAAAATGGGAAGAATTTCCTGAGAAAGTTGCTGTGCAGATGAATGACACTCACCCAACTCTATGCATTCCAGAGCTCATGAGAATCTTATTGGATTTGAAGGGTTTAAGCTGGGAGGAAGCCTGGAATATTACTCAAAGGTACATCCTTATGAATATGTTAATGATGGTTGATTTACGTAAGGCCAATATATTTTAGGGAATAGCTGAGGATTATCTATCATTGGATAATAAAGGGGTGGGCCTTATGGTTTACTTATTATTTCATGTTAAACAATTTTGCCGTATTATTCTTTTGTGGAATCCTGTAGCTTTTAACTGTTTGAGCTCAATGTATTTAATTGTTTATATATATCATATGCTTCTCCTAGATACAAAAAGCTTGATGAAAACACGAAGCGTCAGCCCTTGTATTACTTCTTGTTAGTTGATTGCAACGATTATAATGTATGTTAAGTTAAATATTAAGACTATTACTTATTTTGTTCCACCTTCTGTTGTTTAGGACTATGGCTTACACAAATCATACTGTTCTACCTGAGGCATTGGAGAAATGGAGTTTTGAACTTATGCAGAAATTGCTTCCTCGACATGTTGAGATCATAGAACTGATTGATGAAGAGGTATTAATATGTGACACCCTATTGAGAATTCTACAGCATTGACACCTTAGTTCTACTTTATTCTTATACTTTCTTTATTGTTTTCAGCTTATTCGAACTATTATTTCAGAATATGGTAAGGCAGATCTTAAGCTGTTACGTGAAAAGCTCAAGGAGTTAAGAATTTTAGAAAATGTTGACTTGCCAGCTGCCTATTCCGATTTATTTATTGAACCTGAAGAAAGTTCTACCATTGTATCAACTGAAGTACTTAAAAGCTCTGAAGAAGCTGATTCTGTTGATAAAGAAAACTTATCAAAGCTAGCCAAGTCTGTTGATAAAGTTGAATTTGTTGAGGCAAACGATGATCCGGAAAGCAAAGACATTCAGGATAAGAATGTGGAACCTATACCACCACCACCACCAAAGATGGTTCGAATGGCTAATCTATGTGTTGTTGGTGGTCATGCAGTTAATGGGGTAGCAGAGATACATAGTGAAATAGTAAAGGATGAAGTGTTTAATGCATTTTATGAGGTATGCACTTGACTGAATATTAAAACCTGCTCGAGTCTTCAATGTTTGTTGAAAAAGTATTTGTACTCATTTCTTGTATCTGATGTTCTAATTTGGCAGTTATGGCCTGAAAAGTTTCAAAACAAAACCAATGGTGTGACACCCAGGAGATGGATTCGTTTCTGCAATCCTGATTTAAGCAAACTTATAACAAACTGGATTGGCTCAGAGGATTGGGTCCTTAACACTGAAAAGTTGGGTGAATTGAAAGAGGTAATGCACTTTTTAGGTGATTGATCTTATTATACTGGGTTACTGGTATGTACATATATTCTTTGAATAACAAACTGGTTTTCTTGGTATGTGTGACCCAGCATGACTCTCTCTCTTTCACACGCAGTTCGCAGATAATGAGGATCTTCAAAATCAGTGGAGGATAGCGAAAAGGAACAATAAGTTGAAAGCTGTGTCATTTCTGAAAGAAAAAACTGGGTATACTGTCAGCCCAGATGCGATGTTTGATATCCAGGTCATTTGCTTTGATGCCTCCTCTAGCAAGTTTCTGTGTTTAGAAAATTTATTGGAGTCTCTTGATTTATCCTCTGCTATC